>NW_006238939.1:181282-199654 GCF_000226075.1 Solanum tuberosum | reverse complement strand
TATTAAGTCTTACTATTTGTTTTACACAAGCACAACCTCTCTTTTTATTATCTGTTTCTGGAAATAATTTGACTAATTGAATATAATTGTTGGTTAAAAGTAAAGTCTAAACCATTTTCCTCGTGGGATCGATCCCAACCTACAAGTTGAGTTCTTTACTTGATAACGATCGCTTATGCTTCTGAAAGGAGGTGTAATTTGAGCGTATCACCCACGCGCCAAGCATGTTTAATTCAGCGTATTTTCGTCCTAAAAAGATTGAGAATTTGATGTTCTTGAGAGCTGTTCTTGAATTGATTTCATTCTTGAATATGAGTTGAGATTAAGGAGTTTCTTGATATTAAAGTGTTGATTCCTTGAGTTGTATGAGTTAGATTTTGTGTATATACCTTGGGTATCTGATTCTAAAGTGAATTTGAGAAAAAGAATCGATTAAAATTGATTTAAGATAAGAAAACGAGACCAAAAGTTCATCAGATTTTTGCCTAAGGAACAGGTGGCGCGACGCGCCACCATAGCGCCAGGAAGGTTAGGGCGGCGCGCCAGCAGTGTGCCAGATTTGAGCCCTAATAAGTTGGGGCTGGCACGGCGCGCCCAAATCATCATTTTTCACCAGTTTTCGTCGTTTAGCCTATTTAAGTCCTTATAAAGTGTATTAACACTTCCTATTGATTCTAACTACTCTAAATGATTTTTAAACATCTAGAAATCATCTAGAAACATGATTGACAACCTTGAATCCATAACTTTAATTTCAAGGAAAGTTAAGAGCCAAGTCTAGGAAGTTCTTAGAGTCTTTTCAAAAAGTTTTTTGCAAATGCTTTTAACTTTGTTTTAAGACTTAAAGTTCAAGTTGAGTAAAGAGTAAAGAGTAAAGTTTGAAGTTCATTTCTTCAAAAGTATATGGGGGCTATGTATTCCCAAAGGGTTAAAAAAATTTCGCATTTAAACAAGAAAGGAAACCTCGATTTCCAAGGAGCCTTCGAGCTAGTTTTCTGAAAAGAATAATCGCTTTCTAAATGAAGCAAAAGAGGAAACTTTGATTTTCAAGATAGCCTTTGTGCTAAGTTTTTTAGCACTAATATCAAATAACAGAAAGAAGTATGTTTTTAAACATAAGAGCTAATAGTATATTTTTGGGAGTAGTATTGAGCACTGATATGGGGGAGAGTTCAGACAACTCACAACCCCCCATAAACCATGTAGCCACCATGGGTAGAAAAGGGTCATACTTTTTAGATGATTTCTTTAGTGCTTTTTAGCATAGACTAGTGGATCCACTTAGTGAGTTAGGTTTTATACCCCCCGGCAAGGTATAGGACGGTCCTTGGCAGCGTGAGGTAAAACGTTGTATCATCACTATAGCTCTTAAGTGATGGTTGTCGGTTAGAGAAACTCCCACAGTAGTATTTTGTATTTTTATATACAAATAGAGTTCATATTGTATCTTTGCATACATACATAATTATTATTGTATTTCTAAATACACAGAGTTGACATCATGTTTTAAACATCTTTTCCTTATATTGCACTTGTTTCTAAACTGCTTTATATTGAAATGAGTTCAGTTATGTTGAGTTGAGTTGAACCAGGTAAGTTCTTCAGTTCTTTTCAGATTTTTTTCAAGCTTAAGTTGTGTTTAGCTTTCCAACTCGCATACTCGTACACTCAATGTACTGATGCCAGTTGGCCAGCATCATTTTATGATGCAGACGCAGATAACCAGGATCATCATTCAGCGCATCGTTGATCCAGTTGAGCTTCAGAGTTGTTAGTGAGCCTCCTTGCATTCTGGAGGATCCCTCTTTTTCATTACTTTATCATTTTAGTTCATTAGGATGTCGTGGGCCTGTCCCGACATCCATCTCAGTTGTTTTAGAGGCTTCATAGATAGTCAGTCAGATGTTAGTTCATTCGTCATCATTTTGTTATTGGCTTATGTCCAGATTTGAGTTGCCATTTTGGCTAAGTTAAATGTTTATTTTTAAAACATTATGAGTTCAGTTTGAGACAGTTGAGTTATTTAGCATATGAATCCTTTTCTTAATGCTTAAAGTCTTCCGCTGAGTAAGTAAGCCAGGCCAAGGGTTCGCTTGGGGCCAGCAATGGTTCTCGAGTGCCGACCACGTCTAGAGTGTAGGCTCGGGGCGTGACATTATTACTGCCTCTGTGTCGTTCCAATACTTTTGAAAAAACATTAGATGAAGACCATCAGGACCCGGAGATTTTAGAGGTTTGAAGGAGAAAATAGCATTTTTGATTTCTTCTTTATCTAGTGGCCTACCTATGTTATCATTGTCCTTTAGATTGAGTGTATTTTCACATACGACTGGGTTATGTAAATTTCTTTTATTTAGGTCGGTTGTGTAGATGTTTTGAAAGTTTTGGGTAATGATATTGAGGATGGAGTTAGGCTCAAAAGTCCAGTACCCAACCAATTCGTTTAGTCCTAAGATTATGTTTCTTCGTCTTCTGTTAGTAGTGGTGGTGTGGAAGAATTTAGTATTTGCATCTCATGGTTTAACCATTGGACTCTAGATTTTATTTTCCAATAATCCTCTTCTCTTTTTTAGAATTTTATTAAAGTCATTAATGAGCTTGATTTCCAGATTCCAATGAAATGAATTTTTGAAGGCTTCATCTATTTTCTAGAGTTTATTAAAAGGGCAAAAAATTGAACTATACAAATATAGTACATTAATTACCACTACATAACAATAGTTTTAATTTTCACCAACATAGCAATAGTTTTTTTTCACAAATAGGAAATAATATTAATTAAAAAATCAATAAATAAAAAAATAGAAATTGTGGTATTAATGAACCACGATATTCTCAACCTCCCTAATTTTCTCCCAAACTTTTACATTCCATAATTTACTCAAATTGGTTACACAATTCTGTCCAAAAAAAATTAAAAAAAGGTTTATTAATCAAAACAAAACTTTCTACCTCCCTATTCTGAAAGATTGTACAATTATGAATACCAATAGTGTTTCGATTCTAATTTAACACAACGAACGATGGGACGCGTCAGGTATGTGTAATAAATCATGAATGGATTTTAGTCCGCAATCTAAACCTATTAATATTGTATATGATGGTGTATTTTATGTCACTGAAAAAAACCAATTTTATGTGATTGGATTTGGGTTGATTAGAAGATTTAATTACTTTGTTAATAATTATAGTCGGGTCCCAATTCCCAAATTATAATTGTATATGATTGTGTATTGATATCGTAAGTTACATTGTTATAATCTGTTTGTATTTATTTTGGTGTATTTTGATGGTACTAATTGATTATAAAATGAAATTCGTGATTTTATTTTTATATATTAATTGATAAAATTGATATTATATTTGTTGTTGGTGTATTGGGGAAATTGGTATATTAATGCCAAAATTTTGTGAATACTTTTTTAGTAGATGATTAGGTGTAATTGATGTTGTATTTGTTGTTGCTGATTTGATGTAATTGACAGTGTATATAGATTGTTAATCAACACCAAATTTTGTTATTATTTTTTGGTTTATAATCTGGTGTATTTATATATTTTATGACATATATAATAACCAAATAACGTGTTATTTTTTTGGTTCATCTATTGATATATTAGATAGTGTATTTTCTGGTGTAATGACGTATGTAAACACCAACTAATGTGTTCATTTTTTGGTCCATATATTGGTATATTAGATAGTGTGTGATTTGGTGTGGTTGATAGTTTATTTTTCTGATGTAATAGACAGTGGATGTAATTTTGGTGTAATTGATAGTGTATTTTTCTGGTGTAAGTGATGTATGTAAACACCAACTAACTTGTTATTTATTTGGTTCATCTATTGATATTTTATATGGTGTATGTGATTTGTTGTATAAACACCAACTAACGTGTTAGTTTTTGGGTTCATGTATTTGTATATTAAATAGTGTATTTTCTTGTGTAATTGAAATATATAAACGTTAACTTTTATGGTGTTTATATATATCTACTTTCTGGTGTAATTAATATAGAATGTTAAATTTTTATAACTACTAATTTAGTATGGTTTCAAATGAAGGTATGCACATCAACATAATATCTTCGTAGAGTTATAAATGGTGCAAAAAGATTTACTGTACGTTTAAATACTCGAATGTGTAGTTGTGGAAGATTTCAGCATGATGAGATTCCTTGTAGTCATGCATTTGCTACTAAAAACAACATCGTGAAGATTATTGTTCAACCTATTATAGTAATAAGAATTATCAAGATACTTATGCAATCTCATTTGAACAATTGCCTTGCAAAAGTACTTTGGATATTCCATCACATGTTATAGAAGAGACAATGTTACCGCCAATTGCAAGAAAACAACCAGGCAGACCATCAAATAACGATCGTAAGAAGAGATTCAACGAAGGAAAATTCAAAAGGTGTAAAGTCACTCATAATAAATGTGGTACATCGGGGTATAACAAAAAATTTGCCCCAAATTTGCGGCTCAAAATTAACATTGGTGTTTTCTTTCTGTTTAAACAAGTATGCATTTGAATCTTTTAGATTTTTGTTGAAATATAGATGTTTTTAATGAATGTTAATTGCAGTTTAAACAATATTGGTTAATGTTGATTGGCTAATTCATATTATTGGTGTATTGACTTTTATATCGTTGGTGTTTACTTGTTTGTATAAAAAAAATTGTGAAAAAGTTGTTGCGCAAACTATTATTTGTATGATTTACGTAATATTAATGTAATATTTAAAATAGATTGGCTAGTTCAAAGGCTCAGTTCATAATATTGGTGTAATTACTGTTGTAACATTGGTAATAGTATATTGGTTTAATACATTGTTATTTTCTTGGTGACATAGATACTAATGTTTAAATTAATTGGTGATATATAATGCCTAAATTGTTGTTATTATATATCAACCTCACATGATGAATATGTAAAACAACTAATTAGCTTAAACAAAATATTTTGACAGCACAATGACACATTTTGACAATATATACATAAACAAAATTGTATGTATATGTCAGTTAATTAACCACAATATAAGCACCAAACTGAAATATTCTTCGTAATATTAGTGTAAAATGTAAGCGGTAGTATATTAATGGCTGAATTGTTGGTATAATATACCAACCTCATACAATGATATCTATACAACTAATTAACTTAAAAGAGGTGGTTTGACACAACAATGAACACAATATCTTGAAACCATATACACAAACAATTAAGAATCTAAACTGATCAAAATACATAAAAACACTAAAACTAATCAAGAGAATGACCGAACATGCCAATTAAAGTATCTTTTAGTTAATTAAACACAATATAGGTACCAAAACTGATCGAAAATACATTACCGTTCTGCCTATTATATTAATGGTTGAATTGTTGATATAATATACCAACCTCACACAATGAACTATTAGCCGAATCAACTGAACGCCACTTTTAGGTGATTCACTTTCACTAACAGTACCTACCAGTGTCAATCTTCCTCTTTTCGTAGATCCAAAGTAATGCTTCATATCTCCAATGAAAATTTGCAGCATAAAAACTTGATTTTGAAATATTCATATCTCCTCAATAAACAAACTCTGTGAAAGCACAAGTATTCAAACCACAATCACTATAAAAAAAATAGAGCAATAATCAGAATCCAAACATTTTATAGTACCAAACTATTAAATAAATACAATATACCTACATTGATTCATCAACAATTGTCATTGGATCTTCAACCAACAACTATAATTGATTTGTTGAGCCTAGAACTTTTTATGGGCTTCCTCCTCAAATTTTAACCGTACTATGAAAATATAATCTTAAATGATGAACTTACGCGAAAATAAAAAAAACGGTGCAAGTGATTAACCGATGAATATGAACAGAAGAGAGAAGGACAATGACTAAAATTTCTCTCAATGAAAATTTAGAAAAGAGTGAATTGTTGGAAACATAAAAAGTTTTTACTTTACATTGATTGAATAAAAAAGGAAGAAAATAAAACAATAATTGAAAAGACAGAAACATTTATATTAAGAACTCTAATTGGGGAGATAAGTAAGGCACATAATTCCAAAAAGAGGAGAGAAGAAAATTGCAATTAAATAATTAAATTAAAATAAGAAATTAATTAATCTGCTATGTAGGTAATTTATAAACTACGTTTGTAATTAAATAAAATATGTGTATATATTGTTAATAAAAGTCTTAAGTAGTATATTTTTATAATCCTTATTAAAATTCTAATCCTAATAGAAGTAGGATTAATTAAGACCGTCTACGAACTCTCCAAATTGTTTTTGGATTGGGTTAAGTTTTGGGTGGTCTAATTTTTCTAATTACTTTAAGCGTGGATAATAAGTTTAATTACCCCCTCAGAATTTAATCAAGATTTTCGGACATTTAATTAGCATATAAAACGTTTTTATTATTTTTTGGCCAAAAAGATCAAGTGGCATATCATTAAAAAAAACCTTCCTATTTGGGTGGCTTTTTGAGTAAAATATTAAAAATAAGTTTATTCACTTATTTTCACTAATTGATGATCATTAAACAATAAATTCGTGAAATTTTTGAAAGAACGTTAAACATACATTGCTTCAAGCTCCTTATTTTGAATTTTTTATTTTACTTTAGAAAAGACGCTATGAATTTTGACTTTTGATTTTTTATTCTTTCTTCTACACTTATTTTCTCAACTCACTTTGAAGGCGAAGAATTTTTCTTAGACGCACATCTCAGCAACACAAAATAAATATTTTGTGTGATATAAGATGTTATAATGACCTAACATGATAAAGTACTTTCTAACAATATCATAAAAATGAAATTGTAATATGTTTCTTATGAATATTTAAAAGTGATAGATTAATGAGTAGATTTTGTCTTATGAATAATAATTTATATCATCTTCGTATACTACAAAATTCGGGGCAAAGTTTTCAAAATAATAAAAAGTAGCTACAGCTAAAGTAGTGAAATTGAGTTTTAAAAATAGTACCAAATCTTGTGAGTTAATATATATCTCATATGATCACCCAATTAATACTATTTTTTTCATAGAAAATCACTTAACTTTAATTTATAACGTCAAAGTCACTCAAAAAGTCGCTCAACTATATAGTTCTTTTCACAAAAAGTCACTCAATTTTCTTTTATAACCTCAAAGTCACCCCACTATGAATATTTTACCTACAAAGTCACTCAACTAATAGTATTTCATTTAGAAAGTCACTCAATCAATTTAAAAAAAAATTCATTAAATTTTGTTGAAAAACAATTTTTTTTTCAATAAGAAAATACTCATAAAATAAATATATGATTTCCGTTTTTGGTCACTAACGGTGCGATTTTCAGTTTACCCAATAAGAAAATACTCATAAAATAAATATATGATTTCTCACTTCTCTAATAATTTGGCACGATACAGTGAGTCAAGCAAATCAGCGGTAAATGCTTTGATATAGTGAAACACGAAATATAATGAAAAATTATATCAATAAGAGTAGATGTAGTACGAAGGCTACAATAACATGTTACAACCAAAATATAATATGGAATTTCTGATCTGAAGTAGAAGTACTATGACGTGTAAAGTGTGTAGATCGTAGTGTAGAGTACTGATATAGTGTCTAGTTAAGTTAACTTATTATTATTTAAATATTTATAAAAGGTATAGTAGTAACATACTATCGTCTTAATGAGTTATCGATTTACTCAATAACCCAATACTAAAAACCGGTACCAAACTCATAACCAATAATTTTTTTTATAAAATCATTAAAAATCGTTAACCCAATAACCTAATACCAATAACGCAATAACATTTTTTCGATTCGATTTATTTGGGTGACTTTTTGAGTGAAATAGTAAAAATAAGTTTATTCACTTATTTTCACTAATTGATAAATCATTAAACAATAAATTCGTGAATTTTTTAAAGAACGTTGAATATACGTTGCTTCAAACTCTTTATTTCGTATTTTTTATTTTATTTTGAGAAAGACCGCTACGAATTTTGACTTTTGATTTTTCATCCTTTCTTCTACACTTATCTTCTCGACTCACTTTAATGACAAGAGAATTTTCCTTAGACGCATGTCTCAGCAACACAAAAATAATTATTTCACGTGGTATAAGATGTTATAATGACCTAGCACGATAAAGTACTTTCTAACAATATCATAAAAATGAAATTGTAATATATTTCTAATAAATATTTATAAATAATAGATTAACTAGTAAATTTTATCTTATGAATAATAATTTATATCATCTTCGTAAACTACAAAATTCGGGGTAAAATTTGCAAAATAATAAAAAGTAGCTACAGCTAAAGTAGTGAAATTGAGTTTTGAAAATGGTACCAAATTTTGTGAGTTAATATCTTATATGATCACTCAATTAATAATACTTTTCACAAAAAAGTTACTCCCTCCGTTTCACAAAGAATGATATCCTTTCCTTTTTAGTCAGTTTCAAAAAGAATGACTTCTTTCCTTTTTTGGTAAAAAAATACTTTTTGCTTTCCACGTGACATGTTTAAGACCACAAGATTAAGAGCAATTTTGTACATTTGACTTAACTTTAATTTAGGACCACAAGATTCAAAAGTCTTTTTTATTTACTTAAACTCCGTGCCAAGTCAAACCAGGTCATTCTTTGTGAAACGGAGGGAGTACTTAACTTTAATTTATAATCTCAAAGTTACTCAAATATGAATTTTTCTCACAGAAAGTCACTCAACTAATAGTTATTTTCATAGGTCAATCAACTTTCTTTTTATAACATAAAAGTCACTCAATTATGAATATTTTACCTACAAAATCACTCAACTATTGATATTTCATTTAGAAAGTCACTCAACCAATTTAAATATTTTTTTCACTAAATTTTGTTGAAAAATGATTTTTTTAATAAGAAAATGCTCATAAAATAAATATATGATTTTCGTTTTTGGTCATTAACGGTTCTTTTCGGTTTTTGGTCATTAACGATTTGGTTTCAGTTTACCCAATAAGAAAATGCTCATAAAATAAATATATGATTTCTCACTTCTCTAATAATTTGACACGATACAGTGAATCAAGCAAATCAGCGGTAAATGCTTTGATATAGTAAAACACGATATATAATGAAAAATTGTATCAATAAGAGTAGATGTAGTACGAAGGCTAAAATAACATGTTACAACCAAAACATAATATGGAATTTCATATGTGAAGTAGAAGTACTATGACGTGTGAAATGTGTAGATCGTAGTATAGAGTACTGATATAATGTCTGGTTATGTTAACTTATTAATATGTAATATTAATATTAATATTTATAAAAAGGTATAGTAGTAACATACTATTGTCTTAATGGGTTATCGATTTACCCAATAACCCAATACTAAAAATCGATACCTGACTAATAACACACTATTTTTTTTTATAAACCATTAAGGGTCTGTTTGGATTGGCTTTTGGCTTATGACTTATAATCCAAAAGTCATAAGTTAGGATTTATAACTTATGGCTTTTGGCTTATTTTTATTATTTTGACTTAAAAATAAGTGCTTATAAGCACTTTTTAACTTTACCCAAACACTTCAAAATTGCTTAAAAGCTATTTTGGCTTTAAAACACCTAAAATAAGCCAATCCAAACGGGCACTAAAAACCATTAACCCAATAACCCAATAACATTTTTTCGATTCGATTTATTAGTTGATTCGATTTTTACACCCCTTAGATTATTGTAGCGTCGTGTAGAATGATGTAATATTATTACGTAAGATGGAAACTTGGAAAGCAAATTTGCACCAAGTCCACATCTAGTTTCACTTTTTTCCTTTCTGTCTTTTCTCTCATCACTTATCCTTTTCCAATAATATATATAAGGGAAAAGGGTTAAAAATGCCCTCAACGTATTGAAAATTGCTTAAAAATGCCATCCTTCCACCTATCGGATCAAAAATGCCCTCAAAGTTATTTTTAGGATTAAAAGTACCCTTCTTTAACAGAATTATGACATGGCATAAATGAGTTTTTGAATCAAACACATGGCTTTAAAGTATTGGTTCACTTGAATTTTTGATACAACTTAAAAGATCCGACCCATGAATGAATAAACCCAACCATTTTACAGACGGCTATTTTGAAGGCATTGGCTTTAAATTAAGAACTTCTGCCTTATTCACCCCAGAAAGGTATGTTGAAATATGCATAATTTAATGCATCACAAGTTAAAGATATTGTCTGTTCTTTCGACACTAAAATGGTTTTTTTTTTAAATTGAAAAAGTTTTATGTTTATTCGAATCAATTAGCCATTTTATCAGTACAAATCTGGATAGTAATGGTGCACTACATATTTATGAGAGATTATTGACAGCTTCATCCCAAATGAAAAAAAAAACTATTGACAACACCCACAAATCTGGATAATATTTATGACAGCTTCACCCTAAAAGGAAAAAATAAACTATTGACAACACCCACAAATTTGACTTTTCTCCATTGATAGTGATAGATAAATAACTTCTGAGTATTCTCCATTGATAGTGATAGATAAATAGCTTGAGTAAGGGTAGGAGCATATGAAGAGAGAAGCACTAAGACCAGAAGCGATTCGCATGCTTGAAGCTATTTTCAATTCAGAACATGAATCCTCCGATAAAGTTCAAAAATATGGACTAATTGAAGATGCCATTAGTGTCTTACAAAATAGCTGGGTTATATTAAAAATGGTTGGATTTATTCATTCATGGATCGGATCCTTTTAGTTGGGTTAAAATATTCATGTGGACCAATACTTTAAAGCCATGTGTTTAGTTTAAAAACTCATTTATGCCCTGGCATAATTCTGTTAAAGAAGGGCATTTTTAATCCTAAAAATAACCTTAAGGGCATTTTTGATCCAATAGGTGGAAGAAGGACATTTTTAAGCAATTTTCAATACGTTGAGGGCATTTTTAACCCTTTTCCCTATATATAATATAACAGGAGGAAAACACCTCACGAAGCCGTCCACAAATTTGTCATTTGGCATTTTGTTCATTATTGAGCTTTTTCAACTCGTATTCCAAGTAATCTCAACCCAATCACAAAATATCCTCTTCTAAACTACTCATACATTATGTATTCATAAAACAATCATGCCTTTAATTTCCTTCTCTAAATTAGTCCTACATTATGTATTAACAAAACATCATGCCTTTAATTTCCTTTTCTAAACTAGTTGTCATTGTCGTTAAAAGCTAAAAACACTTATTTTGGAGAGAAAAAAAATATTTTTTTAAAAAAATTAATATGTTTGACTAATCTGTAAAACTACTTTTAAATGAAAACAGAAACAATTTTTATTTTGTTGAAAATAAGCTGAAAATTCTACTTCTTAAAAAAAACAGAAACACATATTTATCAATAGGCCATTTATATTTATTTATTTATTTGTTTTTATTGTGAATTTAATTTGTGAAATGATTTTAAATTTATTTTTATTGATATTTTTAACTATATTTAAATCATCATATTAATATTATATCAATATTTATTTATCTTTTTATTCATCTACGTGTAATATTGATTGAAAATTTGAATATGTACATTTTAATTTAATAAAAATAAATTTTGAATAAAATTTTTATAATAGATATTTCAAAT
Source organism: Solanum tuberosum (assembly GCF_000226075.1). Lineage (NCBI taxonomy): Eukaryota > Viridiplantae > Streptophyta > Magnoliopsida > Solanales > Solanaceae > Solanum > Solanum tuberosum. The sequence continues at coordinate 187,998 of NW_006238939.1, read as the reverse complement.
AATTTCTCTTCTATAAATAATCTTAATATTAAAAATACATTGATACTTGTCATTTTTTTTTTGTAATTTAACTCTCAAAAATATTTTTTAAGAAGATTACCCAAACATGGTTTGCTTATCAAAAACATTTTTTTGAAAAATTGTTTTAAAGTATTTAAAATAAAAAGATTTTATCAGCAATGTCATTGGCATTCACAAAACATCATGCCTTCAATTTCCTTTTCTAAACTAGTCCTACATTATGTATTCGCAAAGTTTCTTTTTCTAAACTAGTCCTACATTATATATTCACAAAACGTCATGCCTTTAATTTCCTTTTCTAAACTAGTCCTACATTATGTATTCACAAAAGTTCATTTTCTAAACTAGTCCTACATTATGTATTCACAAAATTTCTTTTTCTAAACTAGTCCTACATTATGTATTCACAAAACGTCATGCCTTTAATTTCCTTTTCTAAATTAGTCATACATTATATATTCAAAAGCTTTACCTACTCTTTTAACAGAATATAATACTATATCCGTCCACTTTTAATTGTCATGATTTCCTTTTTTAAAGTCAAACTATAAAAAAATTTGATTACCATTTTACGGTGTACTATTTTATCATAATGATATGTAAAAAAATACAATTTATAGTACTTTTTGTATAGTTTTTAAATATCTAAATTTTTTGTTCAAAAAATTGAATTAATGTAATTTAACTTAACTGAAAAGTAATCAAATTAACTTTCGAAATGCGCAAATGGACAGAGGGAGGATAATATAAGCTGTCATAACCAATTACCTTGACGAGAAGCAGAAATTGCTTTGCGGCTTCTCTGTGCCTGTTATATAAAGTGAACACAAATCTAAGGGAATTTCAAAACATCTTTAACAATGATCAGAGCAATGGGATTGCTGCAAAGTTGGGGTGGATTCGGGACGAGCATTGCTAGTTTCATATTCCTGCGGGATATGATCCGTCGATACTGTCCCCCTGAGCTTATCCGAGCTTTCGATAAGTGGACACGAAGAATCAGGAGCTTTTTCTACCCTTATATTCAGATTTCCATCAGTGAATTCATGAGCAACAATCTCAAGCCTCATGATGCCTATGCAGCAGTTGAGGCATATCTCAGTGTCCACTTAGCAAAAGACGCAAAGAGGCTTAGAGCTGAAACGGTAACTGGAGGTAGCAAGTTGGTGCTAAGCATGGATGAACATGAGAAAGTTACTGACGAGTTTTGTGGAGTAAAAGTACAGTGGATTTCTGGCAAACTTGTGCAACGGGAAAGTAAGTACTTGCCAGAACTAGAAAGAAAATATTACAAGCTTATGTTACACAAGAAATATCGTGACATGGTAACCGATATTTACTTGGAACAAGTGATCAAGGCAGGGAAAGAGATTCAGATGAGAAACAGGAAGAGAAAGCTCTACACTAATGGCCACAGCAAGACCACATGGAGCCATATCGTATTTGAGCATCCTGCAACATTTGGTAGCTTGGCAATGGAAGCAGAGAAGAAGCAAGATATTGTGGATGATCTCCTCATGTTTAGAGAGAGCAAGGATTTCTATGCGAGGATTGGCAAGGCGTGGAAGCGTGGTTATCTACTATATGGTCCGCCGGGTACTGGGAAGTCTACTATGATTGCTGCAATGGCAAATTTATTGGATTATGACGTCTGTGATCTTGAATTGACATCTGTGAGGGACAACACAGAATTGAGAAGGCTCTTGGCTGAAACAACAAGTAAGTCTATTATAGTGATAGAAGATATTGACTGCTCACTTGATCTAACCGGTCAAAGGAAGAAGAAACCTCCAGAAGAGAAGATTGAAAAGACAAAGAAAGAAGTTTCTCGCAAGGACACTGAAGAGAGTGGAAGTAGAGTCACTCTCTCTGGGCTTCTGAACTTCATTGACGGTCTTTGGTCTGCATGCAGTGGAGAACGTATAATTGTCTTTACTACAAATTATGTAGATAAGTTGGATCCAGCTCTTACAAGAAGGGGAAGAATGGATAAGCACATCGAGCTCTCATACTGTAGTTTTGATGGATTCAAGGTGCTTGCAAAGAATTACCTGCGCTTGGACACACATCCCATATTTGAATCAATTGAAATTCTAACGAGGGAGACAAAGATTATACCTGCCGATGTTGCAGAGAACCTGATGCCCAGCTCCCTGAAAGAAGACTCAGAGAAATGCCTTCTGAAGCTGGTTGAAGCTCTCAAACAGGCAAAACAACTGATGATAAAGAAAGAAGAGGAATCCGCACTGTCTGAAGCTAAAATGAAAAAGGCTGCAGATGCGTTGCAGGATAAGGAAGATTCTATAGACAAAATGTAGATGGTTATTTTTCACAATTAATTGTATGACACGAAAAGAAAAGAGTCATCTGCGACCATTTGTGTTTTATAGCTGAATCTTGCAAGATCATCAAACTATTTTTGTGTTGATGCCAGATCTAAAAGTAGATGCTATTTTCATGTAACAGCTAGACAACAAAATCTAATAAACCTATCCTTATAAATCAATAAGATAGCAAACCTGGCCTTGTATAATAAAACTATTTTACCTTCCGTTAGAAGTTGGGTACATTACTATGACTGCAATCTCTAAATCCAGCAATACATCCTTATTCCTTAGCATTAGACCATTGGTAAAGTATCCAGTTGCAGATCCTTTTTTGCCTTTTGCAGCACTAACTTATGTTACCTAATGCTGCCACGCAACATGAAATGAGATAGTTGATCATTCAGACTGCAGCAAATAAAGGCCATCCTACCCAAATACAGTTTTTTATTTTTATTTTGTTGATGACGATGTCTGGACCAGCTTGTGCACACCTCAACTATTATGTCAGGAACTTGCATCTTCCTATCAGCATCGGTATTGGATAACTGTAGCTCCAAGGCTTTGATAGATAGAACAAAATCACATAACCTTATCTCTCTGTTGGGAATTAACCATGATCTTTGTTCCAATTTCATCAGCAGTTGGGGCCGCCAGTTATAATCACAACACCACAAGATAACTTTGATTAGATAGTATGTAATTAGAAGATTAATTAGAAACTTGGTATATAATGATATCCACATCATCTCAAAAGACCTTCATAGCAATAAGAATCCATGATCTTTTTTAATAACTATGGACTATGGTATCGGTGCTAGCTTTCATGCACCTTGTCTAATACACGGAGTACCTGCTACCTCCCACCATCACATGTAAAAAAGAAGGAAGTAATTAAAACATAACCTGATAGTAATGAGTCAAGGAACCTTGAAAGTACTGAAATTCATATCACATTATGCTTTCACAACATGTATGTGGAAATCACAGCAGGAATGTACATTCATCTGTTAAAAGTTAGAATAGAACAAGTAGAATAAAAGAAAAATAGACCATGATAATAATTTAGTAGAAACATCCTGGTACTCATCCAAATTAGTTGCAACGGTTACCTACTGGTAATATGAGTTAGGCATCAAGTCACTTGGAATTAAGCTACCATCAGTAACACTGAGCACATGAAGAAAACAAATGATCCTCCAACTTTTGTTGCGGACGTTAATGCAATTGCAACCATTATCTTTCCAGTAAGCAATTCCATGAAGGAAACATATTTGGACTTCGATTATAGAAACTTAAAGACAGTAGACATAAATGAGAAGTTAATTTGAAAGAATGGTAGGAGTGTAGTCAATAGTAAGCTTTCAGTTGAACATCCATATGGACACCTAAAAATGAGCAATAGTTTAGGTGCAAGAAATATGTCGTAGCATACAAGTGTGGAAAATTTGAAGATGGGTAACTCTAGATCCTAACATAACCTTGTGAGGCAGAATATGATGATACTCGCATCTAAACTGAGAGAGGTGAGTCCAAGGTTTATGCATATGCTCCACCAAGTCTCTTTCAATTTCTGTTTTGGTTTCGTTTGTTCTAGTTCCATAAAACATCAAACATGATCAACTCATTTACAGAAATATTTCATACAAATAAAAAGGCTACAAGAATGCAAGAAAAGTAGAAAGGATCATTTATTAGCTAATTTCACCCTTGCTATTGCCCAAGTTCCTATTTATCATCTTCATCAATCATCACCTCCTCCATCCTGAACCTGCCATGACAATACAAGAAAAAGCATAAATTTCAAATTTTAATATGGAGTGTTCTTTTGATTTTTCAATCCCTTGTAACAACAAGAAAAGTTATCACAGTTTCAGAATTAACACTGACAACAATTTTGTGTGATGGCTGGCAGTCTTCAACCAATCAAACCCAAAACACCACCAAATTGATTTATCTTGAACTAATTCAACCCATAACACAAACAAATTGATTCAAATCAATCAATAACAACCACATCATCCCACATTCATTTGATTTGAGTCACAAAACTTCCATAACTTTTCAGATCCGATATTAACCAGTTCAGAAAAAAAATAAAAAAAATATTAACCAGTTCTGACAAGATTATTTACTTGTACTTAGATTTGTAGATTAACATTGAATTTTTCATGATTTATGACAAGAAAACTTCAAATCTTCGTTTTTAGGCCTCGAAAATAGTTGAAGAAACACCAGAATCAATAGTTACTGATTTGGGCTTGTTTGGTTTTTAGCTGTGGTTGTCTGGTTGAAGGAGGCTTTAGATAATTTAAACCAATGACTCACATATACTCATTTCCTTTAATCATAGTGAAACAATTAATTTTAATTTAATTTTTTAATTATGATTTTGAAAAAAACATAATTCATATGGGGTATATTTGATCCTCCTTACACGTACTAGTATACGTATTCGCGCGTTGCGAATATTTTAAAAATATAATATTTTAAAACTTGAAAAAATTAATACGAATTATTATTGTGAGACCCTATGGTTCTTCCGCATAGTATGTGTATCATTGCATGAGTGTATGAGGTTTATATGACTTGGTGTATCATGTTAGAAGAATAAGTTTTCATAGGGGTGGTAAAAATGAAAGAATTAAGCTAACGTTATGGGTCAAGGATGCCCTTAAACAAGTTCGAGTTAAAGAATGTCTCTTCTAACACCCTGCCTGTTCGTAAGGTTTAAGTTAACCAGTACCTTTAGGGTAAGACAAAGAGTGTCTTATATGCTAATAAGGATGTTTTATAAGGTGTTATAGTCTCCCAATGATCGTAAGTTAAGTTTTGAAGTCAAGCAAGTTGGGAAATAAAAGTTGACAAAGGTTAGAGTAAGTTTCTTTAATAAACCTTCTGAAATTTGGGTTAAATGTCTTGGAGCTTTTCTCCCAACATATAAAGCTTTAGAAGAACTCCAATATATGAAATTGAAGGTCTACGAGTCTACTTTTCAACGCACTAAACCATTTGTCCATACAACTTCAGAATTGAGAGATATTCATATTTTAGTGAGACTGCACAAGCAGGCACGTGAAGGTGGGTCCCTCACCCCTATGTCGGTTTAGCTTTATAAGATTTGGTTTCCCTTCGTTCTAACTCATTTTTTTCAACCAAAATAAGAAGAAAACAGCCTTAAATCCTCTCTAAAGGTTCCCCTATCATCCAAGCAAAGATCTACAAGATTTCAACGTGGTTTCACCATCGAAACGTTTATAGAGATTGTGTTACTTCTTTCCTCCTCGGTGGTTGTGATTTGAAGGATTTTTCGTGGTGAAGGAGTCTCGTTTTTAGGTGGTGTTGCTGCTGTTTGGAGGTAATAATTAATTCTCACCCTTCATTTTATTGAAGGAATCCAAGTTATAGCTATGTTATATAAGCAAGAACACGAATAGACGGCTGAAAAATCGTATTTTGATAGTTATGTGATGTTGGGTTGTTTTTGAAGTATTTTCTGATGTTGTTGTTGCTGGAATTTTTGAAATGATTTGGTTGTGTGTGGTTGTTGTTGATATGAGTCTAGAAGAGATGAAGAAGTATAGATGGGTAATTAATTATAAGATAAATAAGTGTAACGTTGGTTCTATTATTGCATTGCAATTTTCAAATGACTTCTTCTTAGTTCAACGTCTTATGTTTGAGGAGACTCTTTGTAATTGAGGAGACACGCTGACATACTATAAGCTCCATCAATTTTAAGTTAAGGGTCTGCCCTTTTATTCTCGTATTGCTTATGAAGATAAAGACGTGATTCCAAACGTAATTATTGGATGAACTCACAGGATGGTGATTGGAAGCCGTAAGTTCGAGTTATTATGGTTATATTGAACAATTATAGGATTGTATTACATATATTTTTCTGGCTTTAATGGTTTGAAGACTCATGGTTTGGATTTGGTTGTGGTTATTTTGTGGTTGGAGAGGAGGGGTGTGGCGATACGCCGAGTTTTTATTATTGTGCAGACATACTCTATTTGGTTGTTGTTGACTATTGTGTAGGCCTCCACTTGTTAATAGATGCTGCAAAAATGTATGTTACGTCATTAATTTGGGGTTGTAATTTGGAGAAGAAAAGGTAATGAATCATACATTTAAAAAGGGTCTGGCGAGTTAATTACTCTGCTAGTAAGATCTAAACTGCTACTTTAACCCTGCCATGTTAATATTCTGTCTGTAATGGTTTTGTGACATTATTTTCTGTAGATTACATACTCTAAGGAAGGGGTACAATCTATATTGATACAACAAGACCCAGAATTGAGGTATGTTAAGGCTAAGCATTGTACTTCCTTTGAGCACGAATTTTGGAATCCTAAATCGTCAAATATT
>NW_006238939.1:180238-180439 GCF_000226075.1 Solanum tuberosum | reverse complement strand
GACGCATTTTTGTTTCGTGCGTGCAGGTCCAGGTAGGGATTCTGATTGACCCCTCTGCTAGGATTCGGAGTTCAGCTGTGAGTTAGTAAGCTCCACTTCTTCTTGGAACTTTCATAGGATGTTACTTTTATTGTACAATTTAGGTATAATCGGGGCCTTGTCCCGACCAGTGCTTATGTCACTCATAGAGGCTATTGTGGA
>NW_006238939.1:175252-180225 GCF_000226075.1 Solanum tuberosum | reverse complement strand
GTCACTCATAGAGGCTATTGTGGACACAGTATTCTGGGTTTCTTTCTGCAGCTTCTAGTTTCCAGCCACATAGGCTTGGCATGTATAGATATGTATGTATGTGTGTATATCTTCATTGTAGCCTTGTAGGCTAGCTAGTACCTTATTATCTTTGGCTTGTCTACCTTTGTCTATATGACTTACCGATATTCAGGTTATGACCTTAAGGGTCTAGTCATAGTATTTTAGATGTTATACTGCCCGGCCTTCTAAGCCATCAGTTGAGTCAGTTGGTATGTTTATGTGATTAGCTCGATTGCTTAAGGTGTCGAGTGCCAGTCACACCTTCTCTAGTTTGGGGCGTGACAATTATTGAGTTTAAAAAGTGCATGTATAATTACATATAATATTTTAATTTTATATATACAGTTAATACTGACAAAAAAATTACCTTAATCTATGTGCGATGAGGATATGTTCTTCAAAGACACCAAACATTATTCTAAAGAATTCTTCTTATTTTAGTATAATGAAGATTAATAGCATATGTGGCATGTGTTGAAATGATATTTGTTTTAATTAATAAAACTTTAAATTCAAAGATCAATCTATAAAGTATTAAAAATATGATTCTGCTTTTAGCTAAAATCTATATAAATAATAAAGGAGAAACATAGAGAAGGTGATGTGGCACCTCTCTATGATCTCCATTTGCATTTTTTTTTCTCCATTTTTTGACCTTTTTTTAAAATTTAAATTAACTATTTTATTGTAAAAATAAATTACTAAATTTATGATAAATAAATATTTTATTAAATAAAAAAACATTTACAACAAAAACTCTTCATATGTCTACAAGGAGTAACTCACACCTCTCTAATTTCTACTCTTACAAAATTATTCCTTTTTTTATCTTCTTCTAATTATAAATTATAAATTGACAATATTTTTGATACTTTAAGTATTTTTCTAATATTATTTAATTTGTTTATAAGAAGTAATTATCTATGACTTACACCTATATTTAATATATAGATCCTCCTAGAACCTTCTTTTTCTTTTTTTTTAACAACTCTAAATATTTGATTTTCTTCTCTTCATGACCACAGTAATATTTATTTTATGTAATGAATTAGTAATTACAATACAAATTACTTATATTAGGCTATCACTTCAATACATTCCAATAGTCACTTTTTCTCTATCACATTTTCTATAATTTTAATGAATATTAAATGTGGTATTCATTTAGAATATAAATGTTCAATCTTTATTTGTATATATAAATCAAACAAGACAATACTCATATGTACTGTACTGTTTTGCAAAAGTTTTGTTTTACTTTTGATAGCATTTGGTTTTTTTAGATTTTTCAATTATGATTTTTCTTTTTAGTCCTTTAATATATTTTTTCTTGAATAAAATTTGCTATCCTTCTCAACATGTAGCATCTTATTGTTTAACTTCACATAAAAGCAGCCACACTTGCACAGATGAATTCCCTTTGATATCCTGCTGCTGATTCCTTTTCTTCATGTTGCATTTTTGGTGGATTAAATTGGTTAGCTCCATGTTAAAGTACATGGCCTAATGTACATTTTTGTATTAAAGTAATAATTTTTATTGTTCGGGTGGTTTTCTTTGTTCATGATTCTCATTGTTTTTCGTTTAATATGATTGGAAGTTTGCCTGTGATCATATTCTTTTATTGCTACTATATTTTTGTATATATGTGTATAGGCTATAAAAAGTGTAAGCATATAATTTAATTTATTAGAAATGATGAACATTTATTTTCTAATCGGTTAAGGAAGAGAGTGGATGTTTCACTTTTCAGGTTTTATTGAAATAATAAAGCAAGACTAATGTGGAATTAATATATAGTGCATAAATTAATAAGTAAAAAAGAGAAAAGTTAAACGCAATAACGATAAAAGCCAAAAACAGGAGAAGAAATATAAATAACATCAATATATATATTATAATTTTTTTGACATTTTTTCCAATCTTTTTCAATTATTTTATTTTATAAAGTCATCTTCTTAATTCATACCTCTTCAATTACATAAACTTAAATCTTAATTAATTTAATAATGTCTATAACTCCTAACCGTTCATATTCATAACCTTCAAATATTTAATATACAAATTTACAACTCCTTAAAATGACACATATAAAAACCTATTTTGAGACATGTATAATAATTACCACAATAATCTATATATAAATAATAAAGGAGAAACATATAGAAGGTGATGTAGCACCTCTCTATGATCTCCATTCGCATTTATTTTTTTCTCCATTTTTTGACCTTTTTTTAAAATTTAAATTAACTATTTTATTGTAAAAATAAATTACTAAATTTATGATAAATAAATATTTTATTAAATAAAAAAACATTTACAACAAAAACTCTTCATATGTCTACAAGGAGTAACTCACACCTCTCTAATTTCTACTCATACAAAATTATTCCTTTTTTTTATCTTCTTCTAATTATAAATTATAAATTGACAATATTTTTGATACTTTAAGTATTTTTCTAATATTATTTAATTTGTTTATAAGAAGTAATTATCTATGACTTACACCTATATTTAATATATAGATCCTCCTAGAACCTTCTTTTTCTTTTTTTTTAACAACTCTAAATATTTGATTTTCTTCTCTTCATGACCACAGTAATATTTATTTTATGTAATGAATTAGTAATTACAATACAAATTACTTATATTAGGTTATCACTTCAATACATTCCAATAGTCACTTTTTCTCTATCACATTTTCTATAATTTTAATGAATATTAAATGTGGTATTCATTTAGAATATAAATGTTCAATCTTTATTTGTATATATAAATCAAGCAAGACAATACTCATATGTACTGTACTGTTTTGCAAAAGTTTTGTTTTACTTTTGATAGCATTTGGTTTTTGTAGATTTTTCAATTACGATTTTTCTTTTTAGTCCTTTAATTATTATTTTTCTTGAATAAAATTTGTTATCCTTCTCAACATGTAGCATCTTATTGTTTAACTTCTCATATCACCTAAATTCACATAAAAGCAGCCACACTTTCACAGAGGAATTCCCTTTGATATCCTGCTGCTGATTCCTTTTCTTCATGTTGCATTTTTGGTGGATTAAATTGGTTAGCTCCATGTTAAAGTACATGGCCTAATGTACAATTTTGTATTGAAGTAATAATTTTTATTGTTGGGGTGGTTTTCTTTGTTCATGATTCTCATTGTTTTTCGTTTAATATGATTGGAAGTTTGTCTGTGATCATATTCTTTTATTGCTACTATATTTTTGTATATATGTGTATAGGCTATAACTAAGGACTCATTGCTCTGGCTTTGGCTTTGGATTCGCGCTTTTACAACATACATTTTATCTTTATAACAATTCTTCTAAGTTATGTTCGAGAAAATATGAGATCGAATAATTCAATTAGCCCATAATTGTGCAACTATTTAAAAGCTAAATTATAGAAGTTCTTTTTATGTCCTTGAGTTTTTTCTATTGATTTCTCAAGTACACTAGATTGAGCAAGAGATATGGGTTGTTTCTGTAATGTGGTTGGAGTATTGATTTATATATATAATTCTCAATTTTATAATGGAGCTTTTTCCTATATAAATTAAAACATGAAATTATTATATAAAAAAAATTGGGAAAATAATAATATCAACAAATTCAGTATAATTTCACAAAGCGGGTCTATGGAGAATAGAATATATTCAGATCTTATCAATATATTATAGGTAGACTGGCTATTTTCAATAGACCCGCTCAAGAAAACAAAAATTCAAAGTAGAATAGAGAGAAATAATGTAAATGAATACGGTCATGAGAAAATATTACAATAGCCTGAAAAATTATCCTAAAACAATAATCATAATTATAAGCTACAACGATAATCAAGATGTAAAAAAAAACACAAAATCCAATTAATTTATTTTCAATTTAAATGTTGAGATATAAAATCTCTCTTATAGCTTGAATAAACTTAGGAATGAGTTCATTTTGTTAATTTATTTATTTAATTTCATATATGTGTTAATGTTTTACATGATCGCGCAAAGCGCGGCTTAGTTTACTAGTATAAATATAATTTGCAAAGCATGTTGCAACCTCTTTAGCATACTTCTCTCTCGTTCAATCTTGCAAAATAAGACGATTTTCATTTAATCAAACATAATTTCATAAAATAAGGATGCAAAAAAATAAATTTTAGATACCGATATAAAAAAATACTATAATCAAATCAATACTATACCACATAAAAATAAACTATTTGCAGTGTAAAGAAAAAATTGAAAGAAGAAAAAATCAGATTTGTACATAATTATTTATCATGTTTCCTAAAAAGAATTGAGATAATTTTTTTAAGAAAATAATTAAACTGAAAATTTGAAAATTATTTTGATGATGAAATGTGATAACTCGAAAATATTTATGTTGTTGACATGTTTTTTTTTTAACAAAATACAAATTTGAAATATTTAAATTTATTTTTGTAAATTCAAAATTTATTTATTTTTGTGTGATGCTTCAGGTTATATGTGGACCTTTTATTTTTCCTATTAGGTAGGTAGAACATTAAAATATATAATTGAGTTTTAAGATATTAGGATAGTAGGTGGGTGAGGAATTTTAGGTTAGTCTTTTTTCTTCTAATATTTATCTATTTTTTATTTTAAAAAAATTTACATACGTATTTTTAACTATTCCTTTATTATTTATTAATGTTTTTTTGTTAATTGTTTTAATTATTATTTATTATGTGTCATGAATTTTTTTAAGGGCAAATTACATAAATCCCACTAGTTTAGGTCCTAATTACTAAGATTCCCAATAGTTTCAAATATTACTTCCTCTACCATATTTCATACTTAGGATACATGAGTTTGAATCTGTGAGATACATGTATATGTCGAATTTTAAAATTGAGATACGTAGTTTATTTGTTTAAATTAATTGATTGTA
>NW_006238939.1:174482-174770 GCF_000226075.1 Solanum tuberosum | reverse complement strand
AGGGGTGAGTACCAAACCACACGGTACTCAACAAGCAAACCTCTAAACACAAGCTAAGGGTACAGAATACGGGTACTCCTTACACCCCATCCTAACCTCCCTAACTACAACCTGCATAAAACCAGAACCCAACAATTCACAGTTTACAAAGCATACAACTCAACAATAGCACTCTAACAGATCATATATTTTCAATAACAACTCAATATTCATCAATAGTTTCACAGAAAGGCACTCACAAGATCAGCAACACACAAGATCAAGTTCATTAATAATAAAAATAATGAA
>NW_006238939.1:173066-173539 GCF_000226075.1 Solanum tuberosum | reverse complement strand
GTATCATACAAGTACATTCATATGTATAATAGAAGTATCTAGTATTAATTTCGTGTATTTGTTATATGTGTCTATTATTAATTTTATGTATCTATTTATATGATCTAATTTTAATTTCATGTATCTTTCATATGTATCTAGTATTAATTTGATGTATCAAGTATCAATTTCATACATTATATTCAAAAACGTGTATCTCGGATACACAGTAAGTTGTAAGCATATACATAAATCATGTGTATCTAAATATGGAATGTAATTGAAACAATCGAATTTAGGAACAACTCACGATGTTAGAGTATCTGTCATATCACTAATCCAAAAAAAGAGTAAGCATCTACATTTTTTTCTCACAAATACATATAATTTTAACTTAGATACATCAACTCTTAACTAGATACATGTACATCTGATGTGTATCCAATATTGTTGCATATCTAATGGTGTATTTATTATGTTAAGTAAAGCTTGGC
>NW_006238939.1:147998-172621 GCF_000226075.1 Solanum tuberosum | reverse complement strand
TGAAGGAAGAAAAAGGGAGAAGATGGAGGAAGAATGAGGGTTAGTGGACGTGGGGTGGGGAACGGCAGGTGTGATTTATGTGATAAAAAAATTGAATTGTTAATGTGGACCATTAATTAAGAAGATTAAATTTAAGATAATTATCCAATACCATATTTAAGAGATTTGTGTATCTAATTAAATCTTTCAAAATATATGGTATAAATATTAAAAGTAGTAGTCTATGTAATTGTTTTAAACTAGAGGTAAATATTGTGTATATGGTGGTAATGTATGTGTAGTTGGATAGTTTTTCCTTTTTTAAATTTAATTTATTGTCATTGGTATCGTTAGCATCAACATCCAGAATTCAAGGACTACAAAAAATAAAAATAATTCAGATATTTTTAATAAAAAAAAATCTGTTATGATAATAAGGAAAAAGCAATTAATAAATTAAAAATATTACACTAATAGTTTGAGATCTTTAGATATTGTGACTTTCGTTGTGATTGAAGATTTTATGAGTAAGAATTTAATTATTTTTAAGGGGGGAAAAAAAGATAAAAGTGGAAGTCGTGATAATTTATAAAAAATTTGTGACTTTTTCTTATAAGTCTCTTTTTTAAAGTGTTAGTTGAAAGATTTTTATATAAATATTTATCAAAAAAAAAAAGATTAAAGAAAATAATCAAACTGAAAATTAGGGTAGTTAAGTAAGTGGGTGAAGAAATTTAGGGATGATTTAAGTTAATTGTTTATTTATCAAACTTCATGTGGTTTTTAATAAAAATTTTACCTACGTATTTTTAATTATCCCTTCACTAATATTTTGTTCTTCTTTTTGTTTCATTAACTGTTTTACTTTTTATTTATTTTTTGTCATGACATTAAATAAAATAATATTGTATTATTTATACATACATTAAAATAATACAATAATATAATATGATTATAATTCTGTATAAATAATGTAATTTTTTGATGAAGGAGATTTAGTTGAACCCTCAGCCCTATCTGACTTCACCATTCTTTAATGATATTATATATTGATGACGTTTTGCTTTAACGATTTAAAAATATATATGGAAGGGAATTTTAAAAAGAGACACCTCAATTTTAAGTAATTTGTGACTATTAAGTCATGATAAGATATAATTTAAAGTAGTCTTTTCATTTAGAGAACATATTTTGACCAGCGAACTTGTGTAGCCAACAATTTTTTATTATTTTTTCTTGCATTCTTCTTATTTTTTTCGGTTACATTTTTTTTTTTTAAAAAAAAAAAAACCTTCATTGGTCATTTTCACTTTTTTTTTTTATGAAATAGCTAGATCAAATTTATGTTTATTTTTAGGGATAAGGGTCTGGAATATCCAACTTTGGTCGAATTTGTTGTTGTGATACTAAACTTTTCATGAGGACCTATTACCTCCATGACTATTTAATCCGTATTTTAATCATATATATTTGCCCACGTGGACATAAAAAATAATGCAAAATTATAAATAGTAACGTGTCCACGTGGACACATATATCCTTTAAAATACACTATTATAGTTCAGGGGGTAAAAAATACGGTATTAAATAGTCTAGGGAGGTAATAGATCCTCATGAAAGTTTAGTATCGCAACAACAAATCCGACCAAAGTTAAATAAGATCGAATTAATTGATATTTTAAAATTAAGATTTAAGTATTCAAAAATTATATAGAAAGTATTATAAATTGCAATTTTATTCATATATCATGTATCAACATGATTAAGAATATATATATTAATTAAATTTTGATTGATCATTTGACTCTTTAAAAGATATAATATTAAAAAGAGAGAAAAAGATTCAAAAAGTGACAAATTAAATAAATAGAAATATGATATGATCTCGTTAAAAATTTAGCTAAGATATAATAGATTAATGGATGAAATCTTCTATGTATTTTTGCATACAAATTTAAATATTTTCTCAAATTAGTTCCAAAACTTTGAATACCACCTATTTCATAATTGGTTAAGTTTATAGCTTATTACAAACTTTTCTAATTTTTGAATGTAATTATTTTAACATTTAAAAAATATTTGTTAATATAGCCCATATCATATAAAAAACACCATCACTTTATTTATAGATTACAAAGTAAAAAGAAAAAAATTAAATCTAACTTTATAAATTTTTAAGTTATGATATATTTATCATCTACTGATTTATAATGTGTAAAAGTTAAAAGTATGTTGATGAAGATCCATGTCATGAAATTTTAACCTCAATTTGTCCAGCAAGAAAATTTCTTAGCTAAAAGTAATGCATCTCTTCTCTAATTGCTTTTAGAATCTTCTTGCCCACTTCCTCTTAACGTTTCTCAAAATTATATTTTTGAAATTCTCACACTATTTCAAGTTTTCAACATTTATATGAATTGGAATAATTTAACTAATTCAAACTATAGAAGAAAAATCTTGGACATTTGAAAGTGTAATTTGTAAAAATACACATTTTTCTATGAAACAAATTTCTATTATATTTATGAAAAATTAGATCATTTGGATGATGAAACTTTTAAAATAAATAAAATTATGATAATTCACAAGGAGATTACAATTAGTTGGAAGACATATATTAACAAATAATCTTTCTTGAATTGTACTTCGAAAGAATAAGTGGCAAACTCGATTAATTTTAAAATCTCTTGTTTTTTTTCTTCATTTGTGTGTCTCGCAAGGTGAGGACTTAGTCATCCTTCAATCTTCGTTTCTTTTCTTCAAAAGAAGCAAAAATCACATCTTTTTGATCATGTTTTCACGTTCATTCGATACATTTGCTGCACATAAAAATTCATAATAAGTTCAAAACACTCAAAAAAAAAAAACCGATGCATAAAATATAAGACAATAACGTAATATTAATATATATTTTTAACCGAATATCACATAAAATCCATAATAAGTTCAAAACACTCAAAAAAAAATGATGCATAAAATATAAGGCAATAATGTAATATTAATATATATTTTTAGCCGAATATCACTGACCTCTTATTTCTCAAAGGAACAATAAGTAAAAGAAATGTAATTAGTTGTAGAGAGAATATGCTTAGGAAAATAGTGAGGATGAACGGAGTTTAAATAGCTATTAGAAATTAAATATAATCATTAATGTTGCAATTATAAAAGAAAATTAAATATAATCATTAATGTTGAAATTATTAAAAAAATAGTGAACGTTTGCAATTATATTAAAAAAAAGTGAAACGTTTGCAATTAGTGCTAATTTGTAGTCAATTAGGTATATTTGCATCATTATGTACTTAGCAGTTATATTTGGAAGGAAAAATTAAATGTAATAGATCCTAATAAAAGGAAAGAGAGTAATTAAAATATTAAAGAGCTGAAATATTGCATTATCTTTTTCATTAAAGAGCTGCAATTAAGTGGATGTATTTTTTTAATGAAATTCTGTAACTACTTTTTTCATAATTAAGCACACTAATTATGGGGAAGTAAATATTGATTATAGGTAATCAAATGAGTACAATTTAAAAACGGCAAAATGATAGCCTTTGGAATTCTTTATTTATAGGAAGGTATAATTGATCAGTAGTTAATAATTATTAATAATACAATTGTGTAAAATGTCTAAATTCCAAGAAAATAGATAAATACCTTTTCTGATCATTGAGGCATGTCACATTAGCGCGATGAAGATCCTCCTTTATATTATATATAAATTAAATGATTTAGACCCTGTTTGGCATTGCTGCTAAAATCTGCATATTTTGATAAGCACCATTTTGAAATAGCTTTATAGAAAAGTTCTTTTGAAAAATAATAATTTGTGTTTGGCTAATTCATTTAGAAAATATTTTTTTATAATCAAATTGTGTTTGACAAATCTTTTGAAAAAAATGCTTTTGAGAGTCAAATTATGATAAGGGCAAGTATTAACATACTTTAATATTAAGATTATTTTATAAAGAGAAACTAGTTTCAACATCTATTACAAAAAAATTAATTAAACATTTATTTTTATTAAATTAAAATGTTCATATTCAATTTTTCAATCAATATTATACATTTTTGAATGGTTGAAATCTTTAATTGTTATTATTTTCTTTTTTTTTCCTAATCTTACAAAAATATTGTTGTTACCTTTTTTTTTTTTCTTCTAATTTCGCAAAATAATACGTAAAATAATAATACATAAACGTAAAATAGAATATAAAATTTACTATATAAAAATAACTAATAAATTTAGTAACTGAAACTTAACCAAGCATATGAGATATGTTAATTAATTAATAAGATATGGAAGGGACATTTTAGTTGAAAAACATAATTTCCTGCTTCTGCTTCTACTTTTTTTAAGAACCAGAAATTTTTAGCTTCTTCCCAACAGCAGAAAAACTGCTTCCCTTGTTTTTGTTGAAAATATTGTTATATATAATACCATAGACAAAAGTTAAGTTTGTTCTATGGCCTCCCTTGTCGGTGGGTCCATAATTAATAAGTTTTGGGCCACATCCCGGCCCTGGATAGTAGGATTAACAAAATGAACCTTTCTAATGTACGATGTCCCTAAGTTATCTGCCTCCCACTCTTGATAAGCGTGTGGTGGTGAAGCTGTGAAGATATTGAGGGCATAAAAAACCTCTCGCTTTAGTCCTTCCTTCGCTAGCTTATCCGCAACCCTGTTCTGTTCCCTGTAGGTGTGCATCAATGTTTGCATCCCAAGCATCTGCATTAATGACCTGCACTCAACAATTATGTTATAAGTGTATGGTAGATAATCGTGGTCTATCCAGTTAATGATGTTTGAAGAGTCAGTGTCAACAACTAAGGGAACAAGGTTGTGCTCTATTCTAAGTTTGAGACCCATTCTCAAAGCTTGTAGCTCCGCCATGGCAAGGGTTGTTTTTGGGGTGCAATCGCTGAATCTTAGGATCCACTGGCATGTATGGTCTCTCAAGACTCCTCCTATTCCTCCCACACCCAAGCGACTTTTTACTGTACCATTAATTTTGAGCTTATAGGTTCCCCTATCGGGGGGGTTCTCATTTGACTCAGATGGTGTTTTGTTTAGAGGTGCTTTTTTCTTTTTGGGTCACAAACAAGTGATACTCCATGCTCTGGCGGATGGTATTGTTGCTGTTAATGTGATCCTTCTTCTTGTTAAACATGTTATTGCTTCTTTTAAGCCAGATGTTGCATAAGAAGAAGGGTATTAAAGTTCCTCAACTGATGGTGTTGTTGAAGGGCTTATCCTTGATATGGTTCCAAAAAAGGGTCCAATATTAGTGTTTACATTCATGGCCTGGGTGTTTTTGCTGCTTCCAATTATGTTTCTCCAGAATTTAGAAGCAGTAGGGCAGTCAAAGAAGATGTGATTAGTGTCCTCTTTCGGTGAGCTACAGAAGTGGCAGCTAGAGTTCATGTTGAGCCCTTTCTGATGGAGGGAGTGGTTGGTAGGGAGTGTCTCGTGGTGGAAAAGCCAGAGAAAGGTCCTAATTTTATTGGGGGCTTTGGTTTTCCAAATCCACTCAAATTGTTTCCCCTGTCTTGCTTGAGTTGTCCTTGGAGATGAGATCATAAGCGCTGCCTGTTGAAAAGATACCATTAGGCCCCAGATCATGGAATCTCGCTTGGGGCTATTGTAGGGGATGTTGTAGTCTCTGATGGTGGCTTTGAGGTCATCACTAAGATCGAAGGAGAGGTAGTCTAGGTTCCAAATCCCATTTTCATAGATGCCCCTAATTTTGAGGCTTAACTCCCCCTCGGTAAAGGGCCCATGGATAATCTTGTCAATGGCAGGGGAATGAGGGATCCAAGTATCCTTCATGAAGGACACTTTGTCGCCCCTATGGATAACCCATCTAGAGGCCTTTTGACATACTTCCCACCCCTTTTGGATGTTTTTCGAAGTTCTTGAGACCACCCTTCTCCCATTTGGTGGATTGACATTTTTGAGGTACTTGCTAGTAATTATCCTACTCCAAAGGCTATTGGGATTTCTAAAGGTTCTCCAAGCCAAAGTTGCGTGCAAAGCTCTATTTCTAAGTTCGCACTTTTGGAAGCCTATTACCCCTTCCTTCTTGTTTTTAGTTACGGTGTCCCAACCAATAAGGTGCATTTTATTTTTTCTAGCTGTGGTACCCCATATGAAATCCCTTTCGATTTTGTTAATGGATTCTATGGTTCTAGAGGGGAGGCTAATGTATTGCATGATATGGGATGGGATGTTACTGAGCATAGCTTTGGCAAGGACGGTCCTGCCTGCTAAGTTGAGGAAGTGCGTTTCCACCCAGCTAACTTACTATTCATGTTATCAGTAATGAATTGGAAGTTACTATTAGACGACCTTTTTTTGAAAAATATGAAACCCAGGTACTTTCCAAAAGAGTCCTTGGCACTAATATTTAGGAGGCTCGAGCAGGTATTGGAGTCATTGGTAGAGCAGTTCTTAGAGAAGATCACTCTTGACTTGTCCAAGTTGATTTTTTGACTAGAGGCACCATTGAAGTTGGCAAGGGTCTCATTAATTGTGGCACAGTTCTTTGCGTCCGCCTTGGAGAACAATGTGAGATCATCGATCTGCACAAAATTGATGAGAGATCTAAGGCCCCGAGGTTGTGGTTTTGATGGGTGTCCATTCCTTGGCTTGTACCCTGTGGTCAATGTTCCTGGACAACCTTTCCATGCAAAGGATGAAGAGGTATGGGGATATGGGGTATCCCTGCCGGATGCCTCTAGTAGGCACAAAGACATCAGTTATCCCTCCATTAACAATGATAGATATAGAACTGGAGCTGACACAACTCATGATGAGAGATGAGTTTTGGGGAGTAATTGAAGAATTGCAGAGTGTCTCTGATGAAGGACCACTCAAGCCTGTCAAAGACTTTCTCCAAATCAATTTTTAGAATCATGTTAGGGTTTTTCCCTTTCATGTTCCTGTGCGAGATATACTCTTGGACAATGATGACATTGTCTGAGGCTCTTCTTGAGGAGAGGAAACTGGCTTGGCTAGGACCAATGATCTTTTGCAAGTGGGTTTTTATGCGATATATAATGATTTTGGTCACTAGTTTATAGCTCGAGTTACAAAGACCGATTGGTCTGAAGTTCTTAAGCATGGTGGCATTTTGACTCTTGGGGATGAGGCTTGCCAATCAAGAAATTGTTTCACCAAATTAGGTATGTAAGCTCTCATAGTGTTGGGTTCGTTCATCCATACGCCAATCATGTGATTTTCAATCCGTAATTTAACTCTTGAGGTTGAATGATTTGAGTTCTTGAAGAGTTTCTTGAAGTTTCATTCTTAAATCGTTAATGATGAGTTCTTCAGATGAATGTTAGGAGTTTGAGGGTTGTTTTTGAGTATATTTTCGTGTACTTATGTTAAGTATTCGAATATAAGTGAGTTGGGAAGAAACCATTCGATTCTAGGTGAATTAGGGCCAAAAATCGAAGAAGTAAATTCATCAAAATGTTCTGGGGAAGGGAAAGGGCGGCTCGCCAGCAGTGCGCCACATTTGAGTCTCTGAAGTTTAGGGGTTGGCGCCTCATGGCAGCAGTGTGCCAGGGTCTCCTGCCCCCACCCTTTTTCCGTCGTTTGCTCCATCTAAGTTCTTTTAAAATGTACCTTTACTCCCTTATGATTCTAACTACTCTAATTACGTCTAAACATTGAAAGATCATTCATAACATGAATCATAACCCTTGAATTCATAATTCAAATTCAGGGTAGAGTTAAGAGTAAAGTCTTGAGAGTTCTTTCGAGTCATTTTGAGAAGTCTTTTACAATCTTTTAACCCTTGTTTTAAGACTTGAGTACTTGAGTTTGAGGATGAGGAGAGTTGAGTTTCATTTTTCAAAATGAATACATGGGAACTAAGTATTCCCAAAAATAAGTGTTTTTACATTTAAAATGAGAGGAAATATCGATTTGCAAATGAGTTCATGAAGAGTTTTTGAGTATAATCTCTTTTAAGAGAACCATTTGAGTAATAATCTCAAAAGTTGAGGATGAGGAAATGTTTTTAAACATATGATCTGAGCATATTTTTGGGAGTAGTATTGTGTACCGATATGAGGATGAGTTCATACAACTAAAAGTCCTTATAAACCATGTAGCCAACGTGGGTAGAAAGGGTCATACTTTTTAGATGATTCCTTATTGCTTTTTAAGCATAGCTTAATGGATCCACTTAGTTGAGGATGTCTTATACTCCGTCAAGATATAGGAAAATCGTGGGCGAGACGCTGTATCATCACATATCTCATAGTGATGGTTGTCGGTTAGAGAATCTCCCAAATTGAGTTATTTTGTATCTTTACATACAAACTGAGTTATTATTGTATTTTTAAATACATTGAGTTGTTATCTACTGTTTTAAATGATTTATATAAAATGCTCTTTTATTGTTGTTTTATACTGTATTGAGTTGATTATCCATGAGTTGAGGTTGAGTTGAGTAGAGTTGAGGTGAGTATGTTTCCTTCTTTCAGAGTTCAAGATTTTATGTTATGTTTAGTGTTCCCCTTACATGCTCGTACATTTACTGATGCCATTTGGCCTGCATCGTTTCATGATGCAAATACATGAGATCAAGGTCATCAACATGCATTTCTTTGATACCGTAGCAGTTCGAGTTAGCTTTGGTGAGCCTCCTTGCCTCCGAAGGGTCCCTTATTTATTTCCATTATTTCAGTTTTGTTAGGATGATCAGGGGTCTTGTTCCGACATCCCTTATAGTATCAGAGGCTTCATCGATAGACAGTAGTAATTGAGGAGTCTTTCTTTCATTTCTCTTATTAATGTTTTAAAGACTGTGAATTGAACACATGTTCATTTGAGTATTTTCAGTTAACTACTTTATTTAAGAATTGAGTTGTTTGTGTGATTCTATTTCACTTGAGTAAGTCTTCCGCTGAGAGTTGAGCCAGGCTAAGGGTTCTCTTGGGGCCAACAAAGGTTCTCGACTTTTGGCCACGTCCAAGGTGTAGGCTCGGGGCGTGACAAACTTGGTATCAGAGCACAGAGTTCGAGAGTCCTAGGGTGTCTATGAAGCCATGTCTGTAGAGTCCTGGTTATCGGTGTGAAGCGCACCACATATATAATTAGGAGGCTGTGACATTTAGAAATTATCTCACTTCTTTCATACTCTTTTCGTGAGATAGAGTTTAACTCTATAAAGTTTCTTTCTAATTTGTGCTTGCACGTATCTTTTAGATCATGCCTCCATGAAAAGCTGTCCGAGGTCATCCTGCTAAGAGGAATGTTGATCCCCAGGATCAAGGGTTTCCCAATGCACCATAAGTGCAACCCCAAGGAGAGGTCACTAATGTTGAGTTTCGGGATGCTATCCAGATGTTGAGTCAAGTTGTGACCAACCAAGCTAGGAAGCAAAGAGGGAATCGATAGGATGTGGCCGATACATCCAGAATCTGTGAGTTCTTAAGGATGAATCCTCCAAACTTCACCGGTTCAAGCATCACTGAGGATCCAGAAAACATTGTGGAGGAGTTGTAGAAAGTATTTGAGGTAGTGCATGTTGCAGATGTTGAGTGTGTGGAACTACCTGTATACCAACTGAAGGGTGTTGCTAGAGTTTGGTACGAACAATGGAAGAATAATGGAGCGGAGGGTGAACAAATTGTGAGCTGGGGTGTGTTCGAAGAGGCCTTTATGGGGCATTTCTTTCCCCGTGAACTGAGAGAGACAAAGGTAAGAGAATTCCTCACTCTTAAGCAGGAATCCATGAGTGTGCATGAGTACAACCTCAAGTTCACTCAACTTTCTCGTTATGCTCCGGAAATGGTTGCTAATATGAGTAGCAGGATGAGCTTGTCTGTTTCTGGGTTTTCTCGTCTGTCGAGCAAAGAGGGTAAGGCTTTGATGTTGATAGGGGACATGGACATAATAAGGCTTATGATCCATGTGCAGCATGTTGATGAAGATAAGCTGAGAGATAGAGAAGAGTTCTGAAACAAGAATTCTAAGACAACAGGAAATGAGTCCGCGCAACAGAAGAGTAATGCGATTCGGTCATCCTTTCAACAAAAGCCAAATTGACCTGCTCCATCACCTGCTAGTGCACCTTCACCAAAGAACAAAGGTGAGTTCAAGAATTAGAACTTTCAGAACTTCAGAGCTAGACCTGCACAATCTCAAGGTAGTGTGGCACAAGAAGGTAATTGGACTCTGCATGTGCTAAGTGTGGTAGGAAAAACCCAAGATCGTGTCGTGATGACTCCACTGGTTTCTTCAAGTGTGGTTAGAATGGCCACTTCATGAGAGAGTGCCCTAAGAACAGGCAGGGTAGTGGTAATGGGGGAATAGAGCCTAATCTTATTCAGTGGCTCCGCCAGACAGAGCTGCACTTAGAGGAGCTACTTCATGGACAAGCGGAGGAGAAAATCGTCTGTATGCTATCATCAGTCGTCAAGAATAAGATAATTCACCAGATGTTGTCACTGGTATGATCAAAGTCTTTACTTTTGATTTATATGCATTACTTGATCCAGGTGCAAGTCTATCTTTTGTGACTCCTTATGTTGCTATGAGGTTAGACATTATCCCCGAACAACTTCTTGTGCCCTTCAGTATTTCCACACCCGTTGGTGAGTCTATTCTAGCTAAGAGATTTTATCGTGTTTGTACCATTTCTGTCAATCACAAGGACACCATGCCTGGCTTAGTCAAGCTCGACATAGTGGACTTTGATGTTATTCTAGGTATGGACTGGCTTCATGCTTGTTATGCCTCAGTTGATTGTAGAACTCGAGTACTTAAGTTCCAGATTCCTAATGAGCCAGTTATAGAGTGGAGGAGTAGTTCAGCAGTGCCTAAAGGTCATTTTATTTCCTACCTTAAGGAGAGAAAGTTAGTTTCCAAGGGGTGCATCTATCACTTAGTCCGAGTTAACGACTCTAGTGTTGAGACACCGCATATTCAATCAGTTCCAGCTATGAGTGAGTTTCCAGAGGTCTTACCAGATGATCTTCCCGTAGTCCCTCATGAGAGAGAAATAGACTTTGGTGTATATATTCTTCCTGATAGTTGTCGTATCTCTATTCCTCCATATAGAATGGCTCCAATTGAGTTGAAAGAGTTAAAAGAGCAGTTGAAAAACCTTCTTGATAAAGGTTTCATTCGACCAAGTGTCTCACCTTGGGGCGCTCCGGTCTTATTTCTGAGGAATAAAGACGGTTCTATTAGGATGTGTATTGATTACCTCCAATTGAACAAGGTTACTATCAAGAATAAGTTTCCCTTTTTGAGAATTGATGATCTTTTTGATCAACTTCAGGGCGCCACTTGTTTTTCTAAGATAGACCTTAGATTGGGTTATCATAAGTTGAGAGTACGAGAGAGTGATATTCCACATCAGTTGAGAGTAAGAGAGAGTGATATTCCAAAGACAGCTTTCAGGACCTACTATGGTCATTACGAGTTTCTAGTCATGTCATTTGGTTTGACTAATGCTCCTGCAACGTTCATGGACCTTATGAACAAAGTGTTTAAGCCTTATCTTGATATGTTTGTTATCGTATTCATTGATGACATTCTGATTTATTCAAGGAATGAGGAGGATCATGCTAGTCATCTCAGAATAATTCTCCAAACTATTAGAGATAGAGAGTTGTATGCCAAACTTTCCAAGTGTGAGTTTTGGCTTGAGTCAGTGGCGTTCTTAGGACATATTGTATCTGGTAATAGGATTCTAGTTGGCACTCAGAAGATTGAGGAAGTTCAGAACTGGCCTAGACCCACATCTCCAACTGATATATGAGTTTCTTGGGATTCGCTGGTTATTATAGAAGGTTCATCGAAGGGTTCTCATCTATTTCATCCCCGTTGACTAAGTTGACTCAGAAGACAACATAGTTTCAATGGTCTGAAGCTTGTGAGAAAAGCTTTCAGGAATTGAAAACTAGGTTGACTACTGCCCTAGTGTTGACCTTACCAGAAGGTACGCAAGGTTTTGTTGTGTATTGTGATGCATCCAGATTTGGACTGGGCTGTGTATTGATGCATAATGGCAAGGTTGTAGCTTATGCCTCCAGACAACTTAAGATTCACAAGAAGAATTACCCAATCCACGATCTAAAGTTGACTGTTGTAGTGTTCTCTTTGAAAATATGGCATCACTATCTTTATGGTGTTCATGTAGATGTGTTCACTGATTATAAGAGTCTTCAGTATACATTCAGTCAAAAAGAGATTAATCTTAGACAGAGGAGGTGGTTGAAGTTACTCAAGGATTATGAAATGAGTATTCTATATCACCTGGGTAAGGCTAACATTGTTGCTTATGCTTTGAGCAGGTTGTCTATGGGTAGTACCGCCCATGTTGAGGAAGATAAGAAAAAGTTAGCCAAAGATGTGCACAGACTTGCATGAATGGGAGTCCGATAAATCGATTCCAATGAAGGTGGAGTGGTTGTAATGAATGGGGCTGAATCATCACTAGTGTCTGAAGTAAATGAGAAACAAGACCAATACCCTGTTTTGCTTGAATTGAAGGCAAATGTTCATAAGAAGAAAGTGATGGCTTTTGAACAAGGGGGAAATGGTGTATTGAGGTATCAAGGTAGATTTTGAGTACCAAAGGTTGATGAGCTCCAAGAGAGAGTCATGGAAGAAGATCATAGCTCCATATACTCTATCCATTTGGGTTCCACAAAGATGTATCGTGACTTGAGAGAAGTCTATTGGTGGAGTAGTATGAGGAGGTGTATTGCAGAGTTCATTGCTAAGTGCCCGAATTGCCATCAAGTCAAGGTAGAGCACCAAAGGCCCGGTTGTACGGCATAGAACATAGATCTTCTGAATGGAAGTGGGAGATGATCAATAAGGATTTCATTACTAGTTTACCGCGGTTTCGTAGGCATCATGATTCGATTTGGGTGATTGTAGATCAGATGACTAATTCAGCCCATTTCATACCG
The DNA here is from genome assembly GCF_000226075.1 of Solanum tuberosum. NCBI lineage: Eukaryota > Viridiplantae > Streptophyta > Magnoliopsida > Solanales > Solanaceae > Solanum > Solanum tuberosum. Next base: position 159,694 of record NW_006238939.1, on the reverse strand, counting down.
ATAAAGACTACTTTTTCAGCAGAAGATTATGCCAGACTATATATTCAAGAGGTAGTCTGACTTCATGGAGTTCCGGTATCCATCATTTTGGATAGGGGTGCGTAATTCACCGCACAATTCTGTAAGTCTCTCTAGAAAGGTTTGGGTTCGTAGGTATAAATTTGAGTACTACTTTCCATCCTCAGACTAATGGTCAAGCAGAGCGCACAATTCAGACATTAGAGGATATGTTGAGGGCGTGTGTGATTGATTTCAAGGGTAATTGGGATGATCACTTACCTCTCATTGAGTTTGCTTACAACAACAATTATCACTCTATCATCCAGATGGCTCCCTATGAGGCTTTTTATGGGAGAAGATGTAGATCTCCTATTGGATGGTTTATGGTTTACGAGGCTTGTTTGATAGGACCAGACTTGGTTCATCAAGCTACGGAGAAAGTGAAGACTATTCAAGAAATGTTGAAAAAAGCACAAAGTCGTCAGAAATCCTATACCGATGTTAGGAGAAGAGACTTAGAGTTTGAGGTGGATGATTAAGTTTACTTGAAGGTGTCACCCATGAAGGGTATTGTGAGGTTTTGCAAGAAGGGGAAGCTTAGTCCCTGCTATACTGGTCCTTATAGGATATCCAAGAGGATTGACAATGTAGCTTATAAGATGGAGCTACCGCCAGAGTTAGCAGCAGTCCATCCGGTATTCCACATTTCTATGCTGAAGAAGTGTATGGGAGATCCTTCACTTATTATACCTACTGAAAATATTGGTATTAATAAGGAGATTCCCATTGAGATACTTGATCGTTAGGTTCATAAATTTAGAATCAATGAGGTTGCATCAGTCAAGGTTTAATGGAGGAACCAGTTTGTTGAGGAAGCTACTTGGGAGGCTGAGGGGGACATGAAAAAGAGATACCCACATATCTTTGCTTCCGAAGAAGCTTCAAACCAAGGTACTAATTCTTTTCTTGGTACTTTTAAGTTGAAATGTTGTGTTAATTTGCATATTGAGTGTTTGAGCTGGGTGTTAGATGTTGCCACCCTAAGTCTACTCAGAGTGATCTCATTCGAGGAAGAAAGTTCCCAAGGAGGAGATATTGTAACACCTCGGTATTAGAAATGGCTAAATTTAGAAAGAGCCAAATTTAGAATTTTGCAAGTTATGTTTAAGTTGTGAGTTTTGGGTAAATTTCAAACGGCCATAACTTTCAGTACATGATGACTTAGGTGGCCCATAAGATGTCAAATTAAAGGTATATGAATCCTCTCTCCAATGCCACCAAGTTTGTTAAATTTTGAGTTCGGATGAGGGAGATATTCCCATTTGAAGTCAGCCTGTCCAATTAAGGAAAATTACCCAAATTAGTGAGGGGTATTTTGGTGTTTTCCTTACCCCTTCAACTTTAAACGTTTTTAGTAATAGTTTAGGGGTCAAAACTAATTTGGGTCAGTTTTCACAATTCTAAAATACGCTTAGGGTTTTGAGAGGAGTTCAAGAAGAGGAAAAGAAGAGAAAAGGAAGAACGATCAAAATTCTTGCAAATCGAGGAATTGTTTCACCAAATTAAGGTATGTAAGATCTCATTGGGTTGGGTTTGTTCACCCACACGCCAATCATGTGATTTTAAATTCGTAATTTCGTTCTTGAGGTTGAATGATTTGAGTTCTTGAAGTTTCGTTCTTAAATCGTTAATGATGAGTTTGATGAGTTCTTGAGATGAATGTAAGGAGTTTGAGAATTGATTTTGTGTAGAGTTTCGTGTACTTATGTTGGGTATTCGAATCTAAGTGAGTTGGGAAGAAACCATTCGATTCTAGACGAATTAGGGCCCAAAATCGAAAAAGAAAATTAGTCGGAATGTTCTAGGGAGGGGCTGGGGAGGCGCACCACAGATGCACCAGTGGGGCTGGGGCAGCGCACCAGCAATGCGCCTCATTTGACTCTCTGAAGTTTAGGGGCTGGCGCCCCGCGCCAACAGTGCGCCAGGGTCGCCTGCCCCCCACCCTTTTTCCATTGCTTGCTCCATCTAAGTTCTTTTAAAGTATAACTTTACTCCATTTTGATTCTAACTACTCTAAATTACATATAAACATCGAGAGATAATTAATAATGTGAATCATAACCCTTGAATTTATAATTCAAATTCAAGGTAGATTTAAGAATAAAGTCTTGAGAGTTCTTTCGAGTCATTTTGAGAAGTCTTTTACAATATTTAAAAATTGTTTTAAGACTTGAGTACTTGTGTTTGAGTGAGGAGAGTTGAGTTTCATTTTAAAAATGAATATATGGGAACTAAGTATTCCCAAGAGTAAGTGTTTTTACATTTAAAATGAGAAGGAACATCGATTTCCAAATGAGTTCATGAGGAGCTTTTGAGTATAGTCTCTTTTAAGAGAACCTTTTGAGTAATAATATCAAAGCTTGAGGATGAGGAAATATTTTTTAACATATGAGCTGAGTATATTTTTGGGAGTAGTATTGAGCACTGATACGGGGACGAGCTCATAAAACTCAAGGTCCTCGTAAACTATGTAGCCAACGTGGGCAGAAAGGGTCATACTTTTTAGATGATTCCTTATTGCTTTTTAAGCATAGCTTAGTAGATCCACTTAGTTGAGGATGTCTTCTACTCAGACAAAGTATAGGACAGTTGCGTGGGTGAGACACTGTATCATCACATAGCTCATAATGATGGTTGTCGGTTAAAGAATCTCCCAAATCGAGTTATTTTGTATCTTTATATACAAACTGAGTTATTATTGTATTTTTAAATATATTCAGTTGTTATGTACTTTTATAAATGCTTTGTATAAACTGTACTTTTATTATTGTTTCATATTGTGTTGAGTTGAGTATCCATGAGTTGAGGTTGAGTTGAGTAGAGTTGAGGTGAGTATGTTTTGTTCTTGCCAAGTTCAAGCTTTTATGTTATGTTCAGTGTTTCCCTTACATGCTCGTACATTCAATGTACTGATGCCATTTGGCCTGCATCATTTTATGATGTAGACACAGGAGATCAAGGTCATCCATAGGGGCTTCGTTGATACCGTAGCAGTTTGAGTTAGCTTTGGTGAGCCTCTTTGGTTCAGGAGGATCCCTTATTTATTTCCATTATTTCATTTTTGTTAGGATGATCGGGGGTCTTGTCCCGACAACCCTCATAGTATTAGAGGCTTCATAGATAGACAGTAGTATTTGAGGAGTCTTTCTTTCATTTCTCTTGTTAATGTTTTAAAAACCGTGAGTTGAACACTTATGTTCATTTGAGTATTTTGACTTAACTACTTTATTTACGAGTTTAGTTATTTTTGTGATTCTATTTCACTTGAGTAAGTCTTCCGCTGAGAGTTGAGCTAGGCCAAGGGTTCGCTTGGGGCTAGTAATGGTTTTTGAGTGCCGGCCACATCCAGGGTGTAGGCTCGATGCGTGACAGGGATTTACTCACTTGGTATTCTTTCACTGATTGAGTTCCAAAACTAAACCTAGTTTTCAGCACATGATTTCTAGAAAGCATAGAACTTTATGAAAAACATAAATTCCATGATATTTTCCATTTTTCATCATAAATGGTTTAGTTATGTGTTTTCAAATTATAATTCAGTATTTCTAAATAGTATTTTCATGGACCTTAGAACATAGATATTTTCATGTCTCAGAACTATGATATTTTACATGCATGTCTTAGACTATCATTTTTCATGATTTATGATTCTTTCATATAAAACATCAATTAGTATTTATCAGTTATTAATACTCATGAGCTACCCAATTATATTTATTTATCAACATCATTTATTATTATCATATTATTATTGTTGTCACTTTATCATTATTTTTCTGTTAGGATGTTTTACTTAGCACTGAGAGGGCCTATGGATGAAGGCTCACCTGTTAGTTGAGGACTCAGACCTTTAGTCATAAGCCCTGCCGTAGAATTATAATTGTCACATGTCATACTAAGACTGAAGCCTTAGTCTTTTGTAGACATTAACTTAGTGGTATTACTATCATGCCCCGAGCCTACACCCTGGACGTAATCAATAATATATGACACTCGAGAACCATTTCTGGTCCCCAAGCGAATCTTTGGGGTAGCTAAATACTCAGCGAAAGACTTAATCAACAATATATGACCTCAATTTGCAAAGATTAACTCAAATGTCTCAAGATAATTAACTTAGAATATTTAAAGTATTCAACTAGCCATAAAAAGCCAATTCAAGTCTTAAACATTAACAATTGAAATGGAAAAGACTCCTCAAAATACCACTGTCTATGAAGCTTCTAATAACTATGATATACACCGCAACAAGACCCACATCATCTTAATAAGACTAAAAATAAAAGTGGATTCCTCCAGAAGCAAGAAGGCTCACCAACGCTAATTGGAACTGCAAGTGGAATCAACAGAACGCTTGTTGATGACCCTAAATACCTGTATGTGCATTATAAAAGAGATGCAGGCCAAATGACATCAGTACATTGAATGTATGAGCATTCAAGGGGAACTCTAAAGCATAGACATAAGCTTGAACTGATAAGAAGGAAGGACATGCTCACCTCATCTCATCTCAACTCAAGAATACTTGACTCAACTCAATTCAATATAAAAGCAACAATAAAGATGCAGTATGAAGAAAACTTTTAAAATAGTAGATAATAACTCAATGTATATAAAATACAATAATAAACTCTTTACACTTATTTGGGAGATTCTCTAACCGACAACCATTAGTACGAGCTACGTGATGATACAACGTCTCGCCCATGCTACCAGAACTGTCATATACCTTTCCGGAGAATAGGTCATCCTCAACTAAGTGGATCCACTAAGCTATGCTTAAAATAAATAAGGAATCATCTAAAAAGAATGACCCTTTACCCATGTTGGCGTGCATAGTTTATGAGGATTTTGAGTTGTCTGAACTCATCCCCATATCGAGGCTCAATACTAATCCCAATAATATATATATAACTCATACTCATATGTTTTAAATAAATCATAACTCCTCCTTCTCAATTTGAGATAATTACTCAAAATATTTCTCTTAAATGAGATGATGCTCAAAACTTCTCATAAACTCATTAAGAAATTAGTATTTCTCTCATTTTAGATGTAAAAGTGTTACATACAGTGGAATACTTAGTCCCTTCATACTCATTTTGAAAAATTAACTCAAATCTCTTTATCCTCATACTCATTTACTCAAGTCTTAAAACAAGTTATAAATAATTGTAGAAGACTTCTCAAAAGGCCACAAAAGAATTTCTCAAACTTTACTCTTAATCTTTTCATGAATTTGAAATGTGAATTCAAGTGTTATGATTTGGATATATAGGATCTCTCAATGATTAGTGAAGACTTAGATAGGTGTAATTAAGAAGAGAGCGAAAAAACGATTCAAAGGAATGCATACGGAACGGAGAACGGAGGCAAAAGGGGTCTGACGCCCCTGGTGCACCGCGCCAACCCTCAGTTACCTGAATCTTTTTTTGGGTGCACTACAGGTGCAAGGCGCCACCACCCCCTCCCCCCCCCCCCGCCCCAGCCTATTTCCAAAACGTTCTGATGATTTTTTTTCCTTGTTTTCTTGTCCTATTTCCCTGAAATTGATTGATTACTTCCAAATACCCTTAGATTTACTAACCCAACACAAGTAAATGAAAATCTACTCAAAATCCCTCAAGAACAACAATTATTCGCAAGATCCCCACCTCAAGAACTCAACAAAACTCAATTATTAAAGAATGAAGCCTAAAATCTCAAAGAATTCAATCAAGAACTCAATATTCTTAATCTTATGTATGAATTCAAAATTTGAAACTCATGATTGGCATGAGGGTGAGCATACCCATCACTATGAAAACGTACATATCTTGTAAGAACTAAGTTCTTGGTGATTTCGTCGTAAGCCTTAACTTTCTTGAACGCTTTAGAATGAATCCCAATTGACTTGATCTGATTAGACCCCTTAAATGAAGTGGGGAAAAACGTTTTAGACTAGTGGGGTAAGGAAAAGACCAAAATACCCCTCTATGAATGGATGGATTTCCTTAACTAGATAGGTTGTACTCAGACGACCATTTCTCCTTCATCCGAACTTGAAATTTAGAAAACTCAGTAGTGTTGGAAAGAAGACTCAACGACCTTCGATTTGATATCTCATGGGCCACCTAACTCATCATGTGCTGAATTTTATGGTCGTTTGAAGTAGACCAAAAAACTCACAATTTAAGAGTAACAATCTCAATTTAGCTCTTTCTAATTTAGTTCATTCTAAATTGAGCTCATTCTAAGACCGAGGTGTTAAAATTAAACTAGTTCAGATCTTCCTAAATACCCTTGCAAGGTATATTCCTCTTAATGGGGATTATACATCAAACTCCATGTAGTAGCTCACATGGTTATATATCAGTTTGTAGTATCTCCCTATGTTCAATCTTAGATGTTGCATGACCTAATAGTCAATTATTTCAATAGTTTCAGTAACAAATTTCAATACTTGGTAATTACATTCTTTCATGTTATTCAGTACAACAATTCAGATTCAGCATGTCCATTTATTATGTTTATCATGCATATTCTACATACTCAATGCATTCAAAGTACTGAATGCATATTCTTGCACTGTTTTTGTTTGATAATATAGGTACTTACGTTCAGCACTCAGGCCGTGGTTAGTACAACTTCAGATCATCTTAGTAGTATTAGTAATGAGTTCTAATCGTTTGAGGACGACTTCGATAATTCATTTAGTTGTTATTTCAGTTTTGAGAAAGTCATGAGCTATTGTTAAAGGGTTTGTCCTGGTAACTCGTTTTAAAAGAGGGTTCCAGACAATCCTAAGAGAACTATGGTATTTGTCTATTTAATGTTAAATATTAATAGACTATTCATATTAAGCTTCAGCATCAGTTTATCATGCATTACTTATGTTAGATCTTAGTGTTATGTTAGACCATGAGTTAGCTTGGGGTCACTTATGGCTCTAAGCGTCGTGTTACAACAATGGGGTATTATCAGATCGTGACAAAGTGTGTGTGTTTATGTGAATATATACAGTCAATGCAAACCCGAAAATAGTGGACTTCGAATCACCCAAAATGGAGCTCTAGAACTCAGGATTTCGAAGTTTCAAAATGAGGCTGATTTTGATTTTCGCTATATAAATAGCAGCAGTTCTGGTCGCTAAAAGCTAAATCTAGTCATCAAAATACTAAATTTTGGTCGTTAAACGTCTGCACCAGCAACACCAGATTTTGCTATTTATTTTTTTAAAAGTCTCTAAACGGACCCTCATAATTCATTTGTGACCCGATAAAAATAAACCAGATATGCAAACCCCCTAAATTAGACATTACAGATTCAATGGCGCAGTTGAAATTTCCATACAAGGTCATTTGGACAAAAAATGGGGCCCACAACCAAATGTCATTTTAGCTAATTTCCATAATGGGCCTCAGAATAAAACTGGAAGCCTTGGGAAATGCATGAAGGTTCATTCTAGACCAAACTCGGCATTCCGGAACTAACCACGTGTAACACTTCGGAAACTAGTAAGCTAAACTAGAGCTTATCATGAGGGTTAGAGTCGTAAATGTAACTCCCCATACTTAAAAAATAAAGGGTTTCATGTTAGAACGTCAAGGTACAACCCCTAAGTACCAACCGTGGGTCCTTGAGGAGGCCCCCTAGACATTGCCTGGGTAGAGGCCAATAGAGGGAACCCACACCTCATGGGTCAGACCACACCCGTGGGTGAGGGGCCGTAGATCAAGACCCTAAGACCAAGTGTCTGAACCCAGACCACACTTTACCAGCACGGGCCTTGGGTCTAAGCACCGTCCATTAGTGAGGCATCGTGGGTCAGGGTCCCAATAACCAAGCCACAGTCACCCAACCACGGTTCACCAGCATGCCACATGGGGTCTAACCATGGCCTGTGGATGTGGTTCCATGGATGGTAACGTGGTAAAAATTTTTAAGAGTTAGTTTAGGGGCACTTTGGGTTTTTCCGATTTTAATTAATATTAAGTGACGTCATTTTACTCTAATTTAGACTAACTATATATTGATTTTAGACCCCTAAATTTAGTCATCCTCCTCATTATTCCTAAATCCCAAAACAAAACAAACTTTTCCCTAAATATTCTCTCTTTAGAACTTCAAGGAAGAAGAAGAAGGAAGTTGGAGCTAGGGTTCAAGGAGCAAGATTTTCTTCTCAAATTCATTGGATTTTATTTCTAATGTATGGTAGCTCTTCATCGATGGACCCCATTCAAAACCCTAATTTCAAATATAGAAATTCCCCAAAAGCTAGGGTTTGACTCCAAGTCATGGATTCCTTACAAAAATGATTCTAATGTTTGAATTACCTTATATTATGATTAAATTGAGGATTTATTATGGTTAGAACTCTTGAAGGATTATGACATGAGTGTCCTTTATCACCCCGACAAAGCTATAATGTGGTAGCGGATGCACATAGTAGGTTTTCCATGGGTAGTGTGGCTCATGTAGAGGGTGAAAAGAAAGAATTGGTTCGTGATGTGCATAGGTTGGCCCGACTAGGTGTTAAACTAGTGGATTCCACTAAGGGTGGCGTGATAGTGCATAATGGGTCCGAATCATCCTTTGTGATGGATGTGAAGTCAAAGTAAGATCTTGATCCTATAATAGTTGAGTTGAAAGAGTCGGTACCTAAGAAGTCCGTTGAGGCTTTCTCCCAAGGGGGAGATGGGGTGCTTAGGTACCAAGGTTGATCATGTGTTTCGGATGTTGATGGTTTGAGGGAATAAATTTTAGAGAAAGCTCATAGTTCTTGGTATTCTATTCATCCGGGAGCCACCAAGATGTACCGTGATCTACGATAAGTCTATTGGTGGAATGGCATGAAGAAAGATATTGCGGGATTTGTAGCCAAATGTCCTAATTGTCAACAAGTTAAGGTTGAACATTAAAGTCTGGGAGGCTTGTTCCAAGATATAAGTATCCCCACTTGGAAGTGGGAAGATGAAAATATGGACTTTGTTGTGTGTTTGCCTTGCACCCGAAGGCAACATGATTCTATTTGGGTCATTATAGATCCGATGACAAAATCAGCCCACTTTATTCTCGTCAAAGTTTCTCATACGGTAGAAGACTATGCCAAGTTGTATATAAATGAGATAGTGAAGTTGCATAGGGTTCCTTTGTCTATAATTTCGGATCGGGGTACTCAATTTACTTCACACTTTTAGAAGTCATTCTAAAGAGGGCTTGTACTAAGGTCAAGCTTAGCACGACTTTTCATCCCCAAAATGATGGACAAGCCGAGCGTACCATCCAAACATTAGAGGATATGATGAGGGCATATGTTATCGATTTCAAAGGTAATTGGGATTACCACCTGCCATTAATAGAGATTGCCAACAATAACAATTATTATTCTAGTATTGCTATGGCTCCCTTTGAAGCCTTGTATGGTAGGAGATGTAGGTCTCTGGTTGGTTGGTTTGAGGTAGGTGAAATTGCTTTGATAGGTCCCGAGCTAGTTTATGAAACCATTGAGAAAGTTCAGCTCATTAGAGAGAGGTTGAGAACGGCTCAAAGTAGACAGACTTCTTATGTCGATGTGAGAATAAAGGATATAGAATTTGAAGTTAATGATTGGGTCTTTTTGAAAATTTCACCCATGAAGGGTGTGATGAGATTTGGCAAGAAAGGGAAACTTAGTCCCCGGTATGTAGGCCAATACCAAATTTTGAAACGTATTGGGAAGGTTGCTTATGAGTTGGATTTGCCAAATGAGTTGTCCCCAATTCATCTGGTATTTCATGTTTCTACGCTTAAGAAGTTTATCGGAGATCCGACATCCATTATTCTTCTAGAAGGGTTGGGAGTTGACGAAAGTCTTTCATATGAAGAGGTTCCGGTAAAGATCCTAGACCGGCAAGTCAATAGATTGAGAAACAAGGAAATAGCTTCCATGAAGGTTTTATGGAGAAATCATCTAGTTGAGGGTGCTAATCGGGAGGTCGAGGCCGATATGAAGTCCCGATATCCTCATCTCTTTCCTTCTACTCCTATTCAAGTTTGAGGTAAGTAGTTCCTCTTGAGTTTTAGTATTTTGGGAGTCATGTGTGTTATATGTGTTTTCCCATGATTTCCTTATGTTATGCATGTTCTTGAGAAATTCATGTTTAGTAAGAAAATGAGTTTTTATGATTGATTTCCTCATGTTGTTGTGCATTAAGTGTGAGTTGCCTATTTGACTTCATGAGATGAATTGATGAACATGCTTTAGTATGCTTTTGAGAGTAATTGCATATTGGCTCCATGATATTGTGTTGGGCATGTTTTAGTTGGAGAAGGTAGTTCCTCCTATGAATATGAGAAATGTTGAGTTTCAGGCATAATGGGTTGTTAGATGTAGTTCCTACTTCCTTGTGTTGCATTGATTATGTTTGAGATGGAGTTGAAGTTTCCTCCTTTGAATTGTGCATTATTTTGATGTTTCATGCATGATGGGCTGATAGTTTTGAGCCTTTACTTCCATAAGGTGTCTAGATCATCATTCGAGGACGAATGTTCCCAAGGGGAGATATTGTAACACTCTGGAAAATAGTAGGCTAAACTATAGCTTATGATGAGGGTTAGAGTCGTAAATGTAACTCCCCGTACTTAAAAAATAAAGGGTTTCGTGTGAGAACGTCAAGGTATGACCTCTAAGGACCAACCATTGGTCCTTGAGGAGGGCCCCTATACACTACCTGGGAAGTGACCAACAGAGGGAATCCACGCCTCGTGGGTAAGACCATGCCCGTGGGTGAGGGGTTGTAGGTCAAGACCCTGAGACCAAGTCTCTGAACCCAGACGACACTTCACCAGTATGGGCCATGGGTCCGACCACGACCCATCAGTGAGGAGTCGTGGGGTGAAGGTCCCTAATAACCAATCCCCATTCATCCAACCACGGTTCACCAACACGCCATGTGGGTCCAACCACGGCCCGTGGACGTGGTTCCGTGGATGGTGACCTGGGAACAATTTTTAGGAGTTAGTTTAGGGACACTTTGGGATTTTCTGGTTTTAATTAATATTAAGTGATGTCGTTTTACTCTAATTTTGACTAACTATATTTTGATTTTAGACCCCTAAATTTAGTCATCCTCTTCATTATTCCGAAATCCCAAAACAAAGCCAACTTTTCCCCAAATATTCTCTCTCTAGAACTTCAAGGAAGAAGAAGAAGGAAGTTGGAGCCAGAGTTCAAGGAGCAAGGTTTTCTTCTTAAATTCATTGGATTTCATTGCTAAGGTATGGTAGATCTTCATGTATGGAGCCCCTTAAAACCCCAATTTCAAAGATAGAAATTCCCCAAAAGCTAGGGTTTGACTCCAAGTTATAGATTCCTTTCAAAACGATTCTAATGTTTGAATTACTTTATATTAAGATTGAGTTAAGGATTTATTATGGTTTTTATGTTGAAATCCCCAAGAATTTATGAAATCTCCATATTCCCAATGTATGACCTTGTAGTGTGAGTGAATTGATGAAATAAGGATATTATGAGATTATGCTTGTAGTAAATGAGTTATTTGAATTATGTTATTATCCATGTCTAATGTAGTGAATTCTTGATGTGTTGATTGAATATGATCCTTGATCCTTGAAGGGCAAAGTATGAGAATTATGCATGATTATGAGATTTATGT
>NW_006238939.1:142779-147551 GCF_000226075.1 Solanum tuberosum | reverse complement strand
TTATCCCATAAACTATGTGCCCTCATAGGTCTTTAGCTAGTGGATCCACCTAAGCTAAGAGTATGGTTGTACCTTCGGCATGTAGGACAACCCCTTTTTGGTGTGGGGTAGACACCAGATTCCATTTTAAGCTCACATGGTCTATGTCGGTTAAAGCTTATTCCCCACAATGATAGTATGAACAAGAACATGAATTATGAACTATGGTTACTTAAGAAGCTTTACTTAGTATGGGTGCTATTATGGGGTCTTATTGATGCATTGCACAAGTATGCTTAGATATTCTTCCATGAATATGAACTTAAGTCAAGACTAATTTGAACTCCATAAGAATTAATGATTAGCACCGAGTGGATATTGATATGAGATGGAAGCCCTCACGATAGTAGAGATCGGGTTTCTAGGAGCAATCTCTTGGGGTGAAGCCCTCACGATAGTAGAGGCCGGGTTTCTAGTAGCAATCCCCTTATCCCATAAAATATGTACCCTCATAGGTTTTTAGCTAGTGGATCCACCTAAGCTAAGAGTATGGTTGTACCTTCGGCATGTAGGACAACCCCTTTTTGGTGTGGGGTAGACACCAGATTCCATTTTAAGCTCACATGGTCTATGTCGGTTAAAGCTTATTCCCCACAATGATAGTATGAACAAGAACATGAATTATGAACTATGGTTACTTAAGAAGCTTTACTTAGTATGGGTGCTATTATGGGGTCTTATTGATGCATTGCACAAGTATGCTTTGAGGGTATTTATGATATGTTCCTCTTATGTTATGATGATCAATGTAATGAATATTCTTATGACTTATGCTTTTTCACTATCTTCATAATGATGTTTTAACTTAGTAAATTGCATGCATTCAACTAAAATGTCCCTTTTAACATGTTTTCAATGTTTTCATGCATGACTATCAAACTTAGTGCATTTTTGTACTAACCCATGCTTTTCCTACATTTTCCCCAAGTGTAGGGTCCGGTTCTCAAGGTAATCATCGTTGTGGCTAAAGCTTGGATTTGCTTATTCTCCTAGCTTGTTTGCGAGTCCTCATGATTCGAGGACAAATGTTATCTTTATAGTTCTTTACTTGTATTTCCTTTTTGGACTATGTTGTTTGGGATGTGACCCTAACTGATTTGAGTATTGTAATAGATGGCTATATTGAGACAAATCTAGACTTCCGATTTCCTTTATGAAAATTATGGACTTGAAATGCATTTTTACTCTTTATTGTTCTATGCTTATATTATGATATGCTAAGTGGCTTACATGGTGCCTTTCGGGGTTCTATGTGCCTTGTTACATCTAGGGGTACCCCTGGGTCGTGACACCACATTGATGGAATTCTCTTCCGAGTGCGTTTACCAAGAATGTTGACCAAAGTCAAACTTAATAAAAAATTCAAAGGCTAAACACCAAATGGTCGCAAAGTCACACCGAAAGCCTCGAGACTCATGCCAAGTATGCTACTAGCCTAATTTGGCCACTCCGGAGCTGTTGCAACCATCATAATTCACATATGAGATTGTTTAGATAAGTTATGACTGAAATCAACTTTTTAAGTTTCAAAAGCTCCAAAATTGGAAAACGGGCATAAAACCCAAACGAACGACCAAACGACCAAACAACCAGTGCCAGCAAGTCATAAATGACTTGTGGTCTCTATAGGAACGCTGTAAATGACAGAAAGAAGGCATGAACAAAGAAATAACCTGGAGTGTCATTACAACATCCACTACTAAAAGGACTTTCGTTTGCAAAAGTAAGAGTCAAGAAGTACATAAGGGCTCAAATTAGCTAGGGAAATGCTCCCGCATCTCTCGCTCGATCTCCTAGGTAGCCTCTTCGAGTAGACAATGCCTCCAACTGACCTTCACCGCAGGAACGACTCTAGACCTCAGCTACCTCACATCTCTGGCCAAAATAACAACTAGCTCTGAAATATTGGTCAGGCGATCATCCAACTCAACGACATCATACTGGAGCATATGAGACTCATCTAGAACATACCGGCGCAACATCAAAACATGGAAAACTGGGTGAATAGCTGAGAATGATGGGGTGAAGCTAACTCATAGGCCACATCATGCAATGCTGAAAGGTCGGTGGAGCATTATATAACCTAACGACATCCTTTTGAAAGCGAAAGTCTTATAAGGACAAGTGAAGGTGGTCTTCTCTTGGTCTTCTAGAGATTTGGAGATTTTATTGTAGCCCGAATATCCATCTAGAAAATAATACCAATCCTTACTAGTGAGACGATCCAACATCTGATCCATGAACGACATTGGAAAATGGGTTTTCTCAGTCCACGCATTCAACTTGTGATAGTCCATATACACTCTCGAATCAGTCACCGACCTCATTGGAACAAGCTCATTTTTAGCATTGGGAACCACATTAATTCCTCATTTATTGGGGACTTATTGAACTAGGCAGACCCAACTACTATCAGCAATGGGATATATAATTCTAGAATCTAATCATATAATGATCACCTTTTTCACAACTTCTTACATTGGGGGATTCAATCTCCTTTGATGCTCAATAGTTGGATTGTTGTCCGGCATGCAAATGCCCGTCTATCATATATCCCTCTTAAACCGCTTCAACACCAATTTCAAAGTCATTATTTTCCCTTCACTCAAGTCAACAACAATAATTATGGTCAAAGTGCTATTTTGCCCCAAGAATATGTACCACAAATGCGATGGAAAGACCTTAAGTTCCAGTTTTGGAGGCTCATCAACATACGATTTTACAGGTGGGGTGTCTCGATTCTTCATGTCTAATTCCAATCGCTTGTTTTTAAATGATACTGAAACCTATCAAGTGTAGCAACTTGCTCATCATAGTCCTTAATTCCATCACGATCAAAATTCATTAATAGTGCTGTTGTGCCTCAACACCTAGCTTTTCTTCAATAGACACTTCATATTCTTGATCCATAATATGATTGACCACTAATACCGACTTAAGATCACTTTCATTCTTCATAGACCTACAAATGTTAAAAGTTACATCCTCATTGTAAAATTGAAACTTCATCTGCCCTCTCTGTATATCAACCAATACACTCCTAGTAGCAAGAAATGGTCTCACTGAGAAGATGGAAACCTCAAAATCAACCTCACAGTCTAGTATCACAAAGTCTTTCGGAAAGATGAATGACTCCACTTTCACAAGGACATCTTGGAGCACTTAAATAGGCTTCTTCAATGTTTTGTAGGCCATAACTAAATGCATCACACACGACTTTGGAGCTCCTAACCCTAATTTCTTATAGATCGACAACGGCATCAAGTTAATGTTGGCACCCAAATCACACAAACCTTTCGCAAAGTGTAATATCCCAATGGTAGAAGGAATAGTGAAAGCTCCAGGATCCTCTTTCTTCGGCACAAGTTACTGATGAGTCCACAAATTAGACTCATTAGGGCTTTATTTTGATAGGAATAGTGTCCTCGAATGCTTATTTTATCTCAATATCTGATGAAAACTCTTAAGCTTAAGGTATTTGAAGTTTTATTGAAAGCATGAACCCTTAGGCGCAAAAAGAAATAAAAAGGCTGAAAAGAATGAAGAAGCCGAAGCTTGAGAATCGCCAAGCACACTGGCGATTCGCCTAAGGGATTCACTTCGCCCTTTGTTCCAGTGCGCGAAGCCTTGAAGAAGAAGGATCAAAAGGCGATGAAAGGAGCAGTCGGTGCTTCGCCGAATATTTCCGCGAAGCAGTACTATACCACCCAATGGTCCAAAATGTGAAGATACTGAAGGCAAGCATGAAACGGCGATGAAACAGAAGAAGGGCGAGTCGCCGAGTCATTCGACGACATTGACTAACCTCGTTGGGTCTTGCTTGCTGATAGGTTAGATGTAGTTTAATGGTGATTTCACCTAGTGGTTGTGGTTTAATATAAAGGGTTTGTAGTTGCAAATACAAAGCCACCCATGTGTTTTCAGCTTGCCTGAGAGGGAGGTCGCGAAACCAAGACCACTAGACTGATGGCCTAAGGTGTGGGTCGACATGAGGTTCAGCCCGAGAGGGTGAGCCCTAGTCCCATATCCTAAAACTCAGCTCGAGAGAGTGAGTGGGGTAAGGCGTAAGCTGGTCTTCATGCGGCAAATGGGTGTCCGAGAGGAACACATTCGAAACGGGGTAAGTTACCCGAGAGGGAACTTATTTCCATTTAAAGCTTAGCCTAGTCACTATTATCTTACAAATTTCCTTCCAAAAGCATGTACCCCACTACTTATCTCAACTTGTATTGCGGCCACACCCCAAGAACTTTCTCCCATACTTTGAATTTTTCTCTTTATTTTTGTTGTTTTAGCTACACTT
Source organism: Solanum tuberosum (assembly GCF_000226075.1). Lineage (NCBI taxonomy): Eukaryota > Viridiplantae > Streptophyta > Magnoliopsida > Solanales > Solanaceae > Solanum > Solanum tuberosum. The sequence continues at coordinate 143,209 of NW_006238939.1, read as the reverse complement.
GTGACAAAACCCCCTTTGATATTTGACACTTTGGTGGCACCCACTTGAATTTACTTGTTTTATTCGATAATTTCTTAAACTACAGCTAACTAGAACAAAATTCTAGCCTAACTACTATTTTCAGTACCATTCCTTGGGATACGACCCCTAACCCTTGGTTGGGTTACTATATCATCGACGATCGTAGACACTCGTACTGTAGGTTAGTGTCATTGGTCATGATAAACATCAAAATAGTGCTGTTGCCGGGGAGTGCTGTCACGTGAAAATGTAGTTAACTAGAGCCTTTTGTTCTTTTTAGTGGAGTTTTTACTAATTTTACTCTTAGTTTTATTTTTCTTTGTTTATTGTTTGTGTATGCAGGTCCTCTACCTAGAGCCAAAAGAGGGGTGGCCTCATGAAAATGAGGCAAACCTCACTAATGGAACTT
>NW_006238939.1:132644-135186 GCF_000226075.1 Solanum tuberosum | reverse complement strand
CGAAACCAAGACCGCTAGACTGATGGCCTAAGGAGTGGGTCGACATGAGGTTCAGCCCGAGAGGGTGAGCCCTAGTCCCATATCCTAACACTCAGCTCGAGAGAGTGAGTGGGGTAAGGCGTAAGCTGGTCTTCATGCGGCAAATGGGTGTCCGAGAGGAACGCATTTGAAACGGGGTAAGTTGCCCGAGAGGGAACTTATTTCCATCTAAAGCTTAGCCTAGTCACTATTATCTTGCACATTTCCTATCGAAAGCATGTACCCAACGATTTATATCAATATATATTGCGGTCACACCCCAAGAACTTCTCCCCATACTTGAATTTTCTCTTTATTTTTGTTGTTTTAGCTACACTTGTGACAAACCCCTTTGATATTTGACACTTTGGTGGCACCCACTTGAATTTACTTTGTTTTTATTCGATAATTTCTTAAACTACAGCTAACTAGAACAAAATTCTAGCCTAACTACTATTTTCAGTACCATTCCTTGGGATACGACCCTAACCCTTGGTTGGGTTACTATATCATCGACGATCGTAGACACTCGTACTGTAGGTTAGTGTCATTGGTCATGATAAACATCAAAATAGTGCTGTTGCCGGGGAGTGCTGTCACGTGAAAATGTAGTTAACTAGAGCCTTTTGTTCTTTTTAGTGGAGTTTTTACTAATTTTACTCTTAGTTTTATTTTTCTTTGTTTATTGTTTGTGTATGCAGGTCCTCTACCTAGAGCCAAAAGAGGGGTGGCCTCATGAAAATGAGGCAAACTTCACTAATGGAACTTGAGTGAGGAGTTGCGTCGTGCCATGACGTTAAATAGGGCGCTTCTTGGGAGGCAACCCAAGGTCGTAAATTTAGGATTTTACTTTTATAAATAATGGTGTGTTGATGTTGCAGATAAACCGAGGAAAGTGTGGAAAGTCTCAGGTTGGCGAGCAGAAAGTCCATTCCGCGAGTCGCTAAATAAGTTGGCGAGCCCGATTGGATCCACAGTTTGGCTCAATACAAGAGTTGTATAGAGCCTGTAAAACTCGGCGAACTCGAATAGGAGCTCGGCGCATTGCCAACCTGTTTGGCGATCTCGATGCAGGCCGCCGATTTGGCCCCCAAAAAATTGAAAATTTTGAAGAAAGGGCGGGATAAAAGACCGCTCGGTGCTTCGCTGAGTGGTTCGGCGAGTGCGACTAAAGTTGCCGAATGGACAAGAACTGAACGGTTATATAAACGCAAAAGGTCAAATATTTGAATCTCTCACTTTCCCTCGTTACAAACTCTCCAAAATCACACTAAAGGTATTATTTTCTAGATTTTTGCCTTAAATTAGTATTTTAGTCGGTGATTAGTGCTTGGGGTTGGATTTCTTCGCTGCTTAGCATTACAAAAAGATATTTGATCGGAATCAAAGGTTAGTCTCTAAAATCCCAAATTTATTTTTGAAAAATTTGCACTCATTTGCAATTATATTACTGGCATTTCAGGACAAATGCTTTTATTTATGGTGGGGTGAGGCCCACTTTTGTGTGTTATTTGGATATTTGGGCTGTCTATTTTAATTTGTGTTTTAAATACTGCCTTTTTGTGGATGCTTGAGCTTATGACTCCTGTTGTTTTACTTGCAAAATAAGTTTGATCCTTTCAAAATTTTTTTGCCACCTTTTGTGTTGAAAGTGGCTGTTCTTTTGCAAAAAATTAAGTCTCGGTTTCGATCAATACCGATGAATTGAATAGTGCTCTCAATTGAACAAACATGAATGCACGGCTATGACGAGGCCACATGAAGTTACATAGACAATATGTGCACTCTTTGCATCTCGTTGTGACTAACCATTTATCAAATTGATTCTCTTGTGATGACCGTTGCACAATAGAAAACGTGTGTAGTCTTTCTTGACTGAAGTATTGTGTTTAGCTTACTTTGAACCTTGCATGAATAAACCTAGAATTTGTCCTGTTAGTCTGATTGATTTAGAAAGGTGTACTCTTGAGATGATCTTAGGCAATTTTAAAGAGTGTGAGCTAATTTGACATATACCTCTTTTTGTTACCTACTTGTGAGTGTTTGAAACTCTTTTGAACACCTTTGTGCCTTACCTTTCTTTGGAAGAACCTTAATAAACCCTAGACCTTACTTGAACCACTACCTACAATCCTCTTGAGTGGTGGTTTAGAGAATAGCAAACTTAGGCCAAAAGCCTAAGTTGGGGGTGTGGTGAAAGGGAAAAGGAGAAGTCAAGAAGTGCAAGAAAAGTCCCCCTTAACCCATGGTATTGCATAAAAATGGAACCCCTTCAATTCAATTCAATTAAAAAAAAAGAAAAAAAAAAGAAAAAAGAAAATGGAATAAAGTACGAAGGGAATCGGGTTTCAAGAAATCCATGGAGGAGAATAAAACAATAAAGGGTGACTTAGAAGCACTAGAAAAAGAATTGATAAAGGAAAAGAAGGGAATGCCTTGAGAATGCCACACCTCAGGAGGATAAAGTCACTGAGCCTAAATGACCATACCTTTGCACTCATCCCCATTACAAGCCTTAGAAAGA
>NW_006238939.1:131745-132175 GCF_000226075.1 Solanum tuberosum | reverse complement strand
GAAGAAGCTGAAGCCTGAGCATCGCCAAGCACACTTGGCGATTCGCCTAAGGGATTCACTCCGCCCTTTGTTCCAGTGCGCGAAGCCCTGAAGAAGAAGGATCAAAAGGCGATGAAAGGAGTAGTCGGCACTTCGCCAAATATTTTCGTGAAGCAGTACTATACCTCCCAATGGTCCAAAACGTGAAGATGTTGAAGGCAAGCACGAAACGACGATGAAACAGAAGAAAGGTGAGTCGCCGAGTCATTCGGCGACATCGACTAACCTCGCCGAAATATCCGCCAACACTATTTTCTAAAGTCTATAAATACTAAACTTATTATTAATTTTAGTGGAGTCGAACTTTTATTTTAATTTCCATAATAGAATAGTACTTTTTGGGATATTTTTTCTCTCAAGTTTGGAGAGGGTTTTGTGGGAGACTTGAAGA
>NW_006238939.1:117508-131354 GCF_000226075.1 Solanum tuberosum | reverse complement strand
TGATGGCCTAAGGTGTGGGTCGACATGAGGTTCAGCCCGAGAGGGTGAGCCCTAGTCCTATATCCTAACACTCTGCTCGAGAGATTGAGTGGGGTAAGGCATAGGCTGGCCATCATGAGGCAAATGGGTGTCCGAGCGGAACCCATTTGAAACGGGGTAAGTTGCCCGAGAAGGAACTTCTTTCCATTTAAAGCTTAGCCTAGTCACTATTATCTTACAAATTTCCTTTCAAAAGCGTGTACCCAACTACTTATCTCAACTTGTATTGCAGCTACAACCCAAGAACTTTCTCCCATACTTGAATTTTCTCTTTATTTTTTATTGTTTTAGCTATACTTGTGACAAACCCCCATTGATATTTGACACTTTGGTGGCACCCACTTGAATTTACTTTGTTTTTATTCGATAATTTCTCAAACTACAGCTAACTAGAACAAAATTCTAGCCTAACTACTATTTTCACTACCACTCCCTTGGGACATGACCCCAACCCTTGGTTGGGTTACTATATTATCGATGATCGTAGACACTCGTACGGTAGGTTAGTGTCGTTGGTCACGATAAGCATTAGTGACCTAGTAGCAATAGCACTACAATGTTGTAAATTTTCTTCATTCTTAAAACTGACTACCCTCTTTTTAGTCACCAAGTCTTTCATGAACTTCGCATACCCAGGAATTTGTTCCAAAGCTTCTATCAAAGGGAAATTTATAGATAGTTGCTTCTACATAGTGATGAACCTGTGATATTTTTCCTCTTTAGTATTTTTCACCAACCTTTGTGGGAAGGGAGATGGAGGTCTAGGAATAGGAACATCTTTTTTGGTTACCTCAGCTTCCTTTTCTGTATCAACTTTCGAATCTTCTATAGCCTCACTCTCATCGTCACCTCTTTCTATCACTCTTTCGACCTAAGAGGGCATGGGGGGATCTATAGTCTATTTTCCTCTGCGAGTAGTGACTGCCATGCAATGCCCATCATTTTTTAGATTTTGGATGGTGTTTCTAGGAACTCTGCCAAGCTGGCGTGGGTTAACAGTAACAGACAACTGACTAAACTGATGCTCAAGTTGCTTGATTGACACTGCATGTGCATCAACTTTCTGGCCATTTCTAGATAAATCATTACGCATCTACTTTACATTTTCATCTGTCGCATCAAATCTCTTTATCAACTTTTGCATCATATCTTCAATGCGAGTCATACTTGTACCAGCCTCTCTATTAGCAGGTGGAGCATAGGGCCCAATCTTATCATTCCTATTACCATAGTTGTTTCGGTTGTAATTATTATCATGGCTGTAGTTCCCATCCCGGATATAGTTTCCATCACGGTTGTAGTTTCCATAGTTTCGACCTTGATTGTCTTGACCTTGGCTCCAGTTGTCCGAGTTGGAACCTTGGGCGTTGGTACGGAAAATCCCCGTCTGATCATTCACTAAATTCACATCCTCCTCATAGTAGTACTCCTCAACTAGCGGTGGTGGTGCTCTAGGTAGACAATTTACCGCATTCACTTTCTCTGCACTTCCACTCACATGTTTTAATACCAAGCTAATTTCTGTCCTTATTTGGGCCATCTCTTCACGGATATTATCATTCGATTGACTTGGTGCAGGTTGGACCACAAACGTGCTTCTACCAGTATTTTCCTTTCTATTGCTCCATACTTTATTGTTCTTGGATATTCTCTTAAGTTTTTCAGAAATCTACTCAAAGATGCACTCCCCATAAGATCCTCCAGCAATAGTATCTAGCACATTGTCATCCTGTCCTCTATAGAAGTACTCCTTTAGTGACTCATCATCTATACGGTGGTTCGGTACACTTCTCATGAAGCTGGAGAATCTATCCCACAAACTACTTACTTACTCTCCAAGTAGTGCCATAAAGTTATTTAGTTTATCTTTAAAATTCAAATTCTTGGACACCGGAAAATACCTTACCATGAACACCTTGTGCAGTTGGTACCATGTATACATTGAATTGTATGACAACTCTTAAAACCACACAGCCGCATAACGAGTCAAAGAAAGTGGGAATACTCTCAAATGTATAATGTTCATGTCAAAGTCTGATCGTCCCACACTACTCAAATAGACACTTGTCAGTTTAGCCATGTGAGCATATGGATCTACTGAAGGTAAACCAACGAACAACCCTTTTGCTGTAGGCATTGGCATCAGACTACTGGTCACCACAAACAAAATTTCTCGGAGGTAGTGGAGGGAGAACAATAGCACTAGTTGATCCAACTGACTCATAGTCAACCTTTTAGTTATTACGAACCCTTACTACTGGCTGGTTTTGCACCCTTTCTGCATTTTCAATTAGATGACCACCCTGAACCTGAGCGGGCACATTAGCAACTCCAGGAGGTCGAAAACTAGCTCCATCCCCTTGACCCTCTCCGATGGGATCATTGTGTACCTCAAGATTTACGCCTCTTCCAACCATTCTTCTCAAAGTTTTTCTTAATTCTTGATCGTAGGGCGTTAGGGGTTTTACTTGACTCCGTATACTTAGCATACACTAAAGTTGAGACCTGTAGACAATAAGAACAAAACAAAAACATTAAATTAGGAAATACTTGACTAAAGTTCAATAATTAAGTTAGTTTAATCTAAAAGCCTTATTCCCCGCCAGCGGCGCCAAAATTTGATACGCCCAAAATTACACCTCCCGAATGATGTATAAGAGGTCGTTGCCAAATAAAGAACCCAACTTTCAGGTTGGGATCGATCCCACGAGGAATATGGTTTAGACTTAAGCTTAACTCACAATTATCTTTGTTTAGTCAAACTATGTCTGAGAAAAGTAATAAAAGGGGGGATATGTAAATAAAATAACAGATTGTTGATTTAAATTACTAAGTACCAAGTAAAAAAGATTTGATGTTTGAGATATAAATATTAGATGAAAACTAGGGTATAAGTGTTCCCCGCAATCTCTTAACGCAATAATCCAAATAATAGTAACTCTATCTAAGTGTTTGACATGCAAGGTTGATAAATTTGCTATCCCTAAGTGATTGGTCATCGAAGTAGATAATTTCACCTCGCAGCTTGGTATGTCTACGAGTGTCTACTTGACTAGCCCTTACCTTTACCTGGAATTAGACCTCGCGTCAATTGAGTTGGGTATTAGTCCTCACATCAATTAATTAAGGTCCGACTATTCGATAGCAGCAAATCCTTAACTAAATCTCCATTTTTTATCCTTTTCTCATTCATTACCTCCTTGGTAAGGAAAGTAGGAACGAGGCGAGTTCTAACGTTGGCCTACGTTAAAAAGACTTCAAAAGAAAAGGATTAGCAATACATGAAGAAACACTACTGAAGAATTACTTAATTATTATTCATACATTGTTAATTTCTCATGGTTCCCACAACCCTAGTAGGGTTGTGGATTTAGATACTCATGCTTGAGAGTTCACAATGCATATAAGGGTTATTAAAACAAATCATGAACTTACAATTAGAATTGAGGAATACCTAAATCTTGAATTTGAATTCAAAGAGCATATTGCATAAACTCGCTTCCAAAATTAAAGTGCCAAAGGTTTGCAAAATAATTCCAAAAACCTAAAACAATAATCTCCAATATAGTCTAACTCTCAAAAATGGAAATTATAGCTAGTATTTATAATAGTTAAATCCTAAACAAAGTAGGAAAAGGAAATAAGGAAAATTTGGCGCAGACGCGATTTTGACAGACGAGAAGACTTATAGACCGTGGATCGACCTTCAACACTTGGAAGATATTTCAGACTCTTCAAATGACGGTTTTCACCTATGGTCCATGTATTGGACTACAGTTCGTCCTGTTCCTCTGTGGTTTAAGTACTGGAACTCAATTTTCTAATCAAAACCACTGTTGTGAAGAACGATCCGTCATTCACTCTTCGGGGCATCATTTGCCTCCGTGGTTCCACACTTGGTCAGACTTCCTTGAACTCACATACACAATTCTTCACCTACAGCCCATTACTAGAACGATAGTCTGTGGTTGGCTCCATCGACTGCTACTGCTTCCACTTCAATTCATTCCTCTCTCAACCGCTTTCGAATTTATTTTGTGCAAAGATTACATAAAAACGATCATATCTAATAACTAATAGCCCAAGTTCACACAAACTCCAAGTGAAATGCATTAAAAATACTGTAAACTCCTGGTATATCACTCCCCGAATGACTTTAGTCTCGCCTTTCTAACTTTCTTTTTGGCTATTTATTTTCTATAACATTCAACGAAGCACCCTCTGAACTCTGATGAGTTGGGAATTTCGACTCGTTTAGGGCTTATTATTTAATGTTTTAATGTCCTCAATGCCCATTTTGTGCCCATAACTGATGTTAATAAGTTGATATGTAAAAATGAAAGCTGAAGGGCAAGATAAGGACATTACAATGAGAAAAAGAGAAAAAAAGTTGGAAAAGCTGAAAAACAGAGAAGTTGGAACTTGCAAAGGAAACTCGGTGACTCGCGGAGTAAGCCTCTAGCTCGCCTAAAGTTCCAGTGAAGTGGCCCATGTTCCAAACTACCTTAGAGAGCTAAAGGATGATTTAGTGACTCTTCGAATGGATCGGTGATCGTGATCCAGCTCGCCTAAATTTCAAGAATAATTTGCTATAGGAGTCAGGACAAAAGGTGAGAAGAAGCACAACTCGACAATTTTCCGAGTTGATTGGCGAACTCGACTAACCTCGCCAACTAGACTTTGTGTTGCATTTTTGGGAACGTATAAATTCATTTTTAGAAAGAAGAAAATGGGTTCCGATACGGTGTATTCTTGAGTCTTTGAAAGATTTTACATTTTCACATCGTAAAATATTCTTGAAGAAGATTTTGATCTAGAATTGGAGATTTTAGGATTTTAGCTTTGATTTTGTCATTGGGTACTGCAGATTGTTAGCAATTCGGATGGAAAATCTTGTTGGTAAGGATTTCCTACTTTACACTATGCTTTGCTAAAACCCCTTACCTTAGGGGTGTGATCATGTAGTCGAATGCATCAATTAGATAATGGGTATTATTAATTGCTGATTTTAATGTTGTTTTGAAATTAGTTCAATTTTTTGTTCGTGTTTCAATTAATGAACTGAAGTTGAAAATTGTGTTCTAACTTAGTTATTTATGATCGCTTGAGAAAGAGGTATTGTATTGATTGCGTCTTTAAAATCTAGCTTGAGAAAGTGGTTGATTGCGTCTTTCAAACCCATCTTGAGAAAGTTAGTTTGTTAAGAAATTGGCTTGTTTGGTAGTGTTAAGCTTGTTGAGGTTCGAGAGAACTCACTTAAAACCGGATAGCTGATCGAGAGATGGCTATTTTATTCAAAACCTAGCCTACCCATTGAGATTCAACAACTTGAAGTAATTAATAATTATCCATAATGCGAAATTAGCATTCCATTGATCATATTCCTAAGGTCCGATCACTAATTGTTTAATTCCCGTGTTAGTTGTTCTTTGTCACAAAGTGGTTACTAAATCCCCCATTTGATATTAATCATTGAAACTTTGCGATTTAATTATTTGTTGCAAAATCTTTACTCCTACAAATGATTAGAACATGTTTTTACTTCATAGTTGAATTCATTACCGTATTTATCCCTGTGAGATCATCCCCAACTCTTAGTTGGGTTTTTACTTGATAGCGACCACCTACACTTAAAATTGGATGAAGTGTAGTTGAGCGTTATTAAAAATTATGCTGCTGCCGGGGAGTGGCGTTTAAAATTCTTTTATTGAAGTGTTTTCGTGAAATAATTTTATTGTAGTTGAATTTTCTAATTTATGTTCTTGTTGATTGCTCCAAAACAGGTGAACAAATGAGTGTGAATGGTAGCTATGCTAGTCAACTTTGGAACAATTATGACATTAGAAACCTGCATGATGTCAATGAGGATCAACTAGGAAGTGCGGGTGCTACTCGATTGCCTCCAACTATGAGCAATGCAGTGTTTCATGTGACTAGCGCGATGTTCTAGTTGTTGCAAATGAAAAGTCTCTTTCGGGGAATTGCTCATGAGGACCCTCATCACCACTTATGAAATTTTGTGGATGTGTGTGTACAATTTTCCTTCGAGAACTTCAATCAAGAGTCAGTTCGACTTCGTTTGTTTCCCTTTTCTTTAATGGGGGAAGAAAGAAAGTGGCTGACAAAACTACCTAGGGAATCTATCATTTCTTGGGAGGAGCTCAGAAAAGTATTTTTTGAAAGGTTTTTCCCTCCCTTGAAGATGGTTAAGTTGAGGGATAATATTCAGAACTTCAAGCGGATTGATGGTGATCCCATCCATGAAACGTGGTTGAGGTTCTAAAAGGTTGTTCTCTAGTATTTGACTCATGGGTTGCCAGACAATGTGTTAGTATTTTTATCGGAGTCTCGACATGGTCAACAAAGGTGTCGCTGACCAACTTATTCAGGGTGGAATCATGAGACAACCTTTTGACATAGCATCGACCCTACTTGACGAGATGACAAAAATCAATTGTGCATGGTACACAAGGAAAGATCAGGTGTCTCCTTTGAATCTTAGGGTGACAAAGGAACAAATGGAAAAGAACCAAGAATGAGATGAAAACATACCTAATACAATGACCCAAATGGACCTATTGACAAAACATGTCATGTGAGGTGGTTAAAAGGCTGTGAATATGGTTGGTGCTAAGAGTGGGGTGAACCCTCATGACGCACTATTTGAGGCCATGTACAACAAAGAGGTACAGTTCTTGTCAAACCAAGTGGGGAGTTCTCGTCTGAGCTATCCAAGGCTGGGCGAGAATCAAGGTTGGAATAAAGATCATGATGATGTTTGGAGAGATCGAGATCAAGAATGGTGTGATCGTGGTGCAAATTAGAGTGATAGAGATTGTGACAAAGATCGCTATGTGCCTTTTCATGAACGTCAAAATCTGAAGGAATCAAGGGCTGATCACAAAAGCTTCCAAATCGAGGATATGCTTGCTCATTTCTTAAACAAGGTGGAAGGATTGGACACAGTACTAAAAGAGATGAAAGACGATGTCTCTTCTTTAAATAAAATAGTAACTTCAAACTAGGTTGCCATTAAGCAGCCTGAAGCCCAGGGGATCTTCCTAGTAATACCTTGGTCAACTCAAAGAATGAGGCATTATCACATGGACACACCATGCCACCACATTAATATAAGGCGCTTGTAAGGAGGCAACTCAAGTTTTACTTTTTGTTTTGAATAACGTTTGATTGATGTGAAGGTTGAAATTCAAATGTTGGAGGAAAAGGGAAATTGGGTGAGCTAAAGCCCACTCGGCTAGCCCGATATAGCTTGCCTTTTGGACCAACGGAATGGCCAAGTTTCTTTTAAATTTGACGGACTAAAGTCCACTCAGTGAATTACCGAAAGGATCGGCGACGTGAATGAACCTTGTTGATCGAGGCGCGAACTGAATGGTCAAAGGCCTTTTAACCATTTTAAATTCAAATCCTCTACTTATGTTGAACTTTTTGACTCTTGCACTCCTACAATCAATCATTAGATCATAGTTTTTGACTTTGATTTTAGAGGGTGTCCTCGTGTGATCGGACTGAAGTGTTGCCCATTTTTCTCTCTTTGCCTTAGTTTCCCATGTCTACAATTGAGGTTGGTTGTCCGAATTTGTATTAAATTGCATGATTTTTGTTGGTCATGTGTTTGAGAAGTTTGTAGATCAATCGTTTGCTTTGTCAGTTTGCTAAATTGCTTGTGAGTATCTATTTTGAAATCAATCATGCCTAATATCTTGGTTAGCCAAAATTAGTCTTAGATTGGCATTTAAATTGTGTAAATTCTGGGTTTTGCATGTAGGGTTTTGTGTGGGTTATGTCTGAGCAACCCAAATTCCACCAAACAACTTGAATTTGCCAAATGATTGATTAGGTGACATCATTCTTAAGGGCAAAATCATTGTTTGGTCGAATCTAAATCAATTGGGGAAGTGTGGCTACCCCGAGGTAGATAATCATTGTGGGTCTACTTAAATTGCAGAGAATTATCCTTGGAATTGGTTGTCTTAGGAAGTGCGTTGAGAATTGGAATGGGGGTTAGGAATCTGGTACATTGGGACATTTGGCATGCTGAGTCGAGCTTTCCAATTGACCCCCCTTATCACCTTTTTGACCTGATTTGTTAGTTCTTTACTCCTTAACTTTCGGCGATATACGTGTGCTCGAAGGGTATACTCGGCGACTCACCGAATGGTTTCAGTCTTGCCTTCTGACTTCCATTTTGGCTACTTTTTTCTGTGACATTCGGTGAAGAAACCTTTGTTCTCCAAGTGAACTCGGCAACTCACCGAATGGTCTGTGATATCACCCTTTTGTGCTGAACTTCTAGTGTTTTCTTCTGGAACTTTCGGCGAGTCCTCTACTTCTCGCCAAGTGGTTTGGTGAGTTTGCTTGCATTCTTTTTGAAAATTATATTTTGCTAACCCTTTGCAACTGCATGTGTTTTGTTTGTGTTTTTCTACAAATATGGCTAGACCAAAACTTCAGGTTAGACGTCCAACACCCCAAAAAAAGGCATAAGGGGTTGTTACTGCAGTAGAAGTCACACCACCCCCGGCTACTTGTCCTAAACCTTCTCAGGGGAGTGTGAAAGGCAAAGGGAAGAAATAGGTGATGACTACTTCTAGTTCAAGTTCGGGCTCATCGAACAACATGGGCAGAGACTCTACTCATCTTGCCTCCTCCAAGTCTGAAATGGAGTAAGCTGCAGGGTCTAGAACTCCAGTGCATACACCAACAATTGAGGGAGGGTTGCTAAAGCAGAGGCGTGCGGAACTGCATTCTAAAGCAGTTCATGATCCATTGGCCAGACTTCCAGCACGTCCATGGTACTCCCTAGATGTAACATGACGTATAGAACCCCGAAGGACTCCATACAAGCCACTTAGCTCTCATAACATAAGAAATAGAACAATAAGAGTAAAACAATAGTCCACGTCTAAAACATTTTAAAAACAAAAAAGCAAAAGTCTAAACTCATGTCTCTACATAGCTATGTAATACAATAGAATGAAATTTGCCTAGCCCATACATCATGTGCAAAAGAGAAAATACATGAAATAAACTAAACAATAAAATCTCCGTCCTCGAAGCATTAGGACTCACCAAACTAGTGAATTAATCAAATCACCCACTAGCCACGAAACTGAGCACCCTAAATATCGGACCCTACATTTGGGAAAAATGTAGGCAAAATTTTAGTACAAAACAATCTACCAAGTATGATAGCCATGCATAAAACATTTAAAACATGCTAAAAGGACATTTTATTTCATGACATGCAATTGACAAAGTTAAACTTCATATGAAAGAGTTATAAAACATAAGTCATAAATCATGGTCAATGAAAGCTAACTTCTTCTTTAATAGCTTTGAACTGATATGCGCTACTTCTTGAAGTAACCTTAGTTCATTCTTACTTATGGGGAATTTTCCTTAACATACATGAGATCATGTGAGCTAAATCATGGAATACGGTGTCTACCACACACCGAAAAATGGTGTCCTACTTGTCGAAGGTAGAACCTTGAAGTTCTAGCTTAAGTGAATCCACTAGCTAATCAACCTATGTGGGCACATCGTTATGGGATAACGAGATTGCTACTAGAAACCTGGACTCTACTATGTAGGGGCTTTCATCTCATGAGATCACTTTGGAAACCTAGACTCTACTAACGCTAGAGCTTCCATCTCATCTTCAATATCCACTCGGTGCTAAGCATAAATTCCCATGGAATAGTTATTTCTTACTTGACTTCATTACTCATAGAAAGCTGACCTCAGTCAACCAATTTAAGCTACTTTAATTAAGATATCTCCTAGTCTTTGATTCAATTAGGTGAGAAAGCCTTTCAACCTAAGAATCCTTTCTATGTGAGAAAACCTTTCACATCATGCTAGTATGTGTTATAGTGATAATATCCTTTCACAATACAACATCATCATTGGTACTTTACTCTCAAAGCACCCTTAAAACATTTGCATAGATTTCATAAAATAATACATAAGTCCATAATTTACCTCTTGAGGTCAAAACCCACTTTCAATCATAAACTCTTATAAACATGGGTTAGATATAGATTTCATCAAAAATACATGTAAAGCTTGCAATACATGCTCAATTTCATAAAATTCTTCCTTGTAGATCAAAATCCAACATCATTTGATTCAAAACTTGAAAACATAGGGGATTACATGGGTTGATGGGGAAATCATCATAAAATCATCACGTGTCATCAATTCACGCATAATAGATCATAATTCAATCATTTAAATCAAGAACGAATGGAACCCATTCTTATTGAATGAAACCCTAACTCAATTGGGGAATTCTACCATTTGAATAGAGGAATTTGGGAACTCCATGGATGGAAGGAATCTATGGATGAAAACTACCATACTTTAATTCCAAATGCTAGCCTTCAATGGAGAAATTGGAACCTTAGCTTGAAACGCTAGGTTGAATCCTTCTTCTTCTTCTTCAATTTTCTAGAGAGAGAATATTTGTAGAGGAATTGGTTTTATTTTGGGAGTTTGGAAGAATGAAATAAATAAGATGAATTTGGGGTTTAAAAGGCTTTTATAGGGGTTCTTAATATAGGCAAAACGACATAGTATAGGAATTGATTAATTAGAAAAGGACCCAACTGCCCTTGAACTAACTGTCAGCTGTCCACCGACTCATCAACCACAGAACCAGTCGATGGACCGTCGTTTGACCCACGGTCCGTCCTGGTGGACCGTGGGTGGTGGTCAGAAACTCTTGGCTAGTCGACGGACCACTAGACCACGGGGGGTGGTCCCACCAATGGTCTGTAGTTACCACCCTGGTTCATGCCTTTACCATTTCTGAGGGGCAATCCACGTACCTACCTATGGTCTGTATCCCACACCACGGGCCGTGTTTTTCCCTTCGTGGATAGCACCTGAAAACTCTGAAAAGCATCAATTTTTGTCTTTTGCACAGGGTGTTACAATATCTCCCCCTTTGGACCATTCATCCGTGAATGAGATTTAAACTGGTTCTTAAAGAGTAAAAGAGGAACTAACAACCCAACCTACGATGCAATGCATACAACCGAGGAGGAACTATCGATTCCAAGCTAGGACATTCTCAAAACATCACAAAAGGGGTGAACTAATTCTATCAACTCGTTATGCTTGCAGTGTACATAAATAAGGAGGAAACATCAACTCCAAACTCGTCATACTCAAATGCAACATAAGGAAGTAGGAACTACATCTAGCAACCCAATATCCATGAATTATCCAAATTACTCATGTTCAAGGAGGAACTACCTTCTCCAAGCTAAAAACATGCTCAACACAATCTCATGGAGCCTCTATGCAATTAACTCTCAAAAACCATATCTAAAGCACGTTCATCAATTCATCTCATGAAGTCTATAGGAAACTCATACTCAATGCACAACAACATGAGGAAAATCAATCATATAAACTCATTTTCCTTCAAAACATAAGTTTTCATGAAAATGCATAATCATAAGGAAATCATGGAAAACACATAAAAACAAATGACTCCCAAAACATGCATAACTCAAGAGGAACTCATTACCTCAAGCTAGAAGAGGAGTAGAAGGAAAGAGATGAGAATATCGGGACATCATATCGGCCTCCACCTCCCAAGTAGCACCCCAACTAATTGATGCCGCCACCAAACCTTCACAGAAGGTATTTCCTTGTTTCTCAATCTCTTCACTTGACAGTCTAGAATCTCAACGAGAACATCCTAATAAGAAAGACTCTCATCAACAACCAACCCTTCTAGGGAAACTATGGATGTCGGATCTCCAACACACTTTTTATGCATAGAGACATCAAAAATGGGATGCACTGTTGCCAACTCATTTGGCAAAGCTAACTCATAGGCAATCTTACCTACACGCCTCAAAATATGATATGGGCCTACATACCGGGGACTAAGCTTCCCCTTCTTACCAATTTAATTACACCCTTCATCTGTGAGATTTTCAAGTAAACCCAATCGTCGACCTCAAAATCAAAATCCCTTCTTCTCACATCGACAGAAGACTTTTGCCGACATTGAGTCATTCTCAATCTCTCTCTAGTGATTCGAACTTTCTCAATGGCCTTATGAACTAGATCAGGACCTATTCAGGCAACTTCACCTACCTCAAACCATCCTATGGGAGATATACACCTCTTACCATACAAGGCCTCATATAGAGCCACATCAATACTTGAGTGATAACTGTTATTGTAGGCAAACTCAATCATTGGCAAATGGACGTTCCAATTGCCCCTAAAATCGATCACACAAGACCTTCACTTATCTTCCAAAGTTTGGATAGTACGCTCCGCTTTCCCATAAGTTTGAGGATGAAAAGTCATGCTAAACTTAATCTTGGTGCCAAGCCCCTTTTGGAATGACTTCCAAAACTAAGAACTGAACTGGTACCATGATCGAAAATAATGGACAAAGGCACTCCATGTAGCCTTATCATTTCTCTCCAGTACAACTTTGCATAGTACTCCGCCGAGTAGGAAACATTAACGGGAAGGAAATTGTAACGACCCGAGAGCACCCCCTAGCCGTTACATGCGTATTCGACCTCTCGGAGATCTCATACAAGCCTTAGCATTCATTCATCGCATAGATCATAAAAATCACTAAGAATTTAAAACTTTTACTCAATAAAACCACAAGACTTCAAGAGTTATCAACATTTGAAAATATCAATACGCAAGCGGAACTACAAAGTCTCTTTAGCCAATCTTAGACAAGAACTTAAAACATACTAAGGGACACGACCCTTTACAAATGAAATGAAACTCAAGTGTCTATTACAATGACTAAGAAACTTCTAAACATAATCCTGGAATCTTGAGGACATACCAAAGACTTGTAAGAGTGAAGCAATCCAAGCAACTCCAAAGCACAATCTCCTCCTAGTTATCACAACCTACACTTGTAGTAAAATAGAAGAAATGGGTAAGTACAAAACACGTACTAAGTATGTGGATATGCAAAGCATGATAAAAAGGACATTTGTTCGGAAGTTATGCTTTTAAGCCATTTTGATAAAATCTCACGAACATCAACATAATAGGCACCTTACAAGTCATAACCAACAATACAAAGTCATATGCTTCACAATATATCATAGACGTTCATAACCCTTTCACCTTTACCTTCTTGCCTTGGACCTTCACCTTAAGTAACCCTTAAGAAATACCTTTGTGCAATGTATGGGCAACGTCCCATACCATCACCCACACTAAGGCACCACCTTAAGGTCACACAAAGTGCACTCACCATACATACCTCAACCTTCACCAACTAATCACATAAGGCATATAAGCACATTAGACAACAAGTCACTTCATAAAACTAAAACACTCATCAAATGTCATCCCAAGACTCACCTAAGTAAGACATGGTGAGGCAGCTCATACTACCTGTCCATACCACACCCAAGTGATCCTTAAGGCCACACAAGACAAGCTCCCTTCACATCTCAACACAAATAGTTGATTCAACTTAATGCATTTACACAACTTCATTCACTAATGACATAAAATCATCACATACATTCAATTCAACATAAGCACTTACATTCAATTCATTATGACTCACTTTCACATTAGCATGCTCAAAGACCAACACTTTCATTAATTAGCCCAAAGAGACTCATTCATGCGTTATCATTACTAGACACACCAAGATCTCCCTTAAATATCTACTTGTGCAATGTCTAGGTGATGTCCCATTCTCCCACCTATCCTAAGGAGTACACCCTTAAGAGACCCTAGTTCATTCATTCATTAATGTGGGGGA
>NW_006238939.1:106410-108212 GCF_000226075.1 Solanum tuberosum | reverse complement strand
TACCTCTCCATACCACACCCAAGTGATCCTTAAGGCTACACAAGACTCATTCATTATGACTCACTTTCACATTAGCATGCTCAACGACCAACACTTTCATTAATTTGCCCAATAAGACTCATTCATTTATTATCATTACTAAGACATACCAAGATCTCCCTTAAATGTCTACTTGTGCAATGTCTAGGTGATGTCCCATTCCACCACCTATCCTAAGTAGTACACCCTTAAGAGACCCTAGTTCATTCATTCATTAATGTGGGGGAAAAGCCTTAACCAACATAGACCATGGAGCTTGACATGGAATCCCGGTAGTACCCTTACCGGATGAGGGATCCCTACTTGCCTAAGGTAGGGTCATTCTTGTAGACTCTACGTGGTAGAGACCACTAGCTAGTCCTATGTGGGCACATAGTAAAGGGATAAAAGGATTGCTTCTAAGTACCCTCATCTCAACTAACGAAAGGGCACCCATCTTAAGGGTTGCTACTAAATACTCACATTTCAACTAACGAAAGAGTATCCACCAAACCTTTTATCTAGGAACCCCATTCATTTAAAGGAGTACTTTATGAGACTATCCTTACAATTAAGGCTGGCAACGGAACCGGGAGGTACCGGTACCGGTTCGGGTCCATTACCGGTTCCGTCTCAGTTTCGGTCCGTTACCGGTTCCTTTTCGCTTCCGGATAGTACCGGTTAGATTCGGTATTGTGCCGGTCCGGGAGGGGTAACGGGATGGAAATAGGGATTTACCGGTCCGTCCCGGTCCGGTTAGTCCCGGTTCCGTCCCGGTTAGTCCCGGTTCCGTCCCGGTTCGGTTCGGTTCTCTCAGTTTTTTTTTTTTTCTTTTAATCTAAAATTTCAAATTTTTGCCGTTGAGAGCCGTTGGGCAACGGGTTTTGGGCCCCACCAACGACTCTTTCACCCCCATAACTCCCCTTTACACCTCCCTACCCCCCAAACTTTTTTTAATACCCCAAACTTCTTAAAACTACATTTTCATCCCTTTTTTTTAACTATAAATACCCCTAATCTTTCATTCTTTTCACTCACAAAAATATCTTCTAATCTCTATACTCTCTACTCTCTAAATTCTCTTATTCTCGTTAAAATTACGAATTTGGTCTTTGGAAATTAGATCTTCAAAATTCAACTTTCAATTTTTGCCTTCCGGTCATACACGTCTACTTTTTTAAGTAGACGTTTGGTACATTCGTTCCAACTCACTTTTCATTTAGTTATTTATTTGTTTGCATTTAATTATTTATTTTGTGAGTAATTAATCTCTAGTCTCTACTTATTTAGTTATTTATTTGTTTAAAACTTTGCTAATCATTTTCGTATTATATATAATTTACTCACTTTTTTATATTTGAATATCCGGTAAAAACAATGTTGACAAGGGTAAAACAACCATAGTTGATTCGATCACTAATTTATGGAGCTCAAAATCCAAGAAAAATAAAAAAATCGGTAGTACTTCTCAATCTAAAACTAAAAAAACTTCTCAATTAAGAATAAATACGGATGATTATACGCATGTTGATGAAACTGTTTTTAATATTGATAGTAATAGTGGATTAGATCCTTATCATGAACATTTACAAAGAAGATTTGGTAATTTTGAAGAGGAATTACCTGAAGATGATGAACATGATGATGTTAATGCTTATGTTGATAGTTTTGATAATAATGTTGATGAATATGATGATGATGAAACTGAGCCACCGTCGGCTACTAGTCCCACTCCCAATCCCTCTTCCCCGGCTCCCGCTCCCTTTCGTTGTCCTGCTCCCGTT
>NW_006238939.1:104809-104958 GCF_000226075.1 Solanum tuberosum | reverse complement strand
TGATGCATATATTAATCAAAATACAGAACCTACTACTATTGATCTTCTAGAATGGTGGAACAATCGCGGCCAAGGATTTCCAAACCTTCTACCGGTTGCTCGAGATGTGTTAGCTATTCAAGCATCTTCAGTAGCTTCGGAAGGCGCTT
>NW_006238939.1:104117-104208 GCF_000226075.1 Solanum tuberosum | reverse complement strand
TTTAAAGTGTGAAATTTAAACTTTTATAGTTTTAAAAGTTTTAAATTTTCAAACATTTAAAGTGTGAAATTTAAACTTTTATAGTTTTAAA
>NW_006238939.1:89434-104063 GCF_000226075.1 Solanum tuberosum | reverse complement strand
TTTAAATTTTCAAACTTTTAAAGTGTGAAATTTAAATTTTTTATAGTTTTAAAGTTTGAACTTTGAATTTAATTTTTCAAACTTTTAAAGGGTGAAATTTAAACTTTTATAGTTTTATAGTTTTAAAGTTTGAATTTAAATTTTCAAACTTTTAAAGGGTGAAATTTAAACTTTTATAGTTTTATAGTTTTAAAGTTTGAATTTAAATTTTCAAACTTTTAAAGGGTGAAATTTAAACTTTTATAGTTTTATAGTTTTAAAGTTTGAATTTAAATTGCAAAGTTTTAAATTGTGAAATTTAACTTTTATACTTTTAAAGTTTGAAAGTTTGTATTTAAAACTTTAAAAGTATAATTTTTTTGCTTCTAATAAAATTATAAGAATTTTAATATTATTTGTGTAATGTTTCTAATTTTTTAATTTTAAAATTTTTTTTCTAAAATTATAACAGTTGGGACCCGGTTTCCGGTCCAGTCCGGTCCGGTCCGGTACCGGTCCGTTACCGGTCCGGGACGGGTACACTGTTTTTTTTCTGGATTTACCGGTTCCGGTCCGTCTCGGTTCCGATTCGGTTCCGTCCCGTGGTGCCCGGTTCCATCCCGTGGTGCCCGGTTCCGTCCGGTTCCGGTCCGTCCCGGTCCGGTAGTCCCGATTCCGGTCCCGTTGCCAGCCATACTTACAATAGACCCAACTTTCATTCATTAGCATTAACTCCCATTCTTTTTATTCATTCTCACATTCTTTCATTCATTCTTCACTAGGTGTGAGAAGAGGTAAACATAGTCTACCTTAACCTCACCTTCCTTATAAGTCATTCAAAGAAGACAACAACCAAGTATAACACATAAAGTCTCTATACAAGGTCACCTTTCATGCTCTTAGACCATACACAATTTCACATCATATCACATTACCTTCATATAATCAACATTACTCAAAACAACAATCATCCAACTTTGCCTACAAGGCCATGATCACAACAAGCTATAAAGTAAACACCTCCCCACTTTCAAAGGGATCAAACCTCACAATTTTAACATCTACAACATCTATATATATAATACTAGAATCAAATAATCTATTCAAAAACTTCATTATCATCATAAACTTTAGGTCACAATTGCCCATTCAAGGCCAACATCCAATATAACACAATTTACCATCGTATTTCTCATAATTTAATATAGAAAAATACATAGATCAATAGCCCATAATAATCTACATATTAATATCACATTATTAGGTCATAATCAATAGACCCACTATAGACCCAAAATTAGGGTTTCAAGATATGAAAGGGTTCATGGTGTTTTAGAACTTAAAACCATCAATATTAACATAAAACATCATTTGAAATACTTTCATGCAAGAACCCAAGCTTAGAATTGAAATTGAGGTTTTTTAATGTTTTTGAAAAACATGAAATCGCTTTGATTTGGCTCTTTGATTGAAAGGAGAATCAAAGATAAAATCCCCATACCTTTATGATTAATTTCCTACGAATTTGAAGGAGAAATCAGTAGAAACCCATCCCCTAGCTTGAAGCTTCAAAGATGTCTTCCATGGAGTTCTAGAGAGAGAATTTATTTGAGAGCGCAGATTTCGTCGGGAAACAAGTTCGCGACGCGGAGGTGTTTCCACAAGTTTCTGGAAATTAAATTTCGAGGCAGAAGAGTCCGCGACACGTCCGTGACGTGGACCACACTTTTGGCCCTTGGTGGAGCTAGTCCGTGACATGGACAAGCTCCCTCCATGAGTAACTTCAAGCTGCCTTGGCAGCTTGTTTGGCCAAGGGTTGGGGTCCTCCTCCGGGACCCTTAGGGTGGTCCCAAGGAGTCGTACCCAAATGTTTTGACCCTAAATACATTTATTATGACAATATGGTCACCTCCACTGATTTTAGAGTCCAAACAACACATAAAAACATGAACAACATACTAGAACACACCAACACGTAAAAAACTAGTTTTCGAACGTCTTGGTTGTCCCTTGACGTTTGACTTCCAAACTCTTTAAAACTGACTAAAAAGGCTATTCTTCATTATTTTAACAAGTTATTAATGCATAAAACCCATGTGAGGCTCTACTTTATCCTACTTCATTTTGAGGGGTTGTTACAATTTCCCCCACTTGGGAACATTCGCCCTCGAATGACCCTTCAGATATCATAGAGTAAAGACTCTAGGACTAGCAGCCCACAACAAGCATATAATATCATTTTTACAACACACATGAAGGAGGATACATCAACTCCACATAAAAGCATTACAACAAGACTTTCATGCAATTTCACGGAAGTAGGAATAACATCTACAACTCAATATGCACAAACTTTACCATTTCTCATTTCTTTGGAGGAACTTCCTTCTCCATAGCATATCATGCTCAACTAGGCATCTCATGGAGCCATTTAAACAATTCTTCATAAATGAATATAAATCATGAGGGACATAGTCAAGAAAACTCATTTATTTATTTAAACAAGAATTCAACTAAAATATGCACATCATAAGGAGAATATGGATGCTCAATTCACATAAGACGCCAACATGCAACATGCTACTAAGAATTCTTTGTTTCAAGCTTGAATTAGAATAGAAGGAAAAGATAAGGATATCAACAACCTTACTACTCAACTCATCATCCCCCACTTAGGGTAAAACAACATAAGGTTATCATCAAACAACAAACAAAATTGACTTACCTTCATTTGTTCCCTTATACTTGTTAGCTTGAAGCATATAGAAACGGTTCTTCTTAGGAGCATTTGGATTCGGGCCATCATGACCAACTTTAGCGGTCTGTTTCCCTTTTGCCTTAAGTGTCGGCAATCTCTCATCCTATAACCCTTACTCCCACATCCAAAGCCTCCATCCGTGCCGGCAAGACACTTGTCCAAATGTTGCTTTCCATAAGTAGCACACCTAGGCCTCTCAAAAGTAGAACCACCTCCATTCCCTCTTTGAGGTTTAGGGTTAGACTTCTTATCATTGTTGACCATTGAAGAATCTTGGTTATAGAATCTCTTCATAGACCTAGATTGGTTTTGTTCATCCGTCATAGCCCTCTTCATATCTCTATTCATCTTCCTAAGTTTCGACTCCTCAAGTTGTTAAGCATAAACCATAAGCCTAGAGCTATCCATATCATGATGGAGCATGGTCGTACGACACTCCTCGTCAACCAAACCGAAAACCCCCATCACAAACTTATTCATTCTAGCCCTAGAATTTGCTACCAAGGTAGGAGCATATTTAGAGAGTTGGGTAAACTTGAGAGAGTATTCCTTCACACTCATGTTCCCTTGACGTAGGTTCATGAACTCAACCAACTTTTGTTCCCTCAACTCTAAGGGGAAAAACCTATCAGGAAAGGCCGTCTTAAACACTCCCCAATCTATTAGGTCAGCCACTATGGGTCTCTCATCCCTCCATTGCTCAAACCACACATGAGCTACATCCTTGAGGTTGTAGGAAGCCAACTCCACCTTCACCCTAGGAGTCATTCCCATTGCATCCACAATCTTAAACACCTCATCTATAAAGTTTTGTGGGTCCTCCTCTACCTTAGAACCAAAGAAGGTAGAAGCGTTCATCCTTGTGAAATCCCTTAATCCTGAGGACACGGTACTCTCAATAGCATTCACCCTAGGCCTCATATTTCTATTTTCTTGAGTAGTCATGGCACAGGCCAGGGAGAGAAAAGCATCTCTAATCTCCCTATTAGTCATATCCGGGGGAACCACCGGAACCACATTCTCTTGCCCACCTAAAGAAGCTTGGCCACCTTGCATTCCTTGGGGAGGAACTCCCCCATCATCTACCTCCTCTTCCGCTCTCCTCCGGTTAGCCCTCATATTCATATCCTATAAACACAAGAGACTGATTATGAAAAGGATACTTATAGACCGAACTCTAAGGCACGACATCAAGAATAATGAAGGAAAGTGAAACTTTTATTGTACTATAGCCTCTCGCTCATAGATGTGTCACGACTCACACTGATGAACAAGACTCTACTAGACGTGGCTTTCGAGACTTTGAACCTAAAAGTAATCTTTAAAACCTTATGCTCTGATACCAACTTTGTAACGACCCGAAAGCACCCCCTAGCCGTTACATGCGTATTCGACCTCTCAGAGGTCTCATAAAGGCCTTAGCATTCATTCATCTCATAGATCATAAAAATCACTAAAAATTAAAAACTTTTACTCAATAAAACCATAAGACTTCAAGAGTCATCAACATTTGGAAACATCAATACGCAAGCGGAACTACTAAGTCTCTTTAGCCAATCTTAGACAGGAAATTAAAACATACTAAGGGACACGGCCCTTTACAGATGGAATGAAACTTAAGTATCTATTAGAAAGACTAACAAACTTCTAAACATAGTCCTCGAATCTTGAGGACATACCAATGACATGGAAGAGTGAAACAATCAAATCAACTCCAAAGCACAGTGTCCTCCTACTTACCACAACCTACACTTGTAGTAAAATAGAAGAAAGGGGTTAGTACAACACATGTACTAAGTATGAGGATATGCAAAGCATGCTAAAAAGGACATTTGTTCGGAAGTTATACTTTCATGCCATTTTAATAAAATCTCATGAACATCAGCATAATAGGCAACTTACAAGTCACAACCAACAATACTATGTCATATGCTTCACAATATATCAAAGACGTTCATAACCCTTTTACCTTTACCTTCTTGCCTTGGACCTCCACCTTAAGTAATCCTTAAGCAATACATTTGTACAATGTATGGGCAACGTCCCATACCATCACCCACACTAAGGCACCACCTTAAGGTCACACAAAGTGCACTTACCATACATACCTCAACCTTCACCAACTAATCACATAAGACATATAAGCACATTAGACAACAAGTCACTTCATAAAACTAAAACACTCATCAAATTTCATCCCAAGACTCACCTAAGTAAGACATGGTGAGGCAGCCCATACTACCTCTCCATACCACACCCAAGTGATCCTTAAGGCTACACAAGACAAGCTCCATTCACATCTCAACATAAATCATTTATTCAACTTAATGCATTTAGACAACTTCATTCACTAATGACATAGGTTCATCACATACATTCAATTCAACATAAGCACTTACATTCAATTCATTATGACTCACTTTCACATTAGCATGCTTAACGACTAAAGTTTTCATTAATTAGCCCAAAGAGACTCATTCATTCATTATCATTACTAAGACACACCAAGATCTCCCTTAAATGTCTACCTGTGCAATGTCTAGGTGATGTCCCATTACACCACCTATCCGAAGTAGTACACCCTTAAGAGACCCTAGTTCATCCATTCATTAATGTGGGGGAAAAGCCTTAACCGACATAGACCACGGAGTTTGACATGGAATCTCGGTAGTACCCTCACCGGATGAGGGATCCCTACTTACCTAAGGTAGGGTCATTATTTTAGCCTTTACGTGGTAGAAACCACTAGCTAGTACTATGTGGGCACATAGTTAAGGGAAAGAAGGATTGCTTCTAAGTACCCTCATCTCAACTAACGAAGGGGC
This sequence comes from Solanum tuberosum, assembly GCF_000226075.1. NCBI lineage: Eukaryota > Viridiplantae > Streptophyta > Magnoliopsida > Solanales > Solanaceae > Solanum > Solanum tuberosum. The sequence continues at coordinate 98,501 of NW_006238939.1, read as the reverse complement.
ACCCATCTTAAGGGTTGCTATTAAATACTCACATCTCGACTATAAAAAAGAGTATCCACCAATCTTCATATCCTCTCGGTGCTTGACATTACTCCCCCACGGAGTAGGACATTCTTTTCATTCATTCATTTAGGGATAATGATTGCTCCTAAGTACTGTCATCTCAACTCACGAAAGAGCACCCATCCTAGCCCAACATTCATTCATTAGGGAAGCTCTTGGATTCAAAGATGAGAAAACCTTTCATCTAGGAACCCCATTCATTTAAAGGAGTTCTTTATGAGACTATCTTTACAAAAGACCAAACTTTCATTCATTAGCATTAACTCCCATTCTTTTTATTCATTTATTCTTCACTAGGTGTGAGAAGAGGTAAACATAGTCTACCTTAACCTCATCTTCCTTATAAGTCATTCAAAGAAGACAACAACCAAGTATAACACATAAAGTCTCTATACAAGGTCACCTTTCATGCTCTTAGACCATACACAATTTCACATTACCTTCACATAATCAACATTACTCAGAACAACAATCATCTAACTTTGCCTACAAGGCCATGATCATAACATGCTTATAAAGTAAACACCTCCCCACTTTCAAAGTGATCAAACCTCACAATTCTAGCATCTACAACATCTATATATATAATACTAGAATCAAATAATCTATTCACAACTTCATTACCATCATAAACCTTAGGTCACAATTGCCCATTCAAGGCCAACATCCAATATAACACAATTTACCATCGATTTCTCATAATTTAAAATAGAACAATACATAGATCAATAACCCATAACAATCTACACATTAATATCACATTATTAGCTCATAATCAATAGACCCACTTTAGACCCAAAATTAGGGTTTCAAGATATGAAAGGGTTCATGGAGTTTTTGACCTTAAAACCATTAATATTACCATAAAACAGCATTTGAAATACTTTCATGCAAGAATCCAAGCTTAGAATTGAAATTGGGGGTTTTTAGTGTTTTTGAAAAACATTGAAATCGCTTTGATTTGGCTCTTTGATTGAAAGGAGAACAAAGATAAAATCCCCATACCTTTGTGAATAATTTCCAAGGAATTTGAAGAGAAATCAGTAGGAACCCATCCCCTATCTTGAAGCTTCAAAGATGTCTTCCATGGAGTTCTAGAGAGAGTTTATTTGAGAGGGAAGGTTCAATTGGAATAATGAGGTCCAACTCTAGGTTTTGGCGTTTTATCCACTTAAAATACCCTAAAATAGGTAGAATAACTATTTATAATAATTCCCCTAAGTACCCATACTACCCCTCACTTAGTTGAACCTTTTTAAATAAGTCAAACTTGAGTTTTATTTTCGCAGATTTCATCGGGAAACAAGTTCGCGACTCGGAGGTGTTCCCACAATTTTCTGGAAATTAAATTTCGAGGCAGAAGAATCCGCGACACGTCCGCGACGTGGACCAAACTTTTGGCCCTTGGTGGAGCTAGTCCGCAACGCGGACATGCTCCCTCCATGAGTAACTTCAAGCTGCCTTGGCAGCTTGTTTGGCTAAGGGTTGGGGTCCTCCTCGGAGACCCTTAGGGTGGTCCTAGGGAGTCGTACCTGAATGTTTTGACCCTAAATACATTTATTAAGAAAATAGGGTCACCTCCAATGATTTTAGAGTCCAAACAACACATAAAAACATGAACAACATACTAGAACACACCAACACGTAAAAGACTAGTTTCCGAATGTCTTGGCGTCCCTTGAAGTTTGATTTCCAAACACTCTAAAACTGACTAAAAAAGCTATTCTTCATTATTTTAACAAGTTATTAATGCATAAAACCCATGTGAGGCTCTACTTTATCCTACTTCATTTTGAGGGGTGTTACAATATCCCCCACTTGGGAACATTCGCCCTCGAATGACACTTTAGACATCATAGAGTAAAGACTCTAGGAGTAGCAGCCCACAATAAGCATCTAATATCATTGCTACAGCACACATCAAGGAGGAAACATCAACTCCACATAAAAGCGTTACAACAAGACTTTCATGCAATTTCAAGGAAGTAGGAATAACATCTACAACTCAATATGGACAAAACTTTACCATTTCTCATTTCTATGGAGGAACTTCCTTCTCCATAGCATATCATGCTCAACTAGGCATCTCATGGAGCCATTTAAACAATTCTTCATAAATGCATATAAATCATGAGGGACATAATCAAGAAAACTCATTTATTTATTTAAACAAGAATTCAACTAAAATATGCACATCATAAGGAGAATATGGATGCTCAATTCACATAAGACTCTAACATGCAACATGCTACTAAGAGCTCTTTGTTTCATGTTTGAATTAGAATAGAAGGAAAATATAAGGATATCAACAACCTTACTACTCAACTCATCATCCCCCACTTACGGTAAACCCACCTAAGGTTATCATCAAACAACAAAGTAAATTAACTTAACTTCATTTGTTTCCTTATCCTTGTTAGCTTGAAGCATATAGAAACGGTTCCTCTTAGGAGCATTTGGATCCGGGCCATCATGATCAACTTGATCGGTCTCTTTCCCTTTTGCCTTAAGTGTCTCATACAAGCCTTAGAATTCATTCATCGCATAGATCATAAAAATCACTAAGAATTTAAAACTTTTACTCAATAAAACCATAAGACTTCAAGAGTCATCAACATTTGAAAACATCAATACGCAAGCGGAACTAGTAAGTCTCTTTAGCCAATCTTAGATAAGAACTTAAAACATATTAAGGGACACGACCCTTTACAAATGAAATGAAACTTAAGTGTCTATTACAATGACTAAGAAACTTCTAAACATAGTCTTCGAATCTTGAGGACATACCAATGACGTGGAAGAGTGAAACATTCCAAGCAACTCCAAAGCACAATCTCCTCCTAGTTACCACAACTTACACTTGTAGTAAAATGGAAGAAATGGGTTAGTACAACAAATGTACTAAGTATGAGGATGATATGCAAAGCATGCTAAAAAGGACATTTGTTCGAAAGTTATGCTTTCATGCCATTTTGATAAAATCTCATGAACATCAACATAATAGGCACCTTACAAGTCACAACCAACAATACAAAATCATATGCTTCACAATATGTCATAGATGTTCATAACCCTTTTACCTTTACCTTCTTGCCTTGGACCTCCACCTTAAGTAATCCTTAAGCAATACCTTTGTGCAATGTATGGGCAACGTCCCATACCATCACCCACACTAAAGCACCACCTTAAGGTCACACAAAGTGCACTTACCACATACCTCAACCTTCACCAACTAATCACATAAGACATAATAGCACATAGCCAACAAGTAACTTCATAAAAATAAAACACTTATGAAATGTCATCCCAAGACTCACCTAAGTAAGACATGGTGAGGCAGCCCATACTACCTCTCCATACCACACCCAAGTGATCCATAAGGCTACACGAGACAAGCTCCATTCACATCTCAACATAAATCATTCATTCAACTTAATGCATTAGACAACTTCATTCACTAATGACATAGGTTCATCACATACATTCAATTCAACATAAGCACTTACATTCAATTCATTATGACTCACTTTCACATTAGCATGCTCAACGACCAACACTTTCATTAATTTTCCCACTCACTTTCACATTAGCATGCTCAAAGACCAACACTTTCATTAATTAGCCCAAATAGACTTATTCATTCATTATAATTATTAAGACACACCAAGATCTCCCTTAAATGTCTACTTGTGCATTATCTAGATGTTGTCCCATTCCGCCAGTAGTACACCCTTAAGAGACCGTAGTTCATTCATTCATTAATGTGGGGGAAGAGCCTTAACCGACATAGACCATGGAGCTTGACATGGAATACCGGTAGTACCCTTACCGGATGAGAGATCCCTGCTTGCCTAAGGTAGGGTCATTCTTTTAGTCTTTACGTGGTAGAGACCACTAGCTAGTCCTATGTGGGCACATAGTTAAGGGATAGAAGTATTGCTTCTAAGTACCTACATCTTAACTAACGAAGGGGCACCCATCTTAAGGGTTGCTACTAAATACTCACATCTCAACTATAAAAATGAGTATCCACCAATCTTCATATCCTCTCGGTGCTTGACATTACTCCCCCACGGAGTAGGACATTCTTTTCATTCATTCATTTAGGGATAAGGATTGCTCCTAAGCACTGTCATCTCAACTCACGAAAGAGCACCTATCCTAGCCCAACATTCATTCATTAGGGAAGCTCTTGGATTCAAAGATGAGAAAACCTTTCATCTAGGAACCCCATTCATTTAAAGGAGTACTTTATGAGACTATCCTTACAATAGACCCAACTTTCATTCATTAGCATTAACTCCCATTCATTTCATTCATTCTCACATTCATTCTTCACTAGGTGTGAGAAGAGGTAAACCTAGTCTACCTTAACCTCACCTTCCTTATAAGTCATTCAAAGAAGACAACAGCCAAGTATAACACATAAAGTCTCTATACAAGGTCACCTTTCATGCTCTTAGACCATACACAATTTCACATCATATCTCATTACCTTGACATAATCAACATTACTCAAAACAACAATCATCGAACTTTTCCTACAAGACCATGATCACAACATGCTTATAAAGTAAACACCTCCCCACTTTCAAAGGGATCAAACCTCACAATTCTAACATCTACAACATATATATATATAATACTAGAATCAAATAATCTATTCACAACTTCATTATCATCATAAACCTTAGGTCACAATTGCCCATTCAAGGCCAACATCCAATATAACACAATTTACCATCGATTTCTCATAATTTAAAATAGAACAATACATAGATCAATATCCTATAACAATCTACATATTAATATCACATTATTAGATCATAGTCAATAGACCCACTTTAGACCCAAAATTAGGGTTTCAAGATATGCTAGGGTTCATGGAATTTTTGACGTTAAAACCATCAATATTAACATAAAACATCATTTGAAATACTTTCATGCAAGAACCCAAGCTTAGAATTGAAATTGGGGGTTTTTTAGTGTTTTTGAAAAAATTGAAATCGCTTTGATTTGGCTCTTTGATTGAAAGGAGAATCAAAGATAAAAATACCCTTACCTTTATGATTAATTTCCTAGGAATTTTGAAGAGAAATCAGTAGGAACCCATCCCCTAGCTTGAAGCTTCAAAGATGTCTTCCATGGAGTTCTAGGGAAAGTTTATTTGAGAGGGAAGGTTTCAATTGGAATAATGAGGTCCAACTCTAGGTTTTGGCGTTTTATCCACTTAAAATACCTTAAAATAGGTAGAATAACCATTTATAATAATTCCCCAAAGTATTCAAACTATCCCTCACTTAGTTGGACATTATTAAACAAGTCAAACTTGAGTTTTATTTTCGCAGATTTCGTCGGGAAACAAGTTTGCGATGCCGAGGTGTTCCCACAAGTTTCTGGAAATTAAATTTCGAGGCAAAAGAGTCAGCGACACGTCTGCGACGTGGACCAAACTTTTGGCCCTTGGTGGAGCTAGTCCGCAACGTGGACATGCTCCCTCCATTAGTAACTTCGAGCTGCCTTGGCAGCTTGTTTGGCCAAGGGTTGGGGTCCTCCTAGGGGACCCTTAGGGTGGTCCCGGGGAGTCATAACCAAAATTTTTTGAACCTAAATACATTTATTAAGAAAATTGGGTCACCTCCACTGATTTTAGACTCCAAACAACATATAAAAACATGAAAAACATACTAGAACACACCAACACGTAAAAGACTAGTTTCCGAACGTCTTGGTCGTCCCTTGATGTTTGACTTCCAAACACTCCAAAACTGACTAAAAAGGCTATTTTTCATTATTTTAACAAGTTATTAATGCATAAAACCCATGTGACGCTCTACTTTATCCTACTTCATTTTTTAGGGGTGTTACAGAAATGAGCTGATTTCTTTATCCGATTCACTATCACCCAAATAGAATCATGTTATTGCCGGGTGCGAGGGAAACCAATTATAAAGTCCATATTCAAGTCTTCCCACTTGCAAGTAGGAATGCTAATATCTTGGGACAAACCTCCCAGTTTCTAGTGCTCAACCTTCACTTGTTGGGAATTCGAACACTTAGCCACAAACCCTAAAATATGCTTCTTCATCCCATTCCACCAATAGACCTCCCGTAAATCACGATATATCTTGGTGGCTCCCGGGTGAATGGAATTCCGTAAACTATGGGCTTCTGTCAAAATCTTTTTCCTCAAGTCATCGACATTTGAAACACCTAGTCGACCTTGGTATCTAAGGACACCATCTCCCCCTTGTGATAAAGCCTCTACGGATTTCTTAAGAACCACTTCTTTTAATTCTACCAAATTTTGACCAAGACCTTGCTTAGCTTTAACATCCGCCACAAAAGATGATTCGGAACCACTGTGAACCATAACACCACCTTTGGTAGAGTCCACTAGTTGAAGACCTAATCGAGCCAATCTTTGAAAATCTTGAACTAACTCTTTCTTTTATTCTTCAATATCAACACCACTACCCATAGATAACCGACTAAGAGCATCCACTACCACATTGGCTTTACCGGGGTGATATATATAACTCATGTCATAATATTTCAATAATTTAAGCCACCTTCTTTGGCGAAGATTCAAATATTTTTGATTAAACACATATTGAAAAATCTTGTGGTCAGTAAACACATCCACATGAACTCTGTACAAGTAGTATCTCCAAATCTTTAGAGCAAAACGACTGCAGCTAACTCAAGGTCATGAGTAGGATAATTCTTCTCATGGATTTTAAGTTGCCTTGAGGAATAGGCAATAACCTTCCCATTTTGCATAAGTACACACCCTAGCCGAATTCTTGAGGCATCATAATAAACCATAAAATCATGCATTCCTTCCGGTAAGGTCAACACCGGAGCGGAAGTAAGCCTATCTTTCTACTCTTGAAAACATTTCTCACACGCTTGCGACCATATGGACTTAGCCTTCTTGTGTCAAAGCCGTCTAAGGAAAGGCAATTAAAGAGAAACCCTCAAGAATCCTTCTATAATAACCGGCCAATCCCAAGAAACATCTAACATCCGAGGTTGTTAGAGGTCTAGGCCAACACTTAAACGGATCTGTCTTCTTAGGATCTACCTCAATACCCTTACTCGAAACGATATGACCAAGGAAAGCTACGAACCTTAATGAAAATACACATTTGCTAAACTTTGCAAAAAGTTGTTGGTCCTTAAGGATTTGCACGATCCTCAAATAATCAATATGCTCACCCTCACTTCTTGAGTAGATCAAAATATCATCGATGAACACCATTACAAACATGTCAAGGCATTGTCTAAGCACTCTATTAATCAAGTACATAAACGTTGTCAGAGCATTAGTCAACCCAAATGACATTACTAGAAACTCATAATGACCATACCAAGTTCGTAAAGCCGTCTTCAGAATGTCATCATCTTTCACCCTCAATTGGTGATAACCTGATCGAAGATCAATCATAGAGAAATAACTTGTCCCTTGAAGTTAGTCAAATAAATCATCTATCCTTGGGAGAGGATACTTGTTCTTGATGGTCACTTTGTTTCTACTGTCGATAATCAATACACATACGAAGAGAAACATCCTTATTTCTCACAAATAAAACTAGAACACCCCATGAAGAGATACTCGGTTGGATGAAACCCTTATCCAACAAATCCTTTAACTGTTCTTTCCACTCTTTAAGATATGGCGGAGCCATACGATAAAGAGGAATGGAGATAGGTTGTGTATGTGGGAAAAGGTCAATACCGAAGTCTATTTCTCGCTCGAGAGGAATACCTGGTAGATCATCTGGTCATACTTTCGAAAACTCATTGACAATGGGGATCAACTAAAGAGAAGGGGTTTCAGAATCTACACCCCTTACCCTTACTAAATGGTAGAAGCAACCCTTAGAAATCATCTTTCTAGATTTAATATAGGAGACAAACTAACCCTTAGGCATAGAATTTCCCCCCTTCCACTCTAGGATAGGCTCATTCGTGAAGAAAAACTTGACTACATGAGTTATACAATCAATAGAAGCATAGCATGACTGTAGCCAATCTATACCAAGAATCACATCAAAGTCTAATATATCAAGCTCTACCAAGTCAATAAGAGTAACTCTATGGGACAAGGAAATGGGACACTTTCTATAGGCCCTCTTAGCCACCACAGAATCACCAATAGGAGTAGAGATAGAAAAAAGGTTCTAACAACACATCATGGAGCACATAAAGCCTCATAGATGATGAGTCCACAATTTGGACTTATATAGGGCTATACTTTGATAGAATTAGTGTTCTCAAATGCATATTTTGTCTCAATATCTGATGAAAATCCTTAAGTTTCAAGTATTTAGAGTTTGAGGCAAAGCATGGACACTACTTAGCAAGAAGGAACAAGGCGGCTGAAAAAACCAAAAAATGAAGGCCTGAAGATCGCCGAGCCCAGTTTGCGAGTCGTCGATGGGCCTGGAGATTGCCTTTTGTTCCAGTCTGTTGATCCCTAAAGGAAAATGTAAAGTTGGTGATGAAATAGAGTACTCGGCGCGTCGCTAATCAGTTCTGCGAAGTAGTACCATATCGCCCAACGACAAAAAATGTGAAGAGGCTGAGGCTAAAGCAAGAAGGTGATGAAATCAACAAAAGGCGGATCACCGAGCGTATCGGCAATCCCGACTAACTACGCCTAATGGTCCTCCGCATCACAAATTTTCAAACACTATAAATACTTGTTTAAATTTCTAGTAATCATATCATATCACTTTTATTATTCAAAATTTTTACAGTTTTGGAGAGTTTTAAGTTTTTGAGGATTTTGGAGACTTTGTTCCAAGACCTTGAAGATTCAAAGGGTTTCAACTCCAAGAAATTGGACATGGGTCTCAAAGATTCTTCACTCTTAACGTGTTAATTCTTCATACCCAGTTGATGGAAACTGATATTGGTATAAATTTTTATCTCTTTTACATGTCTAGCTAAAACCCCAATTCTTGGGGTGTGATTTTGTGAATATGGGTTAAATTAT
>NW_006238939.1:87838-88798 GCF_000226075.1 Solanum tuberosum | reverse complement strand
AATTGGGGTTTTAGCTACGCATGTAAAAGAGATAAAGCCGTATACCAATATCAGTTTCCATCAATGGGTATGCAAGATTAAGTCTTAAAACAAGCCAAAGGTGAAGAATCCAAATGACCCAAGTCCAATTCCTTGAATTTGAAACCCTTTGAAAACTCCAAGATCTTCAAAACCCTGTCCAAACCTTAGAGAGTATCTCAAAAACTCTGTCTCAAACTTAATATTCTAAAATCTAGATAAAATAAGGTAAAATTTTCTACTAAGAATAAAAACTGAACTACTATTTATAGTTTTCAGAAAATATGCTCCGAAGGAACTTTCGGCGACGTTAGTGGGAATCGCCGATGCATTCGGCGATCCGTCCTTTGATCTACTTTATCGCCTTTCATCAGTTGCCTTCAGCATCTTTGTGTCCTGGGTAATTGGGAGATGTAGCACTGCTTCGTGGAGTCGCTCGACGATACGGCAACTGCTCTTTTTCACTGCCAATTTATTTCTTTCCTTCAGGGCTCAGCACACTGGAACAAAAGGTGAAGATGTGATCTATTGGCGATTCACCGAATGGGTTTGGCGATTCGCAGATCTTCATTTCTTTGTTCTTTTAGCTTCTTTTGCTCCTTTTTACTCGATGGTGTCCACGCTATCCCTCAAATTTCAAATACTTGAAACTTAAAAGTTTTTAACAGATATCGAGATAAAACATGCATTTGAGGATACTAATTTCATCAAAATAAAGCACATAATGAGTCCATATCGTGGACTCATCAGCTTGCTCGAGAGAGTGGTCGTAAAACTAAGACTACTAAATTGATAGCCGGTGGTATTGGGTCGTCATGGGTTCATCTCGAGAGAGTGAATCCTAGTGCTTCTCCCACACATTTAGCTCTAGAGAGTGAATGAGCTAAGGCAGAGGGTGAGCTTAATGCGGCAACTCGGTGTTCGAGAGAAACCGAGTTGATT
>NW_006238939.1:83568-87690 GCF_000226075.1 Solanum tuberosum | reverse complement strand
CCTGTATTCCTATCACATCCCAAGAATCCCGTCTCCATATTTAGTTCCCTTATATTTTCTCTTTTTAGTTGTTAATTAATACAAACCTTCATCGATAATTGATGCTTACGTCACTCCTTAGATTTAGTATGTTTTTATTCGTTAATATTTATAGCTATGACTAATTAGAACTTTATTTTATTTTTCTACTAATTATCAAAACCACTCCCTGTGGGAACGATCCCAATCCTTGGTTGGGTTATATCACTATACGCGACCGTTTGGCACTTGAACCGAAGTAGTGTCAGTTGAATACGTCGAACATCAAAATGGCGTCGCTGCCGAGGAGTGGTGTTATTAGAGAATTTGTAGTTAAGTAGTATTTTCATTCTTGTTAGTTGTAGTTCTACTTAATTTTTAGTTTTTTTTTTGTTTGTTTGTGTAAATATTTCAGGAAGCATGAGTGTTAATGGCAGCAACAACAGCTAGGTGGGCCACCAAGACGACATCGGAAATCTCAACGATGTCCAAGAGCCCAACATTAATGACCCCCATCTCATGGGAAGTATTGGGGCCATCCGTTTACCTCCAACCGAAGGAAATGCAGTGTTCCATAAAATGAGCACTACGCTGCAATTGTTGAAACTAAAGGGACTTTTCAGTAGATTGGCTCATGAGGATCCTCATGAGCATCTTCGAAACTTCATGGATGTGTGTGGACCATTCTCTTTCAAAAATATCTCTTAGAAGTCAGTCCGATTAAGGTTATTCCTTTTCTCATTTATGGGAGAAGCGTACAAGTGGCTGGCGGAGTTTCCACGTTAATCCATCTCTTCTTGGGAGAAGTTGGTCACCACATTTAATGTGCGATCTTTCCCTCCCTCAAAGATGATGACTCTTCGGGACATTATCCAAAGCTTTAAGCATTTGGAGTGCGAACCAATTCATGAGACTTGGCTGCGATTCAAGAAGTTGGTGCTCCAATGCCCAACTCATGGCTTGCGTGACAACGTATTGCTGCAATATTTCAACCGGAGCCTAGACTCGGTGAACAAGGGCTTTGCTAACTAACTTTCTCCAGGAGGATTGATGCAATAGCGTTACGTGATAGCAATTCAACTATTGGATAGCATTACCATGATAAATCGGGCTTGGTACACCCGTGAAGATCAAGTCTCCTCTCTTACATTCAAATTAACCAAGGAGCAGATGGAAAAAGATCAGGAGAGACCAAAACATGGCCAAGATCATGACACAACTTGACATTTTGTCCAAAAATGTCAAGGGAGCTGGTGCTCGGGGTTTCAATGTTGTGGGTATCGGGTATGAAAATCCTGAGGAGATGAATTTTGAAACTTTGTATAATGAGGAGGTAAATTTTCGAGCCAAGCAAGGCGGTGGTTATCATTCAAACTACCCAAGGAAGGGTGGTAACCAAGGTTGGGCTAGTGAGGATGGTTGGAAGGATCGCGATAGAGAATGGAGGGACCAAAATCCTAACTGGAAGGATGGGGAGAAGAACAGGTATATGCCTCCCCATGAGCGCCAAAAGCCGAAGGATTCAGAAGGTAGTAGGTCAGAGGATATGCTCTCTCGTATCCTCAACAAAGTTGAAGGTTTAGACAAAATTTTGAAAGAAATGAAAGAAGATGTGTCCACCCTTAGCCAGACCGTCACCTCCCATTCAGTGTCGATAAAGCAGTTGGAGACCCAAATGGGTCATATATCGTCTCATCTTAATTCGAGACAGCAGGGGGGTCCCCTAGTGATACTATGGCGAACCCCAAGAATGTGGTTTGAAGGTGGACTTGCATCGTACTGCGACGTTAACTAAGGCGCTATTTTGGAGGCAACCCAAAACCCTTTACTATTTTTTATTTGAGTTTTGGTAAAATAATAATGTTTTGTTAGTACAGGTTGAAGTGTGGAAAGTGTGCAAAAAAAATGCAGGGTGGCGAGCAACAGGTCCAGTCGGCGAGTCGCCAAAGAGGTCGGCAAACCCGACCCATTCCGCCGTTTGACTCAAGACATCATAAAATTGGAGTCTGTAAAACTTGGCGAGCCTAGAAAATTATTAGTGAATCACTGACCATGTCAGCGATCTCAATGGAGACCGTCGTTGGGCCCCTCACACTCACCGGAGATTTTGTAATATTCGGCGATATGAATGAACACTCGACGGATCGTCGAGAGGTTAGGTGAGCTCGACTAATGTAACCAAATGGGCAAAAACTAGGTGGTTTTGCAGTCCAAAGGTTTAAAAATTCTAACTCATTCACTTTCCATCACTCCTTATCTTCCCAAACTCACACCCGCACATTAGTTCCTATATTTTTACATTTTTAGAGTATTTTACTGCTGATTTGTTCTCGGGATTGGATTGCATTGCCACCTAATATCTCAGTAGTATCTTAAACGGCATCTAAGGTTGGTTTCCGAGCCCTGAGTTTCTTTTATCAAAAGTTGTACTCAAATGCAATAATATCATTTTGTTGTTGTGTGCTGGGCCTCTCTGATAGGATTAGAATTTTTGATTGCCTATTTTGATTCGATAATCTTGCCCTTACTAAGTTAAATAGTTGATTCCTAAAAATTGTGCCTTAAAGTGGAAGAAATTTTGTGGGGTTGTGCATGAGTGTCATTGGGTCTAAGATTAATTTAAGTCGTGCATGATCTGATCTTGTTTATGGGGGTTGAGGGGTTGAATTCGAAGAGTTGGGATGAAAGTAGGCATGGAGGGTCATTTGGCGAGTTGAGTTAAGCTCGCCAAACCACTCTACAGATCGCCGAACTCCACTATCTCACCTATAAATTCATGCCTTATTTGATATATGAGTCTGTAACTTTCGGCGAGAACCTTGAGCTTGCCGAAAGCACTCGCCAACTCGCCGACAGTTTCTTATTTGCCCTTTATCTGCACCCTTGTATCCTCTGTGCACAGTACTCAGTGAACCACCTAAGTGGTTGCCCGTTTCGCCAACTGGTTCAACGAGTTTATCTGTAGCTGATCTTCTTTACTTTTGTTTGAATACTCTCTAACTCTTTTTCAAAGCTTTGCAGATATGGCTAGACCGAAAGTAGCTGGTAGAAATATGCCACCCCGACATACTAGAGTGATAAAATTTAAGGAAAAATACAAGGGAAACAAATCCTCCCAAGATGGGAAGTGAGGGCAAGAAACACAGTTCCAGCAAAAGAACTATTCCCCGAGATCCCACTGCCCCTTCATGGACTCGTGAACTCTACACAGCTATACATGCCTTTTTAGCGGCTAACGACTTGGACAATTTTAGCAAGTCAATCACCGCTGAATCTTCTCAAGTGACTTCGGGGACTGGTACCCAGGACGAGAACGAAGCATCCGGCACTGATGCCCAAACAGTTGGAGCGACTGTGTAGACATGATTTTTCTCTACCTACCTCTCTGTCTTTATCTATTTCGACCTTTGGATTATTGTTATTTGCATTTGAGGACAAATGATTTTTATTTGTGGAGGGGTGAGGCCCGCCTTCTGTGTGAATATTGATGCTTCGCTGTTTTGTGCATATAATTGGGTCGTTTTAGTTATTATTGTGTCTTCCATTGCTTTTTGTGGATGTTTGATCTTATGGTTCCTTTTTATTTTAAATTGTAAATGATTTTGACCCTTTCAAAAAAATTAAATTTTTGCCACCTCTTATACGTGTGGAATGTGGCTGTTCTTTAGCAAAATTTGAGTCTCAGTTTTGATCAATATCGATTACTCAAATAGTGCTCATAATCGAACAAACATGAATGTGCGACTACGTTGAGACCAACTGAAGTTACATAGTAGTTATGTGAACTCTTTGCATCTTGTTGTCACTAGCCAATTATCAAATTGATTCTTTTGTGATGAACGTTGCACACTAGCGAAAGTGTGGAGTCTTGTTTGACTTTGGTGTCGATGCCTTGTGTGATGAGCTTACTGTGAACCATGTATGACAACACCTAGAATTTGCCCCGTTGGTCCGGACGAATAAGTAAGGCTATCTCTTGATATGATTTTAGGCAACTTCGGAAGAGTGTGAGCCAATTTGACATATACCTCTTTTGTGGCCTACCTTGTGAGTGTGTGAACCCCTTTTGAACACCCCATTGAGCCTTACCTTTCTTTGGAAGAA
>NW_006238939.1:78556-83364 GCF_000226075.1 Solanum tuberosum | reverse complement strand
TTTAACCCATGGTGTTGAGAAAAATGGAACCTCTCCATACAAAAAAAAACAGACAAGAGAAAATAAAAAGAAAAATATGTGAAATAAAGTTATGAGAAATGTCAAAAGAAATGGGGTTCCGAACAATCTATGGAAGTGAATAATGGGATGACTTATGAGCACTAAAGAAATTTATGAAAGAAGAGGAAAGGGAGTGTTGAAAGCACCACATTTCACGAGGATGAAAGTCACTGAGCCTAAATGACCATACCTTTGCACTCTGCCCCATTACAAGCCTTGAAAAGACATTTTTGATCTTGAGTGAACTAAAACAATTGTTGATTGGAAAATACGGGTAAACCTATGGGTGAAAACATGCATCGTGTTCTTCTTTGTGAGAGTGAGAGTTGCATTTGATTCCAGTATTTTAAATGATTAAACGATTGTGTGTGAATATGGAATCATTCTTTGTATGAGGGCATTCAAATACCTTTGTTGAGCTCGAACTTGCATTTGAAGCAAGTATAGTGAGCTTGAGAATCGTTGATAATGGTGTGTCACAACTTGAGTCTTTGAGTATACAATTGATTCTTGAATGAGTAAGTTGAGTCTTGTTCTGTACATTCATGGTTGAGTCTTGTGTATCACTATTTGACACCTCCTTTTTGGACTGCTAAACTTGAATTTTACTTGAGGACAAGCAAAAATTTATGTTGGGGGTGTTGATGAGTCCACAATTTGGACTCATTTAGGGCTATATTTTGATAGAATTAGTGTCCTCAAATGCATATTTTGTCTTAATATGTGATGAAAATCCTTAAGTTTCAGGTATTTAGAGTTTAAAGCAAAGCATGGACACTATTTGGCAAGAAGGAACAAGGCGGCTGAAAAGAACGAAGAAATGAAGGCCTGAAGATCGCTTAGCCTAGTTGGCGAGTTGCCGAGGGACCTGGAGATCGCCTTTAATTCCAGTGTGCTGAGCCCTGAAGGAAAAGGTCAAGTTGGCGATGAAATGGAGCAGTCGGCGCATCACCGATCATTTCCGCGAAGCAGTACCATATCGCCCAACGACTCAAAACACAAAGAGGCTGAAGGCTAAAAGCAAGAAGGCGATGAAATCAACCAAAAGTTGGAATCGCCGAGCGTATCGGCGATCCCGACTAACTGCGCCGAATGGTCCTTCGCAGCACAAATTTTCAAACACTATAAATACTTGTTTAAATTTCTATTAATCATATCATATCACTTCTATTATTCAAACTTTTTACAGTTTTTGGAGAGTTCTAAGTTTTAGAGGGTTTTGGAGACTTTGTTCTAAGACCTTGAAGATTCAAAGGGTTTCAACTCCAAGAATTGGACGTGGGTCTCGAAGATTCTTCACTCTTGATGTGTTTTAAGACTTAATTCTTCATACCCATTTGATGGAAACTGATATTGGTATAAATTTTTATCTCTTTAACATGTCTAGCTAAAACCCCAATTCTTGGGTGTGATTTTGTGAATATATATGGGTTAAATTATCTGTTGGGTCTTTCTTGTTGATGGTTTATTTGTTGTTTAAATGTGATTTCTTTTAGTAGTTGTGTATGAACTTAATGGGATTTTAGTTGCAAATACGATTTCATCTTAGTGTTTTTGGGTTGCTTGAGAGAGAGGTAGTAAAACGAAGACTACTAAATTGATAGCCGGTGGTATTGGGTCGACATGGGTTCAGCTCGAGAAAGTGAATCCTATTCCTTCTCCCACACATTCAGCTCGAGAAAGTGAATGGGCTAAGGCGGAGGCTGTGCTTAATGCCACAACTCGGTGTTTGAGAGAAACCGAGTTGATTCGGGGTAATTTGCTCGAGAGAAAATTGACCCCCACTATAGTCTAGCCTAGTAAAAAATGTTCAATAATTTACTATCAAAAACATGTACCGAATAGTCTAGTTTAACCCGTATTCCTATCAGATCCCAAAAATCCTGTCTTCATATCTCATTTCCTTATATTTTTACCTTTTTTAGTTGTTAATTGATACAAACCCCCATTGATAATTGACGCTTGCGTCACCTCTTAGATTTAGTATGTTTTTATTCTTTAATATTTATAGCTATGACTAATTAGAACTTGATTTTGTTTTTCTACTAATTCTCAAAACAACTCCCTGTGGGAACGATCCCAACCCTTGGTTGGGTTATATCACTACACCCGATCATTTGGCACTTGAACCGATATAGTGTCAGTTGAATACGTCGAACATCAATAGACACATATGGCATCACAAAAGACAAGGTAGCACCGGGATCAAGTAAAGCATATTCATCAAGTTGAAGAACTTCCAACATTCTGGTAACCACACCCAGGGAGCTCTCTTGTTCACCTCTAGTCTGAAGAGCATAGAAATGGTTTTGCTTAGGAGCATTGGAACTTGCAACACTAGTAGAGGATTGCTTTCCCTTTCTTCCTTTAGCCTTAAGCATCGAGAAATCCCTCATTTTGTGACCAGTTTTACCACAACCATAACAACAATCCGAGTAAGATAGGCACTTATCATCATGCTTCTTTCCACACTTAGTACAAGTAGACATGGGCAACAAGGATCCACTACCATTACCTCCTTTAGGCATAGGGTTAGACACCCTATATTGGTTGAACTTTGGAGGAGCATTGGAGGAACAGTGATCGGAAAATCTTTGTCGGAATATTGGACGACCTTGTCCGTCAGACCTTATGTTAGAGAAATTACCATCACCAGTCTTAGCTCTTTTTACCTCGCTAGACCTTTCCTTGAGTTTCTCTCCTCAATTTGTTGTGCATGTACAATGAGACGAGAGATGTCCATATCATGAATGAGTATGGCGGTTTGGCACTCTTTAACAACCATTTCAGTCACACCCAAAACAAACTTACTTATCTTAGTTCTAGAATCTGCAACCATTGTTGGAGCATATTTGGATAATTAGGTGAACTTTAGAGCATACTCCATCACACTCATACTTCCTTGTCAAAGGTTAATGAACTCAAGCACCTTGGCTTCCCTCAACTCAAGGGGATATAACCTATCAAGAAATACAACCTTAAACTTCTCTCAATCAAGATGACCCGCATCTTCCGACCTCCCTTCTTTCAATTGGTTATTCCATATTTGAGCCACACCTTTCAATTGGTAAGCGGCCAACTGCGTATTTTCCACTGGCATAACTCCCATAATCATCAACACCTTATAGACCTCATCGATAAACTATTGAGGATCTTCCTCAAATTTGGAACCATGAAACATCGGAGGATTCATCCTTTTGAAATCTCTCACTCTTGAAGCTGCCAAATTTACATTTGAGCTTGCAAGAACCACAATCTCCCTATTGGCTTGGGCCATATCCACTTGAGCAAAAACTTGAAAAGCAGCCCTAAACTCCGCATTAGAAACATGCTCGGCCAAAGGGTCGATCGAAACTTGAGGAGCTTGTGGAGGAGCTTCTTGTTTCGCATTCTCCCTCGCATTCTTTCTAGCATAAGCTCTTCGGGTAGCAATATCCCCAAGAACATAGGATAAGGATTAGGAGAGAGACTTTATAAAGTTAAACTTTATCGCATGACTTAAGAGTAATGAAAGAAGTGGAGTTTGTTAATCATATTGTAGCCTCTCCTTCATAAATGTGGCATGCATCACACTCATTGGCAAGATTCTACTATTCGTGGCTTATGAGACATCCTAGGACCATTCTAAACCTTGTGCTCTGGTTACCATGTTTTTCAAAACACAAGGGTACCCCATATATGTAACATGGCGTATAGAACTCCGAAGGACTCCATACAAGACACTTAGCTCTCATAACATAAGAAATAGAATAAGAAGAGTAAAATAATAGTCCAAGTCAAAAACATTTTAAAAATGAAAAAGCGAAAGTCTAAACTCATGTGTCAACATAGCCATCTAATACAATAGAATGAAATTGGGCCTAGCCCATACATCATGTCCAAAAGAGAAAATACATGAAAGAAACTAAACAATAAAATCTCCATCCACAAAGCAGGAGGACTCACCAAGAACGTGAATCAATTAAATCTTCTACTAGCCACAAAACTGAGCAGCTTGAATATCGCACCCTACATTTGGAAAAAATGTAGGCAAGAGTATGCATTAGTACAAAACAATCTACCGAGTATTATAGCTATGCATAAAACATTTAAAACATGCTAAAAGGGACATTTCATTTCATGACATTGATGCTTATCGTAACCAACGACACTAACCTACGGTATGAGTGTCTACGATAGTCGATAGTATAGTAACCCAACTAAAGGTTAGGGTCGTGTCCCAAGGGAGTGGTTTTGAGAATTGATACAAAAATAAAATTCAGCTCTAACTATTCGTAGCTAAAGGTATTAACGAGTAAAAACATAGTAAATAAAAGGGGGTGACACGAAAGTGTCAAATGTCGATTTAGGGGTTTTGTCACAACTAGTAAAAATAGCAAAAATTAACAAGAAAATCAAGTATGGGGAAATGTTCTTGGGGTGTGACCGCAATACAAGTTGAGATAAGTAGTTGGATACATGCTTTTGAAAGGAAATTTGTAAGATAATAGTTACTAGGCTAAGCTTTAAATGGAAATAGGTTCCCTCTCGGAAAACTTAACCCGTTTCAAATGTGTTCCTCTTAAACACCCATTTGCCGCATGAACACCAGCCTACCCTTTACCCCACTCTCTCTGTCTCGAGCTGAGTGTTAGGATGTGGGATTAGGGCTCACCCTCTCGGGCTGAACCTCATGTCGACCCATTCCTTAGGCCATCAATCTAGTGGTCTTGGTTTCGCGACCTTCCTCTCGGGCAAGCCGAAAACAC
>NW_006238939.1:76835-78257 GCF_000226075.1 Solanum tuberosum | reverse complement strand
TGCAAAGGAAGAAGAATAGAGAAGACCCACTTCCAACTTGGGGAAGATGAAATCCTTCTTTCTTCAAGTTTCCCAAAAACGCTCTCCAAACTTGAGAGAAAAATATCCAAAAAGTACTATTCTATTCTAGAAATTAAAATAAATGTTCCACTCTTCAAAATTAATAACAAGTTTAGTATTTACAGACTTCAGAAAATAGCGCTGATGGATCTTTCAGCGAAGTTAGTCGATGCCGCTGAATGAATCGGTGACTTGCCCTTCTTATGTTTCATTGCTGTTTCATGCTTTCCTTCATCATCTTCACGTTCTAGACCATTAGACGGTATAGTACTGCTTCGTGGAACTATTCGGCGAAGCACCGACTGCTCCTATCATCGCCTTTTTGATCCTTTTCCTTCAAGGCTTCGCATACTGGAACAAACGGCGGAGTCTGTCCTTTCGGTGAATCGCCAAAGGTTCTTGGCGATACTCATGCTTCAGCTTCTTCGTTCTTTTCAGCCTTTTTGTTCCCTTTTGCGCCTAAGTGTCCATGCTTCCACTAAAACTTCAAATACCTGAAACTTAAGAGTTTTCATCAGATATTGAGACAAAATAAGCATTCGAGGACACTATTTCTATCAAAATAAAGCCCTAAATGAGTCTAATTTGTGGACTCATCAACACCCCGAACTTAAACTTTTGATTGTCCTCAAGCAAACTCAAGTTCAGCCGTTCAAAGAAGGGTGTCTCAAATAGTGCTACACAAGATTCAATCATGAGTGCACACAACAAGACTCAATTTACTTATGCAAGGATTAATTGTGTACTCAAAGATTCAAGTTGTGGCACACCATTTACCAAAGATTCTCATGCTCGCAATACTTGCTATTTGTGGAGGTTCAAGCTCAACAAAAAGTATCTAAAATGCCCTCACATGAAGAATGATTCCATATTCACACACAGAGGTTAATCAATTCAAGATCAGGAATCCGATGCAACGCTCACACTCAAAAAGAAGAACACGATGCATATTTTCACCCATAGGTTTGCCCTTATTTTCCAATCGACTTTTCGATTCGGTTTACTCAAGATCAATAAGGTCTTTCTAAGGCTTGTAATGGGGATGAGTGCAAAGGTATGGTCATTTAGGCTCAGTGGTTCCTTCCTCATGGGATGCGGTATTCTCAAGACATTCCCTTCTTTTCCTTTATCAATTCTTTTTCTAGTGCTTCTAAGTCACCCTTTTTTTCTCCTCCATGGATTGCTTGAAACCTGATTCCCTTCGTACTTTATTCCACATTTAATATATATATATATATATACATATTTTAATTGAATTGAATTGAAGAGGTTCCATTTTTATGCAATACCATGGGTTAAGGGGAACTTTTATTGCACTTCTTGACTTCTCCTTTTCCCTTTCACCACACCCCCAACTTAGGC
>NW_006238939.1:60188-76824 GCF_000226075.1 Solanum tuberosum | reverse complement strand
GGGAGACTTTTCTTGCACTTCTTGACTTTTCCTTTTCGCTTTCACCACACCCGCAACTTAGGCTTTTAGTTGGCTATTCGCTAAACCACAACTCAAGAGGATTGTAGGTAGTGGTTCAAGTAAGTTCTAGGGTTCATCAAGGTTCTTCCAAAGAAAGGTAAGGCTCAAAGGGTGTTCAAAGAGTTTCACATGCTCACGGTAGGCCACAAAAGAGGTATATCTCAAATTTGGCTCACACTCTTTAAAATTGCCTAAGATCATATCAAGAGGAAACCTTTCTAAATCAATCAGACTAACAGGGTGAATTCTAGGTTTATTCATGCAAGTTTCAAAGCAAACTAATCACAAAAGGCATCGACATTTCAGTCAAACTAGACTACACACTTTCGCTAGTGTGCAACGGTCATTACAAGAGAATTAATTCGATAAATGGCTAATCACAATGAGATGCAACGAGTTCATATATTGTCTATGCAACTTCATTTGGCCTCATAGTAGCCGTAATTCATGTTCATTCAATGGAAAGCACTATTCAAGTCATCTGTATTGATAGAAATCAAGACTTTAATTCTTGCAAAAGAACAACCACATTCAAGTAACGAGGGGTTGCAAAAATGTGCAAAAAATTTAATTTTTTTTGAAAGGGTCAAAATCATTTTGCAATTAAAAGTAAACAGAGCCACGAGCTCAAACATCCACAGAAAAGCAGTTATTAAAACAATTATAAACAGACAACCCAAATGTATTCAAAACACGAATCACAAATAGCACACAAAAGGTGAGCCTCACCCCATCACAAATAAAAAGAAATTTGTCCTCAAATGCAAGTAATTAGAATTCAAGAGGCAAGATAAAGAAAGATAGAGAGGGAGGTAAAGAGGGGATCTTGGCTAATGGAGTTTGCTCCATCTGTCATTGCATCAGTTCAGTTTTTTTATTTTTTATTTGGCGATAGTAGGTCTAATCGCCGAATATCTTGGTGATTCGCTGAGTGAGCACTCAACTCGCCGTGTTTTACAGAATCTGCAGTCATTGTGAAGATCCAAATGGCAATTTTCATCGAGATCGTCAAAATTATCGACAAATCACAAATAATCTACAAGTCTCACCGAGTTTAACAGACTTCAGTGTTTACGATGTTCTTAGTTAAACGGCAGATAAGGTCGGATTCGCCGACCCCTTTGGCGCTTCGCCGATAGGATTTATTGTTTGCCATCCTTCATTCATTTTAGTACTTTTACCTGCACAAACAACATACCATTTTATTACCGGGAAATAAGTACTGACAATAATAAAAGTAAAGCAATTAAAGGGATTTTGGGTTGCCTCCCAAACAACGCCTTAGTTAACGTCACGGCACGACGCAGCAGCGCCTTCAGGCGTCTTCCAAATCTACCACTTCAACCATCAAAATCTCTTGACAATCTCCCAGATACAATTTCAGACGTTGACCGTTCACTATAAATGGAGGTCCTTCCTAATCTTTAACTTCTATGGCACCATTGATGAATACTCGAGTTACTCGAAATGGTCCAGACCATTTGGATTTGAGCTTTCCAGGGAAGAGTCTAAGTCGCGAGTTGTATAGCAGAACCCAATATCCTACCTTGAAGTCTCGCTTGAGTATCTGAGCATCATGCCATTTCTTCATCTTCTCTTTATAGATGGATGAACTTTCATATGATCTGAGTCTAAATTCTTCCAGTTCATTCAACTGCTCTGTTCTCTCCTTTGAAGTTTATGAGCAGTCCAAATTTAAAGCTTTCAATGCCCTTAATGCTTTGTGTTCTAAATCAACGGGTAGATGACAAGCCTTACCATAAACCAATTGATATGGAGACATCCCGATAGGTGTTTTGTAAGCAGTCCGATATGCACATAGTGCATCATCGAGTTTCCTAGACCAATCAGTTCTATTAGATGTTTTTGATTTCTCTATTCGACACTTCGACTTGGCCACCTGTTTGGGGATGATATGGGGTTGCCACTTTGTGTTTTACCCCATATTTACTCAGTGCCATTGAGAACCACTTATTGCAAAAGTGGGATCCCCCATCACTTATGATTGCTCTCGGAGTGCCAAATCTGAGGAAGATGTAGCGTTTCAAAAATTGGACAACGCTTTTTCCTTCGTTGTTTGGAAGTGCGATGGCTTCCACCCATTTGGAAACATAATCCACAGGCACCAAGATATATTTTTTTCCAAACAAGCTCACAAATGGTCCCATGAAATCTATCCTCCATACATCGAATATCTCAACCTCTAAAATAGGAGTGAGAGGTAATTTGTGTCTTCTAGACACTCCACCTTGCTGCTGACATTAAGAGCATTTCTTTACAAACTCATGTGCATCCTTGTAGAGTGATAGCCAGTAATATCCACTTTGCAGAACTTTAGCGGCGGTGCGAACACCACTATGGTGACCTCCCACTGGTGATGTATGGCACGCATGGAGAATTTCTACCACTTCTTCTCCAGGAACACACCTTCTGATGACATGGTCAGCACACTCTCGGAACAAGTATGGCTCATCCCAAAAGTACTTTTTAACATCAAACAGGAATATCTTTTGTTGGTAAAAGGTCAACTCATCTGGCATCAGCCCACACACAATGTAATTTGCAACATCTGCATACCATGGTGTATGCTTGAGGAATATTGTAAATACCCGTTCATCTGGGAAAGAGTCATCTATGTCAACCTCGTGCTCGACATTATCCCTTGCTTCCAGCCTTGATAAATGGTTAGTCACTTGATTTTCGCACCCTTTTCGATCATTCACCTCAAAATCAAATTCTTGTAATAGTAGTACCCACCTAATCAATCGTGGTTTTGCATCTTTCTTTTCCATTAAATAATGGAGTGCAACTTGATCAGTGTGTACAATTACTTTGGTGCCTAGCAGGTACACCCTGATTATTTCAAATGCATAGACTACTGCAAGTAACTCTTGTTCGGTGACCGTATAATTTTGCTGGGAACTATTTAGAGTCTTGCTTGCGTAGTAGATTGGGTGAAACAGTTTGTTGTGCTTCTGCCCCAACACAACCCCTAATGCCATACCGTTGTCATCACGCATTAACTCAAATTATTCGGACCAGTTAGGGCTGATGATGATCGGGGTGGATATTAGTTTATTTTTCAACCACTGAAATGCAGCCATACAAGCATCATTAAAATGGAATTTTACTTCCTTCTCTAAGAGTTTGCATAATGGGAGTGTAATTTTTGAGAAGTCTTTAATGAACCTTCTGTAAAATCCTGCGTGCCCTAAGAAGCTGCAAATACCCTTTATTGAAATCGGCGGTTGTAATTTCTCAATGACATCAATCTTTGCCTTGTCAACCTCCAGCCCCTTTTGTGACACCTTATGCCCAAGAACAATACCTTATTTTACCATAAAGTGACATTTCTCCAAATTCAGAACCAGATTCATTTCGACGCATCTTTGGAGTACCTGTCCTAAGTGAGTCAAGCATTGTTCGAACGTATCCCCTACGACTAAGAAGTCGTCCATGAACACCTCCATAGAGTCTTTGACCATATCTGCAAAAATAGACAACATACAATGCTGAAATGTTGCTGGGGGATTACATAGCCCGAATGGCTTCCTTTTGAATGCGAAAGTTACCATAAAGTGACATTTCTCCCAATTCAGAACCAGATTCGTTTTGATCATCTTTGGAGTACCTGTCCTAAGTGAGTCAAGCATTGTTCGAAACCATCCCCTACGACTAAGAAGTCGTCCATGAACACCTCCATAGAGTCTTTGACCATATCTGCAAAAATAGACAACATACAATGCTGAAATGTTGCTGGGGGATTACATAGCCCGAATGGCTTCCTTTTGAATGCGAAAGTTCCATAAGGGCAAGTAAAAGTTGTTTTCTCTTGATCTTCCGGCACAATAAAGATTTGATTGTAGCGGGAGTATCCATCCAAGAAACAATACTACCCTCTTTCTGATAACCGGTCAAGCATCTGATCCATAAAAGGCATCAGAATATGGTCTTTCTCGGTCCATGAGTTAAGCTTTCGGTAGTCCATGCATACTTTCCACCCAGTCACTGGTCTTGTTGGCACAAGTTCTCCTTTAGTATTCAGGACTATGGTTATGCCTCCCTTTTTCAGGACCCATTGCACCGGACTTACCCACTTACTATCTACAATAGGGTATATCACCCATGCATCTAGCAACTTGATGATTTCCTTTTTTACCACCTCTTGCATTGGAGGGTTTAATCTCCGTTGATGTTCCACACTATGCTTGCATTCCTTGTCGAGCCAAATTTTGTGAGTGCAAATGCCAGGAGGAATTCCTACTATATTGGCTATTGTCCATCCAATAGCTTTTATGTGCTTCCGCAGTACTTCAATGAGCAATTTCACCTGCCTTTCAAGCAGATTGGCGGCAATAATTGCCGATAGAGTATTATTGGCTCCTAAGAAGGCATATTTGAGATGAGAGGGTAGGACTTTTAACTCCAAATTCGGTGGTTCTTCTCTTGATGGTTTAGAAGGGGGACTTTCTCTGTTTTTCAGATCGATATCCAATTTGATTGGATTCCTTGAATATGCTCCTAATCTTGATAAAGCAGGTACCACTTCCTCGTAACCCTGAACTTCATATTCATTATAATTAGCAAGCACATATTCAAGGGGATAATTCTTGCTCATTAAATGACTCATACTTGACATTGCCTTATCTATCACATCCTTAGTGGACACGACATGGATTTTACTTGGTTGCTTCATGGACTTACAGTTATTGAAGGTCACCTTATCATCATTCACACAGAACTTCAATTTCCCACTTTCAACATCCACCAGTGCTCTTTCTATAGCTAAGAAAGGCCTTCCCAAAATAATGGGAATGTCAGCATCGATCTCTCAGTCTAAAATCACAAAATCAGCCAAAAAGATAAATCGATCCACTTTTACTAATATGTCAAAGAGTATTCCGACTGGGTGCTTGATTGATCGATCAGCCATGAGGAGTCTCATTGTGGTTGCCTTTGGTTCACCCAAACCAAGTTTCTTGTATATTGCATAGGGCATCAAGTTGATACTTGCCCCTAAGTCGCACAAGGCTTTAGCAAATTGGAGCATGCCAATCGTGCACGGGATTGAGAATGCTCCAGGATCTTCTCTCTTAGTGATTGAATCATTTGTCATAATTGCACTGCAACTATGGGGCACCTCTATCGTTTCATATTCCAAGCTCCTTTTCTTTGTAACCAGTTCTTCCATGAATTTGGCGTATCCTGGCATTTCCAACAATGTTTCTACCAGAGAAAGGTTAATTGATAAGCTCTTGAATACTGATAATTTTTTTTTGAACTTCTCATCTTCATTCTTCTCTTTCAAACGCTGGGGAAATGGTGGAGGTATCTTGGGGAAAACAATACTAACCTACGGTAGGAGTGTCTACAATCGTCGATAGTATAGTAACCCAACTAAAGGTTGGGGTCGTGTCCTAAGGGAGTGGTTTTGAGAATTGATAGAAAAATAAAATTATGCTCTAACTAGTCATAGCTAAAGATATTAACGAGTAAAAACATAGTAACTAAAAGGGGGTGACACGAAAGTGTCAAATATTGATTTAGGGGTTTTGTCACAAGTAGTAAAAATAGCAAAAATTAACAAGAAAATCAAGTATGGGGAAATGTTCTTAGGTAAGGGATGTATAACTTTTGGAACTTTAACTTGTTGATCTGCTTCCTCCTGTGGTTCTTTAGTAAGGCCTTGTTGAATAAGAAAATCTTTGTTACTCCACACCTTGACTCTCTTCATGTCTTTGAGTATCCCCTTCTTCCATCATATCCCCTATTTCCACCTTACCGCTACGAGTAACCATAGCCAGCTCTCTTTCAATATGGTCCATGGGTATTGTGGATGTTAATTGAGCTGTTAACAGACTCAATTTACATTCCAGCATTTTGATGGCATCCGCATGAGAATTTACTTTTCTGTGCAATGATGAAAAGTGATCTTTCATTCCTTTTAACAAATCATCAGAGCCCTCAACTCTATCGAGTATGCGTGATAACAACTCATTTAACCGAGGACTACTTGCACTCCCTTTAGATTTTGGGCTTTCACTCAAGTGAATATGGTCCTCGTCTTGACCATCCTGCTCAGCCCAATCTTGCCAATATCTCTCTGGTTCTTCTCCTCTATAATAGCTCCAACCTTGATTCCCACCCCGCGGTTGATAGCGTGTGTGGAAACCCTCCTCGTATCTTCTGGAGTTCCATCCTTGATTCTCCCCCGATCTTGAGTACCCGGAAGAAGAACCCTCCTCAACTCGAAACACCCCACGTGTCCCCTTCATATGTTCTTATAGCATTTCCATTTGAGATAACATCTTCTTGATGTTTTCATCCCTTTCCCTTTCTTTATCGATCTGTTCTTGTGTTGATCGGAAGCATAATGGGGAGACTTGATCATCTTTGGTTTACCATACTTGGTTTACTTTAGTCATACCATCTAGGAGAAATGAGGATACTTAAATGATTGTAACATTAATCCTCCTTGCACCAATTGATCAGCTATTCGTTCATTCATCGAGTCCAGAATACGGTAGAAGTTTTGGAGCAGCAACTCACCTGGTAGCCCATGCGTTGGGATCTTACGCAAAGATCTTTTCAACCTTGTCCATGACTCATGAATTGGTTCACCCTCATGTTGCTTGAAATTCTTGATATCGTCCCTCAGCTTCATCATTCTTGTTGGAGGAAAGAATCTTTCGTGAAATGCCATAACCAACTCCTCCCATCATCTAATGGAGTTGTTTGGGCACAAAATCAACCATTTTGTCGCTCCCCTAGTTAACAAAAAATGGAAATAAGCGAAATAACATGGATTCTTGAGATATGTTCTTGAATGATAAAGGGGTACACACTTCCACAAAGCTTCTTACATGATCGTGCGGATCTTCATGCTCCAACCCTCCAAATAAACCTCTCGAATGTATGAGTTGGAATGTTGCCCTAGTAACTTTGATCATTACATTCCCGCAAGTTTCACCCATCTCGCTCATGTCGGCAGGATGACAAACACTATTAGCATCGTTGATGTCGTCTCGATGAAAAGCACCACTTGCTGAGTGGCCCGTTTGGCAGCTATTGTCCCCATTCGTACTTATATGGCATGTTGTGGCACACAAATACTCAAAATAATACTAAAAATTAAATTAGGAAATTACAACTAAGAAGAGCAAAAATTCTACTAATCTAAAAATTCTCAAATAGCACCACTTCCCGGCAGCAGTGCCATTTTGATGCTTATCGTGACCAACGACACTAACCTACGGTATGAGTGTCTACGATCATCGATAGTATGGTAACCTAACTAAAGGTTGGGGTCGTGTCCCAAGGGAGTGGTTTTGAGAATTGGTAGACAAATAAAATTAAGCTATAACTAGTCGTAGCTAAAGATATTAACGAGTGAAAACATAGTAAAGAAAATGGGGTGACACGAAAGTGTCAAATATCGATTTAGGGGTTTTGTCACAAGTAGTAAAAATAGCAAAAATTAACAAGAAAATCAAGTATGGGGAAATGTTCTTGGGGTGTGACTACAATACAAGTTGAGATAAGTAGTTAGGTACATGCTTTTGAAAGGAAATTGTAAGATAATAGTGACTAGGCTAAGCTTTAAATGGAAATAGGTTCCCTCTCGGGCAACTTACCCCGTTTCAAATGTGTTCCTCTCGGACATTTGCATAATGAAGACCAGCCTACGCCTTACCCCACTCACTCTCTCGAGCTGAGTGTTAGGATATGGGACTAGGGCTCACCCTCTCAGGCTGAACCTCATGTCGACCCACTCCTTAGGCCATCAGTCCAGTGGTCTTGGTTTCGCGACCTCCCTCTCGGGCAAGCCGAAAACACATGGGTGGCTTCGTATTTGAAACTAAAAACCCTTTATATTAAACCACAGCCACTAGGTGAAATCAGTATTAAACTACATCTAACCTATCAACAAGCAAGACCCAACAATAATATCAACACATATTTGCTAAATCACACCCCAAGAATGGGGGTTTTTAGCCACACATCAAGAAATAACAAAATACACCTAAAATGAGAGTAAAATCAAATGGGTATAAGAAATTAAATCTTTATTTAAGCTAAGGAAGAAGAATGGAGAAGACCCACTTCCAACTTGGGGAAGATGAAATCCTTCTTTCTTTAAGTCTCCCAAAAACCCTCTCCAAACTTGAGAGAAAAATATCCAAAAAGTACTATTCTATTCTGGAAATTAAAATAAAAGTTCGACTCCTCAAAAATTAATAACAAGTTCAGTATTTATAGACTTCAGAAAATAGAGCTGGCGGATCTTTCGGCGAAGTTAGTTGATGCCGCCGAGTGACTCGGGGACTTGCCCTTCTTCTATTTCATCGCCGTTTCATGCTTGCCTTCAGCATCTTCACGTTCTAGACCATTGGGCGGTATAGTACTGCTTCGCGGAACTATTCGGCGAAGCGCCGACTTCTCCTTTCATCACTTTTTTTATCCTCTTCCTTCAGGGCTTCTCATACTGGAACAAAGGGCGGAGTCTGTCCTTTTGGTGAATTGCCAAAGGTTCTTGGCGATGCTCATGCTTCAGCTTCTTCATTCTTTTCAGCCTTTTTGTTCCTTTTTGCGCCTAAGTGTCCATGCTTTCAATAAAACTTCAAATACCTGAAACTTAAGAATTTTCATCAGATATTGAGACAAAATAAGCATTCGAGGACACTATTTCTATCAAAACAAAGCCCTAAATGAGTCCAATTTGTGGACTCATCAGACATGCAATTGACCGAGTTAAGCATCATATGAAAGAGTTATAAAACAAAAGTCATAAATCATGGTTAATGCAAGCTAACTTCTTATTGAAAAGCTTTGAACTCTTATGCGATACTTCTTGAAATAACCTTAGTTAATTCTTTCTTGTGGGGAATTTCCATTAACCGACATGAGACCATGTGAGTTATAACATTGAATATGGTGTCTACCCCACACCGAAAAGAGGTGTCCTACTTGCCGAAGGTAGAACCTTAAACTTCCTAGCTTAAATGTATCCACTAGCTAATCAACCTATGTGGGCACATATTTATTGGATAAAGAGATTGCTACTAGAAACCCAGACTCTACTATGTGAAGGCTTCCATCTCATGAAATCACTTTGGAAACCCGGACTCTTCTAACATGAGAGCTTCCATCTCATCTTCAATATCCACTCGGTGCTAATCATAAATTCCCACGCAATAGTCATTTCTTACTTGACTTCATTACTCATGAAAATGTGCCCTCAGTCAACCAATTCAAGGTAGTTTCATTAAGATAGCTCCTAGTCTTTGATTCAATTAGGTAGAGAAAAGCCTTTCAACCTAAGAATCCTTTCGATGTGAGAAAACCTTACACATCATACTAGTATGTGTTTTAGTAAGAATATCATTTCATAACACAACATCAACATTGGTACTTTACTCTCAAAGCACCCTTAAAACATTTGCATAGATTTCAGAAAATAATGTATAACTTCATAACCTTGTGAGGTCAAAACCCACTTTCAATAATAAATCTTAGAAAACATGGGTTAGATATGGATTTTATCATAAATACATGTAAAGCTTGCAATACATGCTCAATTTCATAAAACTCTTCCTTGAAGATCAAAATCCCACAGCATATGATTAACAACTTGAAAACATAGGGGATTACATGGGTTCATGGGGAAATCATCATGTATAATCAATTCATGCATAATATAACATAATTCAATCATTTAAATCAATAACGAATGGAACCCATGCTTATTGAAGAAAACCCTAACTCGATTGGGGATTCTACCATTTGAAATAGAGGAATTTGGGAACTACATTGATGGACGAAACCATGGATGAAAACTATCATACCTTAACTCCAAATGCTATCCTTCAATGGAGAAGTTGGAACCTTAGCTTGAAACCCTAGGTTGAATCCTTCTTCTTCTTTTTCAAGTTTCTAGAGAGAATACTTAGAGAGGAATTGGTTTTCTTTTGGGAGTTTGGAAGAATGAAATAATGGGGTGAATTTGGGGGTTAAAAGGCTTATATAGGGGTTCTAAATATCGGAAAAATGACATAGTATAGGAATTGATTAATTAGGAAAAGACCCAACTGCCCTTGAACTAATTGTCAACTGTCCACCGACTCACCAACCACAGACGCAGTCGACGGACAATCGTCTGACCTACGGTCCATCCTGGTGGACCGAGGGTTGTGGTCAAAGACCCTTGGCTAGTCGACGGACCACTGGACCAAGGGGTATGGTCCTACCTACGATCCGTAGAAGCCACCTTGGTCTATGCCTGGACCATTTCTGAGGGTCAATCCACGAAGCCAACTATGGTCCATGGCCCACACTATGAGACATGGTTGGCCCTTCGTGGATGGGGCTAGGAAAGTCTAAAAAGATGTTATTTTGGACTTTTGCATACGGGGTGTTACAAGTACATGAAGGATGAAGTGGAGAGGAGGAAGAAAGTTCTGGTGGACACCTCTTCGGTGGTCGATGTTGAGGCCATGGAGGCCGATGCTACTCACTCTACGCCGGTAGTTGAGCCGACAGGTATACCCAACTCTTCCACATCTAGTACACTTTCCCCTACTACTGTTTCCTATCCCCCTTGGCACATGTTATTATCTACAAGATAGGCAACTTTGCATATTCGACTGATGTGATGGCTACGAGGGTTGAGGCTACTGTGCCTTCTATGATCGACCACACGATAGCGACACCATTGGCTCCCATTTGGGAGGAGTTGGGAGAACAGTGAGAGATGATCATGGCCCATGGGGTAGCATTGAACGCTTTCATTATTCGAGTAGAGGTGTGTGAGAAGTCGAACCATGACTCTATGGATCTGAGAGCCTTGAAGGTTTATATTACCGGTCTCTAACAGGATGTCGGGGAGCTGAAGACCATTGATATTTCAATGTTGTAGGGAAATTTAGATCTTCCCAAGGACCATAGTGTTGATATGCCAGTTGTTTCTATGATCCCTACGACTACTGCGACCGAAGATGATGTTACAGCTGATGATGGAGAGTTTGACACACCTGAGAAAGATTAGAAGGAGCTAGAAGCATGTGATGGGGTAGTGTTTGATGATCTAGAGGATGACTTGGTATGGGTAGCTACAGAGGCCTCAATGTGTGGCACATCTATGATTTGTTCGAGTGGGTCTTAACCCACAGAGGAGATAGATGCACAAAACTACATAGCTGGAGTCGAGCTAGGCATTGATGACCAGAATGAGGCTACCCCAAATGTGCATAGCTCACCCATGCTTAGCCTGGTCGGGGATTTTTACTCTTTCTCTGCTTTATTTACTTTTGATAAATTCAATTTTTAGTGCATATTAAGGACACTGTGTAGTTATTTTGGTGGGGTGAAGGTATTGTTATACCTAGCCTTTTTGATGTTTGGTTGTATTTTGTTTTATTTTTACATTTTGAAATTTTGTGTTTGACTATTTATGTTCAAATATGTCCTTGTTGATGGAATGCGAATGAATGTTGGCTTTATTTTATTGGTGTCTCTCTTTATTACGTATTCGCGTGTGATTGTTGTTATCTTGTACATTTGAGTGTCCATTGAAATCAATATCGATCATTTGAATAGTGCTCTTGATGAATGATATGTTTGTGCAAGTCCAACGAGGCAATTTGAGTTTCATAAGTCATGTTTGAACTCTTAGCATCTGACTAGGACTAGCCAATTGTCGAAGTTACTCTTGTATTGATTGTTACACGTGAGCTTAACTTGTAGAGTCATGATCGATGATTGTGTTGAATGCCTTGTATGGTGAGGTTTACTTGAAATATGTGCATGGTGATACCTAGAACTTGCCCTATTTGTCCAATTGACTAATTTTGGTGAATGAACAAAATAAGAGTGAACCTAATTGCTATACCTTTGTGTGACAACCTTGTGAGTGTGTGAACCTAGCTTGGCACCATTTGAGCCTAACCTTTTCTTTGGAATAAACATGAACACAAATGACCTTGTCCTCCCCAACTAAAACCTTCATGAAGCATTGGTTTGTTTGAATAGCCAACTTAGGCAAAAAGCCTAAGTTTGGAGTGTGGTAAGAATGAGGAAATAAATCTACCAAGAAATTCATGAAATTCACCCTTGGAAGCTTGTGTTGAAGAAAAAGATTGAACCCATCCATATAAAATAAAAGAAAAAAGAAATGATAAAATTGTATCCATTGAGCAATGTTGCGGAAATAAAATGGGTCTCAGATAAGCTATACCAAAAATCTTTTGTGCTTTGAATATGCCAAGGATGAGTTGTGAAGATTAAAAGAATGAAAGAAAAGGAGAAGTGAAATTTGAGCCATGTTTTATGAAGATAGAAGTCACTAAGCCGAAATGATTATACCCATTCCCTCAGCCTAATTACAAGCCTTGAAAGACCTTTATTTTATCTTGCATAAGCCGAGTGATGTGTTGGTTGGAAAATACAGGCAAGCCTAAAGGTAAAATCATGTATGTTTTTCTCATTAGGAGTGTGAGAATTGAATTCGATTCCTTAATTGTATTCCTTGATTCACTTTATGAAGAGAGTGGAATCATTCTTGATGTGCGAGCATTTGAATACTCTTGTTGAGCATAAATTTGTAATTGAAGTGAGCATTGTGAGGTTGAACTCTATTTGATGATAGATAGTCATAGTTTGAAACTTTAAGTGCACAATTGAACATTGCATGTGTAGATTGAACCTTGTGTGCATTCATGTTGAGTCTTAATGAGCACTATTTGTAGACATCCCTGTTGACCTAGTTGATCTTCTGTTTTACTTGAGGACAAGCATAGTTTAAGTTGGGATGTTGATGAGTCGGGAATTTCGACTCATTTAGGGTTTTTTATTCAATGTTCTAGCGTCATCAATTCCTATATTGTACTAATAAATTATGTTAATATGTTGATATGCAGCAATGAAGTCTTATGAGCAAGGCAAGGGCATAACAATGTTTAAAGGAGCGAAAAAGTTTGAAAAACTGAGGAAAAGAGAAGCTAGAGCTTGCAAAAGCCACTTGGTGACTGGCCGAGTAATCCTCCAGCTCACCTAAAGTTCCAGGGAAGTGTCCCTTGTTCCAAACCAACTTGTCTAGCAAAAGGACGATTCAACAACTCGCGAATGGATCAGCGATCGCATTCTTGCTCGCTTAAACTTCAAGAATAATTTGTTGCAGGAGTCGGGCCAAAAGTTGAGAAGAAGCACAATTCGAGAGTTCTCTGAGTTAATTGTCCACCTCGACTCACCTCACCAACAGCACTCCGTGTTGTGTTTTTGGGAACACATAAGTTCATATTTTGAAAGAAGAAAAGGGGTTCCGACACCGTTTATTCTTTAGTCTTTGAGAGTTCTTACATTTTCACATTGTAAAACATTCATGGAGAAGATTTGGATCTGGAATTGGAGATTATAGGATTTTAGCTTTGATTTTGGAATTGAGTACTACACATTGTTAGCAATTAAGATGGAAAATCTTGTTGGTAACGATTTCTTACTTTCCTCTATGTTTAGCTAAAACGCCTTACCTTAGAGGTGTGATTATGTAGTCGAATGCATTAATTATCTAATGGGTATTATTTATTAATTCCTCATTTTAATGTTGTTTTGAAATGGGCTTAAATGTGTGTTTGTGTTTTAATTGATAAAGTTAAAAGAAGAGCGGATCCAATACCAAGACGCTTGCGAGAAAGGGCTAGATGGGCAACCTTCTATCTTGCCTCTGTACCAATATAGAGTGGCTTGCTAACTAGCCAATTAAGAAGTCTTAGATTTACTAGGGTTAAGACATCCAACTTCAGACATCTAAGGCAGTTCCATCATCTTCCTCTATCTCAAATGATGTTGCAAATTCAATTCCAGCTTTGTTCTCTATGCTTGCTTGAGAAAGAGGTGTTAGAGTAGAATGATTGATTGATAGTTGTATTGATTGTGTATTCAAAATTTAGCTTGAGAAAGTGGGTTTCATTGCGTCTTTACAAACCTAGCTTTAGAAACTGGGTTAGTTAAGGAATTAAGTTTTTAGTAGTCTTAAGGTTGTTAAGGTTCGCGAGAACTCACTCGAAACATGATAGTTGATCGAGAGATGGATATTGTATTCAAAACCTAGCCTACCCATTGAGATTCACAAACTTGAAGTAATTAGTATTTAATTATTATGCGAAATTTAACATTCGATTGATCAGATTTCTAAGGTCTGATCTCTAATTTTTTAATTCTCGTGTTAGCTATTCTTTTTCACAAATTGGTTAGTAAATCCCCCCATTTGATATTACTCATTAAAGCTTCGTGATTTTATTTTTGGTTGCATAATCTTTGCTTCTTCAAACGATTAGAACATGTTTGTACTTCATAGTTGAATTCTTTACTATATCACTCCCTATGGCATTGACCCCAACTCTTAGTTGGGTTTATACGTGTTAGTGACCGCCAATACTTTGAATTGGATGAAGTGTAGTTGAGCGTTACCAACGACTCACCGAATGGTCTTTGGTATCGCCATTTTGTGCCATGTTTTTTTCTAATTTGTTCGATAACTTTCGGCCAGCCCTCTATGGCTCGCCGAATGGTCTCGATGATTCGCCGAGTAGTTTGATGGGTTTTCCTGCAACTCTTTGAAAATGATATTTCGCTAACTCTTTGAAACCACATGCATTTTATTTGTGTTTTTCTAGAGATATGGCTAGACCAAAGCTTCCTATAAAAGGTCCAGCACTCCGGAAGAAGGCAAAAGGGATTATAATCGTAGCAGAGGTCACACCTCCCCAAGCTACTCGTCCTAAACATCCTCAGAGGAGTGTGGAAGGCAATGGGAAGAAGCAGCTTCTAGCAAGTTCTAGTTCGAGTTCATCGAACAACATGGGCATCAACTTAACTCATCTACCCTCCTCTAGGTCTAACAGGGATTAAGTTTTGCGGTCCAGGACTCCAATACATACACCAACAACTAAGGGAGAGTTTCTCAAATGGAAGCGCTTAGAACTGTGATCTAAAGCAGTTCATGATCCTTTAGCTAGAATTCCAACACTCGCGACGCCTCCAACACCTACAACATCATTGGCACCTAAAGTGCCCCTGGCCCCAGCACATCTGCCTCATTATATGAATGGAATCAAAGTCGCTAGCTTGCAGACTATCTTGGAAGAGAATCGGTTGTCTAGTGATGGTGTTCGGGACAGGTATCCCGTTTTTGGGAGACACTTTATTTACGCACGTTCCAACAGTTCACCAAGCCCCAAAATCCATATGTTTCTTCATGGGTTCGGGAGTATTATGCAAGTTATGCGATGTTGATCCCGACAGGGAAGAAGAAAAGTGCGTTAATGGCATTGGAAGATTACGTAAAGTTGTGGGGTAAGAATATATTGTGCAGTGAAACCGATATCAATGATTTGTTGGACTGCAGTACACGCCCTATCCATTGTTTGGCGATAAGGTCAAAACGAAGACGCTAGAGGATTTGAAAGGGTGCCTTGCCCTGTTGCTGAGGGTTATCACACCTCCATGGCTGTATGCGGGAGGTATGATTGAGAAGAAGGATGTGAATATTGCATCCCCATATTGGTTAGGGTTGTATTTTTGATCGGGTGCTACTATGGCTGGCAACGGGACCGGAACCGGGACGGACTGGAACGGGAATGGAACTGGGCACCATGGGACGGAACCGAACCGGAACCGGGACGGAACGGAACCGGTAATTCCGGAAAAAAAAGAGTGTACCCGTCTCGGATCGGTAACGAATCGGTATCGGACCGGAACGGAAACCGGGTCCCAACTGTTATAATTAATTTTTTATTTTATTAAAATTAAAAAATTAGGAACATTACACAAATAATATTAAAACTCTTATAATTTTATTAGAAGCAAAAAAGTTTATACTTTTAAATACAAACTTTCAAACTTTTAAAAGTATAAAAGTTTAAATTTCACAATTTAAAAGTTTGAAAATTTAAATTCAAACTTTAAAACTATAAAAGTTTAAATTTCACCCTTTAAAAGTTTGAAAATTTAAATTCAAACTTTAAAACTATAAAAGTTTAAATTTCACCCTTTAAAAGTTTGAAAATTTAAATTCAAACTTTAAAACTATAAAAGTTTAAATTTCACCCTTTAAAAGTTTGAAAATTTAAATTCAAACTTTAAAACTATAAAAGTTTAAATTTCACCCTTTAAAAGTTTGAAAATTTAAATTCAAACTTTAAAACTATAAAAGTTTAAATTTCACCCTTTAAAAGTTTGAAAATTTAAATTCAAACTTTAAAACTATAAAAGTTTAAATTTCACCCTTTAAAAGTTTGAAAATTTAAATTCAAACTTTAAAACTATAAAAGTTTAAATTTCACCCTTTAAAAGTTTGAAAATTTAAATTCAAACTTTAAAACTATAAAAGTTTAAATTTCACCCTTTAAAAGTTTGAAAATTTAAATTCAAACTTTAAAACTATAAAAGTTTAAATTTCACCCTTTAAAAGTTTGAAAATTTAAATTCAAAGTTCAAACTTTAAAACTATAAAAAATTTAAATTTCACACTTTAAAAGTTTGAAAATTTAAAACTTTAAAACTATAAAAGTTTAAATTTCAC
>NW_006238939.1:59442-59572 GCF_000226075.1 Solanum tuberosum | reverse complement strand
TCTTCACTATCAATACCCAAATTAAAATATATTTTATCAACCATTCGTGATGCACCATCATCTTTGTAATGTGGCTTTAACAAACAAGCAGTTAAATAAATTTGAGGAATAGGAATAAAATATTTTTAAA
>NW_006238939.1:58891-59037 GCF_000226075.1 Solanum tuberosum | reverse complement strand
CCTATATGTCATATTTGAATTATGAGCATTCCAAACCATTTGTAAAGGTTTCCTATACTCATAAGCAACTTCAAGCATTTGAAATACAGAATTCCATCTAGTACACACTGATTTTGGAATTTTTCTAGGTGGAAGATTAAATTCAC
>NW_006238939.1:42970-58331 GCF_000226075.1 Solanum tuberosum | reverse complement strand
TTTCAGGAAGGGTGGTACCATTCTTTTTAGCTTCGGCTACAGCTTTAGCATGCAAAAATTCATTTTTACAACATGACATTAAATGATTACTCAAATGTCCCGTCCCACCCTGTTTTCCTACAGTTTTATGATTCATTCTATGTTTACATTTATTACAAATAGCTTGTGTTTTATCTTCATTCTGAGTCATAAATTGCCACACAACTGATTTTTTAGCGCGTTCTACCTTAGTCCTAGGATGCACGGGGGGATTGGGAGCAGGACAACGAAAGGGAGCAGGAGTCGGGGAAGAGGGATTGGGAGTGGGACTAGTAGCCGACGGTGGCTCAGTTTCATCATCATCATATTTATCAACATTATTATCAAAACTATCAACATAAGCATTAACATCATCATGTTCATCATCTTCAGGTAATTCCTCTTCAAAATTACCAAATCTTCTTTGTAAATGTTCATGATAAGGATCTAATCCACTATTACTATCAATATTAAAAACAGTTTCATCAACATGCGTATAATCATCCGTATTTATTCTTAATTGAGAAGTTTTTTTAGTTTTAGATTGAGAAGTACTACCGGTTTTTTTATTTTTCTTGGATTTTGAGGTAGATAAATTAGTGAACGAATTAACTATGGTTGTTTTACCTTTTTTAATAATGTTTTTTCCGAAATCCATATTCAAATATAAAAAGTGAGTAAATTATATATAATACGAAAATGATTAGCAAAGTTTTAAACAAATAAATAACTAAATAAGTAGAAACTAGATATTTATTACTCACAAAATAAATAATTAAATGCAAACAAATAAATAACTAAATGAAAAGTGAGTTGGAGCGAATGTACCAAACATCTACTTAAAAAAGTAGACGTGGATGACCGGAAGCCGAAAATTGAAATTTGAATTTTGAAGCTCCAATTTTCAAAGACCAAATTCGTAATTTTAACGAGAATAAGAGAATTTAGAGAGTAGAGAGTAGAGAGATTAGAAGATATTTTTGTTAGTGAAAAGAATGAAAGATTAGGGGTATTTATAGTTAAAAAAAAGGATGAAAATGTAGTTTTAAGAAGTTTGGGGTATTAAAAAAAGTTTGGGGGGTAGGGAGGTGTAAAGGGGAGTTATGGGGGTGAAAGAGCCGTTGGTGGGGCCCAAAACCCGTAGCCCAACGGCTATAATTTGAAATTCAAGTTTTTTTTTTTTTTTTAAAAAAACTGAGCGAACCGGGACTAACCGGACCGGGATGGACCGGTAAATCCCGGTTTCCGTCCTGTTACTCCTCCCGGACCGGCACAATACCGGATCTAACCGATACTATTCGGAACCGAGACAGAACCGATAACGGACCGGAACGGACCGGAACCGGTACTGGTACCTCCCGGTTCCGTTGCCAGCCTTAGGTGCGACTGAGTCTCGCGGCGAAAATTTTACAAGAGATGGTGCTGAGGGCAAAACAAAACCAAACCTCATTGCCATTTCCAGTGCTTATTAGTCAACTGTGTCACCAACCTAGTGTGCCCTTTGTGGCGAAGACATATACTAAGGTGTCTTAGGCATTGTCTAAAGATATTCAGAGGATTGAAGCTGAGTACACGAAAGATGAAGCTGAAAGAAGAAAGAAAGCTCGGGTAGACAATTCTTTGGTGGTCGATGTAGAGGCCATGGAGGCCGACACTAAGTCTACTCCGGCACTTCAGCCAACAGGTATACCTAGCTCCTCCACTTCTACTGCATCTGTTCCTGTTACTACTTCCTATACCCCGTTGCCACAGGCCATGATATTCAAAATGGGCAACCTTGCCTATTCGGCTGATATGAGGGCCTAGAGGATGGAGGTTGTTGTGCCATCGATGATTGACTGAGTGATAGCTTCGGCATTGGCTCCTATTCGAGAGGAATTGAGAGTACAACGGAAGATGTCACGACCTACGGGTACCCCCTGGATGTAACATAGAGTATAGAACCCCATAACTCCATACAAGCCACTTAGCTCTCATAACATAAGAAATAGAACGATAAGAGTAATAGTCCAAGTCAAAACATTTTATAAAAGCAATGTTTTATATCCACTCGGTGGTAACCATAAATCCCACTGAATAGTCATTTCTTAACTTGACTTCATTATTCATTGAAAGGTTCCCTTGGACAACCAATCCAAAGTAGTTTTATTAAGATAACACTTACTCTTCGATTCAATTGGGTGAGAAAGACTTTCAACCTAATAATCCTTTCTATGTGAGAAAACATTTTACATCATGCCAGTATGTGTTTATGAGAATATCCTTTCACAACACAACATCATCATTGGTACTTTACTATGAAAGAACCCTTAAAACATTTGCATAAATTTCATAAGAAAATGCATAAGTCCATAATTTACCTCTTGAGGTTCAAACCCCACTTTCAATCATCAACACTTAGAAAACATGGGTTAGATATGGATTTCATCATAAATACATGTAAAACTTTCAATACGTGCTCAATTTAATAAAAATCTTCTTTGAAGATCAAAATCCCACATCATATGATTCATATATTGAAAACATGGGGATTACATGGGTTCATGGGGAAGTCATCATATTTTATCAATTCATGCATAAGAAATCATAATTCAATCATTTAAATTAATAATGAAAAGAACCCTTGATAATTAAAGAAAACCCTAACTCAATTGGGGAATTCTACCTTTTGAAATAGAGGAATTTGGGAACTCCATGGATGGAAGGAATCCACGGATGAAAACTATTGATATGCTCAAATTACACCTCCCTAAAGAAGAATAAGCGATTATTATCAAGTAAAGAACCCAACTTGTAGGTTGGGGTCGATCTCACGAGGAAAATGGTTTAGACTTTACTTTAACCAACAATTATATTCAATTAGTCAAATTACTTCAAAAAATAAGTAATTAAAAGGGCGTGTTGTGAAACAAATTGTTAGAAGTTAGTAAGTAATCAGTAAACAAAAGTCAATTTCGGTTGTTATCAAGATGAGAGAATTAACTAGGGTATACGTGTTCCCCACAAGCTCATAACGCAGTAATCCTAATAATAGCAATCCTTTCCTGGTGTACTACAGGCAAAGTGATAAGTTAGGTATATCTAAATCCTTAGTCCGACATCTAGAGAATTTCACCCCGCACCTTGGTCCAGCTATGTGTGTATAATTTACTAACCCTTATCTTTACCTCATATTAGACATCATAATCAATGTTTGGTTTAGTTATTACTTCGCACCAATCAACACTAGACTATTAGATAGTATCACACTAAATCTATGTTGATAATTATTTTCTTGTTGATTACCTCCTTGGTCCAGCAAGTAGCAACAAGCCGAGTTCTAACGGGTGTACTCGTTAAAAAGACTTCTAAACGAAAGAATTATCAATGCATGCAAAACACTATTCATACTTTGTTAATCGTTCATGTTTCCCAGAACCCTAGTTGTGAAGTTTAGTTACCCATAATCATATGAACACAATTCATTGTTTTAGATGAAAGAATTATGAACTTACGTAAGAAGAATAATAAACCTAGAAATTCAACTTGAAATGCAACACCAAAATCTTCAAAACGAACTCAGGAAATTAAGAATTGCTAAAGTTGCAATTTAATCTCCCAAGTCAAGAACTAGAATAAAAATAATAATGTCTAACCCCCAAAAACAAGGTTTACATGCCCTATTTATAGAAAACAAGTCCTAAATTCAAAGGGAAACAAAATAAGGAAAGTTTGTTCAGGGACGCGTCTTCATTCCACGAGACTGACTCACGGACCGTCAATGGATATACGGTCCGTCGAGTCCCTTCCGTCAAAAAGGCCCTAGACACACACAACTTGTAAGTGAAATGTATTAGAAATACCGTAAAGTCACGGTATATCAACACCCTCAACTTAAATTCGTTGTTTGTCCTCAAGCGACACACTATTACTCTAACCGACACTTGTATAGAAGCAAGCATTTCAAGCACAAGAAATCACATGACTCTCTATTCCACTCACTCTCTGGTTGCAAACTTTGTTCTCTTAGACTTGACAAAATAATTTATGCGGATGAAACCATGACAACAATCAACCAACCAACACACAACATACACTATTTCACTATCACGAAAGTACCAACTTTCCAGCAATGTAACTAGTGCCCTTACTTCAAACGAAATCCGATTTCTTTCACACAATGACTATGAATTTTGAGTACAAGGATTTATTCAACACTCATGCTCAGAATTAACTACAAGTACAGTTAGTGCTCAGTACCATAGGCTTTCCCTTATCTTCACTGCTTAGACTCTCCGAACTAGATTCTAGGATCACTATAGGACTTTCTTGTCTTGTAACGTAGGCTCAGGGTCAGGTGTGGTACATTTGGGTACTTCTTAGTGACTTTATGCCCTCATTGACATTACACTAGGGTTTCAACCTCTTTTTTCCCTATTTTTGCCATCGTACCATTGTGCCTTCTTTCCCTTGATTTTCTTCAACCACGGATGTGACTTTAAACCTTGTAGCTTAAATTTTTTTTTTTAAGCTTTCAACAAGTCGCATCATTTCCTCTCTTTCTCAACATCAAACTCTTTTCATACCTACAATTCTTTCGGTTTCCTCTTTCATAGCCACCCTCAACTTATGGATTTTCCATTGGTTGAGGTGCACAATACCCAATGTCGGGTCAGGGCCAAGATTGAGGTTACATTTTACATTAGCCACCCTCAACTTAGACTTTTGGCCCAACTCAAGGTCCACATGTCCGAGGAGGGACCGGGGCCAACATAGTCGATTATGGGAAGGTGAGTTCGGGGATTAGAAAGAAATGGTCTAATTTTAGGCTCAAAGCATTTGGATCAAAGGGAGCATTTATTTTATTTGGTTGGATCCTTCTTTTTAGGCAATTTGTGGACTTATCAGAACAATGGCCTATGATCACTTCCTAACCTCTAGATTGAATTGTCTTAGCAGGACTAACCGGG
Source organism: Solanum tuberosum (assembly GCF_000226075.1). NCBI lineage: Eukaryota > Viridiplantae > Streptophyta > Magnoliopsida > Solanales > Solanaceae > Solanum > Solanum tuberosum. The sequence goes on along the minus strand of NW_006238939.1, from coordinate 53,364 downwards.
CAAGTTCTAGTTTTGCACAAAAACTGTTTGAACAATCAACTATTCTCACACACTATTTGCACATAGTTTCATTATCAGATTACCTAGTTCAAGTTTCAGCTCAAGTCATGCCATCAAGTTGATTCATTTTCATGTCATACTCAGAGCCAACACCTTCAACTTGTCTTAGCCTACCAATTCTAGCACATAGAAGCAAATTTGGATGGGTATATTTTTCATAGACCATCATGCTTCATTCTTTTTCATGCTTCTACAAATACGATTCTAACACATGTCAGTTCAACAGAAATTAAACAGTCCCTTGGGGAAAAAGAACACAGGCAAAAAAAACCCAAAGAGAGGATGTATGAGTTGGGTTATTCAGACTTCACCCTACCAGTCACAATCCATTTACCCACCCCAACAAAAAAATAGATGTGATTGTCCCCAATGCATACAAAAATAGTAAAAGATAATAGATTGGGTGAAGCAAACCTATGGGGATTGTGTCGAAGAATCATCAACAAGCGGGTAGGTCCGGTATCCCGGAGCCCGCTGGAATCATACTTGGGTCACCCTTAATAGTGCCCACATCAACCATCTTAGCACCCTCAGTTGTGCTCTCGGTCACTCTAACCGCACCATTTATGGTGCTCACAACGTCCCTCACGACAGGCGGGACCTCTACAACTGGGGCAGAACTCGATGCCCCTGCAATACTCTCACGCACCCTCTGTTGAAACTATTCATCTAAAATCAAAGCCTTCCTAGCCTCCTTCTCCTGCCTACGCTATCTCTTTTGAGCTTTTTCCTCCTCGGTGCGACTAGAACGGTGCCTCTTGCCTTTGGTATGTGTAGGCTCAGGCCCCTCCTCAGCGGTCCAACTGAATAAAACATCCAACACCATATCATCAGCCAACGCAGTAGGTGCAGCCTGAGGCTCAACTGTAGGGGTGGAAAGAATGGCATCAACGTCGGCCCGAAGAGTGGCTAACTCGAAATGAAAAGAGGATAGATCTATGGTCGGGGCTGGTCGCTCAAGGACTCTCAATTCAAACGCATCAAGACGCTTATTAACGGTCTGGATATTCCGGTCCATCATGCCTTCCATCCTTCGCTCCATTCTGGCCTCGGACTCGGCTATCGACTTTTGCATCCAAGGCTGGATGTGATGTAGCAGTGTGGCCAACTGAGCCTCTAATTTCTATACTCTGGCCAACAGCTCCTCCGAATGGTAGTGTGGACCGGGATGAGCTACGAGCCCAACTAGCAGCCTGGGAAGAAGAGGCCAGGATAGTATTGGTGTGATCTGGTATAATGGGGTCACTGTCCTGTGCCTGCCCCACCGTGTCTGCAAGATCTGCACCCAAGGGAAGTACCCTAACCTGGGGCTCTCTGCGAGGTGCCGCCACATTTGCCTCATCTCGAATGAGGCCTATATCCAAAGTCCCTGTAGGATGGATTAACATGTCACAATGACAGATCGGCACTCTAGAGTCCCTGCACAATTGGAAAATTAAACATGGAAAGGGGTAAGTAGTGGAGGTCTTGAATGACCTCTCGTGAATCTCTACCAGCAGCATGCGGGCAAAGTCAATCTCCACTCCTACTACCAATGTTGCAACCATGACCTCTCTATCCCATGTGAGTTGGTTGTCATCTTTTGTAGGCGACACCCTGTTACGCACTAACAACTAGAAGAACTTGGCCACAAAATTTAATGTGGCCTTCCGAATACCCAACCGTGGTGTGGCGACCCACTTCGCACGCTCGCCATCCACATCAATGTATTTAGCTAACCTTAGTATAACAACCTCTCGCTGCTCAGCATTTATCTAGAAAGTGCCGCTCCGCACAATGTCTCATCTGTAAACAAAGTCCGCTGTGAATAGTGACCACGAGTGACCCGTGGTAGGTCTATAGAGAAAATGGTTAATGGTGGCATGTGATATGTCCACCGGACAACCCCGGACCATAGTGGAAGTGAGAGGGTCCTGGGCTATGGGCTTTGACTTCTTGGAGATTGAACCACGGAGAGTGGTGGCATATGAGGCGTAGAACTCCCATACAATCTCCACACTATAAGTACCTGGGTCTCGAGCCATCCAGTCACACTTGTGAAGGTTAAAAGCTGGTGGATGTTGGGGACAGTGTGCAAGCTCTCTGTGAGGACTTTGCACTCCTCTGTAACAATCCAGGCCATCTTCTTTTTGTCATTAATCATCTTGGCATCCCGATAGATTTGCCATTGGCCCTCAACACACCATCTGTTGGGCTCACCGGCCACTGGAGTAGGGTTCTCATTCCTTGGTATAGGTTTTGACTCTGAGCTAGTGGCCTCATCAGATCAGGCTGCTTGTTCATTCTGGCTGGACCCAGTGGCTGACTTGGCATTGGACCCCGAAGCATGGGCAGACTCGAACCCTGAAGCATAGCTGGACTCAGAGCCCAAAGCATGGGTAGACTCGGAGTCAGACACAGACCCAGTAGCTGAACTGGAAGCAGCCCTAGTTGGTGACCCGATCAGTGTGTGCTCCTCATCAGATTGGGAGACAGTGACTACGTCGGGAATCACCTTCCGGGGTGACTCTGGTGGCTCGGGGTGCAGTGGGAGAAGTCCTTGTGTTGGGAGGAAAGTATGCTGGATCTTTTTTCGTGTCAGTGTCCGTGTCCTCATCGATTAACCTGAAGCTAAGGAGTCAACAGATTTTAACTTGCCCTGTTTTGAATAGGTGACGAGCTTCTTGGGTGCCATCGTACCTATGGAAGCGATATTAGTGCCAAAACTAACCATAAACAAACAAACAAAAAAATTTAGAACTATAAATGAACAGAAACAAAGTTCCATAAAAATTTCAGACAGAGGCTACAGTGGTCATCCACGGAGGAGACCTACGGTCCGTAGACTTATCTACGGTACGTGGAACCCTTCCGTGGATCAGAGGACCAACAATATTGGTCGCAGATAGAAACCACGGATGCACAGAATGGTCTGTAGATTGATCTACGGACCGTAGTCCACATCCGTGGTGTCACACTTGGTGAAATTTCAGGTTCATCCAACCACGAACCTAATCTACGGTCCGTAGATCAATCTATGGTCCGTAGACGGGGTATCGTGGATGTGATCTGTGCCAGATTTCAGCCATACTTTATTTTCAAGTCCACATCTTAGACCATTTTCAACAATATCCTAGTCTAACCATGTATTTCAACATTGAATCATGCTAGTTTGTCATTCTCAGGATTTCGATTAATCTTTTTAACCAAGTATTTAAGACAAACTTTGGAACCCTAAGTCGAAACGTATATTTAGACTTATAATCATATACAATAAGGCAACACAATCACTATCTATCGTTCCAAGGGTATTGTAACGGTTTGAGAGTAAATGGAGGGAAGTGGACTGATTTAAAATTGGGGGATTTTAAATAGGATGGGTCCAGGTCGGGTCAAGCAGCATTAGGTTTTGGACACACGAGACCCCGTCTACGGTCCGTGGGTTGATCTACGGTCCATAAATTGTGATCGTAGATCATTCTTACACATCGAAAAGTTGTAGGGACTTACCTAGGATCTACGGACAGCATCCACGGTCCGTGGATGGATGGACGGACCGTCGATGGGGTCCGTAGACCTCTGCACCAGACCATTTTCTGCAGAATTTTCATAGCATACTTGCACATGTAGCAACCATTAGGCTATTCTTTTTACATTTTCTGGACACTTTTTAGACACGGACCCTATGCTAATTCTAGCCAACAAAAAAAAAAACTAAAACGCCTATATAATTTAATACAGAGAATAAACTAAATACAAAAATTGCTTGATGGAAAACAAAAACCTATCGTTGGCTATATTGTACATCTTGGGTTGCCTCCCAAGCAACGCTTGATTTAATGTCTCGGCACGACACATGCCTCTTGATTACTCAGATTCATCAAGATGATAAGCCTCAATCACTTCTTGCACACTTTCAGCATTTCCCAGATAGATCTTGATCCTTTGCCCGTTTACCATGAACCTAGGTCCTTCACTAATTTCAAGCTCAACCGCTCCATGGGGGAGCACTTTTTTGCGCCAAAATGGCCTAGTCCATTTTGTCTTGAGTTTGCCTAGAAACAAGCGCAACCTAGAGTTGAATAGAAGCACAAGATCACCAACCACAAATTCTCGCTTTTCAATTCTTTGATCATGATACCTCTTCATCTTCTCTTTGTACAAGGCTGAACTTTCATAAGCTTTTAGGTGAAACTCATCAAGCATATTCAAGTCATTCATTCTTTGATTAAACGCGGCGCCCCAATCCAAATTTAGCTTCTTCATTGCCCACATCGCCTTATGCTCTAGTTCTACCGGTAAATGACAAGACTTCCCATATACAAGTTGGGAAGGATACATACCTATGGGGATCTTGTATGCAGTGCGATAGGCCCAAAGATCATTATCAAGCTTTCTTGACCAATCCATTCTATTATCATTCACAGTCTTCGCCAAAATCTGTTTGATCTCTCTGTTGAACACTTCAACTTGTCCGCTAGTTTGTGGACGGTACGGAGTGGCTACATTGTGGCGGACACCATACTTCTCAAGTAGCGCCTTGAACAACTTATTACAAAAGTGGGAACGTCCATCACTGATGATCGCCCTCGGGGTACCAAATCTGGAGAAGATATTCTTTTTCAAAAATGCGGTGACACTTTTGCCTTCATTATTGGATAGCGCAACTGCTTCTACCCACTTCAATACATAACCAATTGCAACAAGAATATACTTCATCCCATATGAACTCACAAATGGACCCATAAAATCAATGCCCCATATATCAAACAACTCTATCACCAATATCGGATTCATAGGAAGCTCCTGCCTCTTTGAAATTCCACCTTCTCTTTGACAACGATCACAAGACTTGGCGAAATCATGAGCATCTTAGTGGATAGTAGGCCAGTAGTACCCACACTGCAAAATTTGATGCGCAGTCCGAATGCCGCTATGATTCCCACCAACAGGCGATGAATGACATGCTTCAAGTACACTCAACATCTCAACCTCGGGTACACAACGACGAATAATCCCATCAGCACAACTACGATACAAGTAAGGCTCAACCCAAAAGAATTTCTTCACATCACGCATAAACTTTTTCCTTTGGTAAAAAGACAAATCCTGGGGCACAATATCGCCTGCCAAATAATTAGCAAAGTCAACGAACCAAGGAATCAGATCATGAGAAACAGCCAATACCTGTTCATCTGGAAAAGCATCATTAATTTCAGCCCTATCACCAAGCTTTAGCATAGCCTCTTCCTCTAATCTGGACAAGTGATCGGCAACTTGATTTTCGGTCCCCTTTATATCTTTTACCACAAAATCAAACTCTTGCAGCAATAATACCCATCTAATCAATCTTGGTTTTGCATCTTTTTTCGACATCAAATACCTCAATGGAGAATGGTGAGTATGTACTATGACCTTAGTACCAAGCAAGTAGGCTAAAAATTTCTCGAATGCAAAACCACCGCAAGAAGTTCTTGTTCAGTCACAGTATAATTCTTCTGGGCCACATTTAGAGCTTTGCTAGCATAGTAAATAGGGTGAAGAATTTTCTCTTTCCACTGTCCTAGTACCACACCAAGCGCCACTCCATTTGCATCACACATTACCTCAAACGGTTGTCCCCAATCAGGTGAAATAATGATAGGTGCAGTAACCAACTTCTCCTTCAACTCTCCAAATGCTCTCAGACAAGCATCATTAAACTCAAACTTATACTCCTTTTCGAGCAGTTTGCACAATGGGTGTGCAATTTTTGAAAAGTCTTTTATGAACCTCCTATAGAACCCAGCATGCCCAAGAAAACTCGTCACACCTTTTACAGAGATAAGTGGGGGAAGTTTTTATATTACTTCAACTTTTGCTTTATCTACCTCAATACCTTTTTCAGAAATTCTACGACCTAGAACTATCCCTTCTTTCACCATAAAGTGGCACTTTTCCCAATTTAGTATCAGGTTGCAATCTTCACACCTTTTAAGTACCTCAGCCAAATGATTCAGACATCGATCAAATGAATCCCCTACCCCAGAGAAATCATCCATAAATACCTCAATAGTGTCCTCCCCATATCAATGAATATCGACATCATACAACGCGGGAAGGTTGCTGGAGCATTGCCCAATCCAAAGGGCATCCTTTTGAAGGCGAAAGTCCCATAAGGGCAAGTGAATGAGGTCTTCTCTTGGTCCTCCGGAGCTATCAAAATCTGATTGTAGCCCGAATGACCATCAAGAAAACAATACCAACCCTTACCAGCAAGTCTATCTAACATCTGATCCATGAATGGCATAGGGAAATGGTCCTTTTCTGTCCAGGCATTTAGCTTTCGGTAGTCCATGCAGACTCTCCATCCAGTCACGGGCCGCATCAGAACAAGCTCGTTTCTCTCTTTAGGAACCACAATAATCCCACCTTTCTTGGTCACACATTGAACAGGGCATACCCAACTACTATCTGCAATAGGATAGATAACTCCAACATCCAACCACTTGATGATCTCCTTTTTAACTACCTCGTGCATAGTTGGATTTAATCTTCTTTGGTGCTCAATACTAGGTTTGTGATCTGGCATGAGTTGTAGTTTGTGGGAACAAATACCGGGCGGAATCCCACTAATATCCACAATAGTCCACCCAATAGCTCGGTTGAACCTCTTTAATACAGTGAACAAGAACTCTACTTGTCTCGCATTTAGATATGCCGCAATGATGACTGGAAAAGTGTTATCTCTGCCCAAGAATACATACTTCAAATGTGGTGGTAGAGCCTTAAGCTCTAATTTTGGTGCCTCCACAATAGATGGTCTCGCTGGTGGAGACTCACGATTCTTCATGTCTAACTCATACTTCTTTTGTTTTGACCGATATTCAAACCTCTCGATTGCAACTACCAACTCATCGTACTCTTCAATACCATCACTATCGAAATTCATCATAACTGCTGCTAGTCCCCCAACACCGAGTCGCTCTTCAATTTGCACTTCTACTCCACCCTCAACTCTGTAAGTTATAACAGATACCGTTTGGAGCTCACCACTCTGCTTCATGGACCTACAAATATTGAAAGTTGCTTCTTCATTGTTCAGTCTGAACTTCATCTGTCCCTTCTCAATATCAACCAATGCACGACCTGTGGTAAGGAATGGTCTCCCAAAGATGATGGGAACATCAAAATCAACCTCACAGTCAAGAATCACAAAATCCGCTAGAAAGATGAACGACTCCACTTTTACTAGCACATCATGGAGTACACCAATGGGCCTTTTAACGGTACGATCGGCCATAAGTAGCCGCATCGTAGTAAGATTTGGATCCCCTAGACCCAACTTCTTATAAATAGGCAATGGCATGAGGTTGATGCTAGCACCAAGATCATACAATGCCTTGGCAAAGTGTAACAACCCTATAGGACATGGGATTGTGAAAGCACCGGGGTCTTCCTTTTTCTGCACAAGAGATCTTGTAGCAATAGCGCTACAATGCTGCAATGTATCATCATCTTCAAAACTGACAGACCTTTTCTTTGTCACCATATCTTTCATAAACTTCGCATACCCAGGCATTTGCTCCAAAGCTTCAATCAAAGGAACATTGATGGAAAGCTGCTTTAACATTGTAATAAACCTACGATATTTACCATCTTTAGTCTTCTTCACTAACCTCTGTGGAAAAGGTGGTGGAGGTCTAGGTATGGGGACCACTTTCTGAGACATCTCAGCTTCTTTCTCTGTCGCGGTCTCAGACTCTTCTCTAACCTCTACCACATCATCTTCCTTTCTAATCTCAACATCCACCGTAGATAGCATAGGTGGATCTATGGTTTGTTTACCCCCTCGAGTAGTAACTGCCATACAGTGACCGTTATTCTTTGGATTCTGGATGGTGTTGCTAGGAAGAGTACCAAGTTGACGTGGGTTCACTGTAGTAGACAACTGGGTCATCTTCTGCTCTAGGTGCTTTATTGACATTGCATTGGCATCAACTTTTTGACCAATACTAGACAAGTCGTTTCTCATCTCCATAACATTCTCATTAGTTGCATCAAACCTTCTCATCATCTTCTGCATCATATCTTCAATATGCGCCATATTGCCTCCAGCTTCTCTAGTACCAGATTCCTGATTTTGAAGGGGAACATAAGGTCCAACCCGATCATTTCTGTTGCCACAGTTGTTCCTGTTGTAGTTGTTGTCGCAATTGAAGTTCCCATCCCGGACATATTGAACTTCTCGGTTGTAGGTGCGATATTTCTGACCTTGGTTTCCTGGACCTTGGCGCCAATTTTCCGCGTTGGATCCTTGCGCGTTTGTTTGGAAACCCCCCGTCTGATCATTCACCACATAAGCATCCTCTTCGTAATAACACTCTTCAACTGGTGGTGGCGTTCTAGTCAAGTAATTTACAACATTTACCTTCTCTGCACCTCTGCTCACATGCTTCAATATCAACCCCAACTCTGTCCTCATCTGAGCCATCTCCTCTCGAATCTCATCCGTAGACTGGATATTTGTATTCTGAATGGGAAATGTGTTTCTCCTAGTATCTGACCTCCTAGTGCTCCATGCTTTATTGTTGCGAGAGATCTTCTCCAGTTTTTCAGAAATCTGTGCATATGTGCAGTCGCCATATGAACCTCCTGCAATAGTATCAAGCACTGCTTTATTGTTGTCATCCTGACTTCGATAGAAATATTCCTTCAACGACTCATCATCAATACGGTGATTTGGGACACCTTTTACGAATGTAGTGAATCTATCCCAAGAGCTACTCACAGACTCTTCAGGTAATGCTACAAAATTGTTGACCTTATCTTTGTGATTGAGCTTCTTGGACACTGGATAGTACCTTGCTCGGAACACATCTGTCAGTTAGTTCCATGTAAAGATTGAGTTATATGAAAGCTCAGTGAACCATACTGCAACATCGCTTGTCAGTGATAGAGGGAACACTCGTAATCCAATAAAAAATCCATATCCAAGTCTGGTCTACCTACACAGCTTTTGCAAACCATCCATAGCTTGGCTAAGTGAGCACGTGGGTCCTCCGATGGAAATCCTAAGAATAATCCCCTTGCTGTAAGCATCTGCATCAAGCTACTAGTAACCACAAATGTGTTCCCTGGAGGTAGAGGGGGTAGGACAATAGGTCCATCAGAGTCTATTATATTGACGTTGGCCCAATAGTTGTCATGCTGTCGTGGGCCTGGTGAATCTTGCACCCTCAATGCATCTCCCAATTGATTATCAATTGGGACCTGGTTGTCCCTACCAACTACCCTCGGCTGTTGTAACTCAACTGCAACACCTGGATTTCCTCCGATAGGATTAACTGGATCTCCTGGATTGTTCATTCTTCGCAAAGTGCGGTTCAACTATGGATCGTAAGGAGTAAGTGGTTCACCCTGGCTCCGTGTACTTGTCATACACTAGAGTCAGAACCTGAGAGAGACAAAAACAAAGAGAAAAAGTAAAATTAGGAAATATTTTATTAATGTTCAATAATGTAGTTAAAATAAATCTAAAAGCGAAATCTCCCCGGCAGCGGTGCCAAAATTTGATACGGTCGAATTACACCTCCCTAAAGAAGCATAAGCGATCGTTATCAAGTAAAGAACCCAACTTGTAGGTTGGGGTCAATCCCACGAGGAATGGTTTAGACTTTACATTAACCAACAATTATATTCAATTAGTCAAAATACTTCCAGAAACAAGTAATTAAAAGGGGGTGTTGTGAAACAAATTGTAAGAAGTCAGTAAGTAATCAGTAAACAAAAGTCAATTTCGGTTGTTATCAAGATGAGAGAATTAACTAGGGTATATGTGTTCCACCCAAGCTCATAACGCAGTAATCCTAATAATAGCAATCCTTTCCTGGTGTACTACATGCAAAGTGATAAGTTAGGTATCTCTAAATCCTTGGTCCGACATCTTGGGAATTTCACCCCGCACCTTGGTCCGGCTACGTACGTGTGTATAATTTACTAACCCTTACCTTTACCTCATATTAGACATCACATCGATGTTTGGCTTAGTTATTCCTTCGCACCAATCGACACTAGCCTATTAGATAGTATCACACTAAATCTATGTTGATAATTCTTTTCTTGTTGATTACCTCCTTGGTCCGGCAAGTAGCAACAAGGCAAGTTCTAACGCGTGCACTCGTTAAAAAGACTTCTAAACGAAAGAATTATCAATGCATGCAAAACACTATTCAAAAATCGCTTATTTACTATTTATACTTTGTTAATCGCTCATGGTTCCACAACCCTAGTTGTGGAGTTTAGTTACCCATAATCATATGAACACAATTCATTGTTTTAGATGAAAGAATTATGAACCTACGTAAGAAGAATAA
>NW_006238939.1:29009-42843 GCF_000226075.1 Solanum tuberosum | reverse complement strand
GAACTAAAGTAATAATGTCTAACCCCCAAAAACGAGGTTTACATGCCCTATTTATAGAAAAAACAAGTCCTAAATTAAAAGGAAAACAAAAGAAGGAAAGTTTGTTCAGGGACGCGTCTTCCTTCCACGAGACTGACTAACAGACCATCAATGGATCTACGGTCTGTGAGTCCCTTCCGTCAGCCAGGACTTAGAGAATATTTCAGCTTCCAAATATCATCTTCTCTGAAGCAAACGATGGAACTTCAGTACGGACCGTAGATCGATCTACGGTCCGTCAATCCCCTTCCGTAGCTCCACACTTGAAATCTTCAAAAATCAGGTACTGAAACCCTCGCAGTATTAATCTACAGATCAACAGTACGGTCCGTAGATCCATCTACGGACCGTCAATGGTCACCGTGGTTCTACACTTGGTCAGATTTCTCTGATTTGCCTTCCATGCCTTTCTTGCTGATCTACGACCACCATCTACAGAGCGTTAATGGGCGTACGGTCCATAGATCACCTCCGTAGATACCTTTTTTCTGCATTTCTTTCTGCTGTCTCTTTACTTCCTCGCCTGAACATCTTCCCTGCAAATTATGATTAAAACATATAAAAACCAATACAAAAAGGCCCTAGACACACACAACTTGTAAGAGAAATGTATTAGAAATACGGTAAACTCACGGTATATCAACTATCATACGTAGAATCCAAAAGCTAGCCTTCAATGGATGAATTGAGACCTTGAATTGAAACCCTAGGTTGAATCTTTTTCTTCTTCTTCAAGTTTCTATAGAGAGAAATATTCTGGAGTGGAGAATTGGTCTTCTTTTGTGAATTTGGAAGAATGGAGTGAATGGGTTAATTTGGGGGTTGAAAAATCATATATAGGGGTCTTTAGGGAAGGGTAAACTGATATAGTATAGGAACAAATTAATTAGGAAAAGTCCTAACTATTCCTAATCTAAACTGCCAACTGACCACCGAACTTCCACCTATAGACCCAGTCGACGGACCGTGGTCTGACCCACTGCCCATCCTGGTGTACCGTTGATGGCGGTCAGAAGATGGTTTCTAGGCCATCTAACCACAAACCCTAACCAGGGACCGTGGTCTAGCCTACGGTCCGTAAGTCAGGCCGTGGTTCTGGGCATCTGCATTTTAGGAAAGGTGGCCATCCCACGGACCCACCTATGGTCTGTGGTTCAACCCACGGGCCGTACTTGGCCTCTCTGACTGGCACCTGTTACTTCGCAAAATTTGGTTCATTTCCATTTTTCGGATACAGGGTGTTACAATATCTCCCCTTTGGGACCATTCGTCCTCGAATAAGACTTAAATTGGTTCTAAAAGTGTAGGAGAGGAATTAACAACCCAACCTACAATCCAATGCATACAACCAAGGAGGAACTATTGACTCCAAGCTTGGACGTTCGCAAAACATCAAAAGAGGGGTTAAACTAACTCTATCCATGCATCATGCATGCAATGCACATATACAAAGAGGAAACATCAACTCCAAGCTAATCATACAAAAGTCCATCATAAGGAAGTAGGAACTACATCTAGCAACCCAATATGCATGATATTTCAAAATTACTCATGTTCAAGGAGGTACTCCCTTCTCAAAGCTAAAAGCATGTTCAACACAATATTTTGGAGATCATATGCAATTCTATCTCAAAAAGCATAGCTAAAGCATGTTCATCAATTCATCTTATGAATTTCATAGGGAACTCATACTCAATGCACAACAACATGAGGAAAATCAATCATATAAACTCATTTTCTTTCAAACCACAAGTTTTCATGAACATGCATCACATAAAGAAATCATGGAAACACATAAAAACACATGACACCCAAAACAAGGACAAACCCAAAGGAACTCATTACCTCAAGCGAGAATAGGACTAGAAAGACAGAGATGATGATATCGGGACATCATATCGATCACGTCCTTCCAAATAGCACTATCAACTAATTGATTCCTCCATAATACATTCACAGAAGCTATATCGTTGTTTTTCAACTTCTTGACTTGCCAGTCTAGAATCTCTACTAGAACTTTCTCATAAGCAAGACTCTCATCAACTCCCAACCCTTCTAGGGAAACTATGGATGTAGGATCACCAACACACTTCTTAAGCATAAAGACATTGAAAACGGCATGCACTGTTGCCAACTAATTCGGCAAGTCTAACTCATAAGCATCCCTCCCAACACGTCTCAAAACCTGCTATGGGCCTACATATAAGGGACTAAGTTTCCCCTCCTTACCAAACCTCAATGCACCTTTCATGGGTGAGATTTTCAAGTAAACCCAATCGTTAACCTCAAGCTCTCGATCCTTTCTCCTCACATCGGCATAGGACTTTTGCCGACTTTGAGTCGTTTTCAACTTTTCCCTTATAAGCCAAACTTTCTCCATGGCCTATTGTACCAACTCGGGACCTATTAGGGTAACTTCACCCTCCTCAAACCAGCCTATTGGAGATCTACACTTCCTACCATATAAGTCCTCAAATGGAGCCATATCAATACTCGAGTGATAACTATTATTGTAAGAAAACTCAATCAATGGGATATGGTCATCCCAATTGAACTTAAAATCAATCACACAAGCCCTTAACATATCTTCCAAAGTTTGGATAGTACGCTCCACTTGCCCATCAGTTTGGGGATGAAAAGTCGTGTTAAGCTTAATCTTAGTGCCAAGATCCTTTTGGAATGACTTCCAAAACTGAGAAGTGAATTGGGTACCACGATCGGAAATAATGGACAAAGGCATTCCATGCAACCTTACCATTTTTCTCAATTACATCTTGGCATAGTCCTCCGCCGAATAGGAAACCTTGACGGAAAGAAAATGAGCTGATTTTGTCATCCGATTTACTATCACCCAAATTGAGTCATGTTGTTGCTGGGTGCGAGGAAAACCAACTATAAAGTCCATCTTCAAGTATTCCCACTTCCAATTAGGAAAATACTAATGTCTTGGGATAAACCTCCCAGTTTCTGATGCTCAACCTTTACTTCTTAGCAATCTGGACACTTGGCCGAAAATCCCAAAATATCCTTCTTCATTCCATTCCACCAATAGACCACCCGTATATCACGGTACATCTTGGTGGCTCCAAGGTGAATGGAATACCGCAAACTATGGGCTTATCAAAATTTGTTCCCTCAAGTCATCCACATTTGGAACACATAACCGGCCTTTGCATCTATGTACACCATCTCCCCCTTGGGAGAAAGCCTCAATGGATTTCTTAAGCACCGCCTCTTTCAATTATACCGAAATTGAATCAAGAACTTTCTTGGCTTTCACATCCGTCACAAAAGATGATTCGGAATCATTGTGAACCATAACACCACCTTTGGTGGAGTCCACTAGTTAAGCACCTAATCGGGCTAATATATGAACATGTCGAAACAACTCTTTCTTTTCTTTTTCAATATGAGCAACACTACCCATAGATAATCTACTAAGAGAATCCGCTTCCACATTAGCTTTTCCAGGGTGATAAAAAACACTCATGTCATAATACTTCAATAACTCAAGCCACCTTCTTTGGCGAAGATTTAGATCTTTATGATTAAACACTTATTGCAAACTCTTGTTGTCGGTAAACACATCTACATGTACTCCATACAAATAGTCTCTCCAAATCATTAAAGAAAAAGTGACAACCGCTAACTCAAGGTCGTGAGTAGGATAATTCTTCTCAGGGATTTTAATTTGCCTTGAGGCATAGGCAATAACTCTCCCATTTTGCATAAGCACACACCCTAGCCCAATTTTCGACGCATCACAATAAACCATAAAACCTTTCGTCCCTTCTGGTATGGTCAACACCGGAGCAGAAGTAAGTCTATCTTTCAACTCTTGGAAGCTCTTTTCACATGCTTCAGACCATATAAACTTAGCCTTCTTTTGACTCAAGGCCATCAAAGGAGAGGCAATTGAAGAGAACCCTTAACAAACCTTCTGTAGTAATCGGCTAAACCCAAGAAACTTCTAATATTCGAAGGTGTTAGAGGTCTAGGACAACTCTTGACCACATCCGTCTTCTTAGGATCTACCTCAATACCCTTACTTGAAACAATATGACCAAGGAAAGCTAAAGACCTTATCCAAAATTCACATTTACTAAACTTTGCAAAAAAATTGTGGGTCCTTAAGAACTTGCAATACGATTCTCCAATGATCAATATATTCATCCTCTCTCCTAGAGTTGATCAAAATATCATCAATGAACACAATCACAAACAGGTCAAGGTATTGTCTAAACACCTTATTCGTCAAATCCATAAACACCACCGGAGAATTAGTCAACCCAAATGACATTACCAAAAACTCATAATGACCATACCGAGTTCGGAAAGCTGTGTTTGGAATGTCATCATATTTCACCCTCAATTGGTAATAACCCGATCGAAGATCAATCTTAGAGAAATAGCTTGCTCCTTGAAGTTGGTCAAATAAATAATTTGTCCTTGGGAGAGGATACTTATTATTAATGGTCACATTGTTGAACTATCGATAATCGATACACATACGAAGATAACCATCCTTCTTTCTAACGAACAGAACTAGAGCACCCCATCGAGAGATACTCAGTCGATTGAAACCAGAGGATACTTATTATTAATGGTCACATTGTTGAACTATCGATAATCGATACACATACGAAGATAACCATCCTTCTTTCTAACGAACAGAACTAGAGCACCCCATCGAGAGATACTCAGTCGATTGAAACCCTTATCCAACAAATCTTTCAATTGTTCTTTCAACTCCTTAAGTTCTACTAGAGCCATATGGTAAAGAGGAATAGAAATAGGTTACATATTGGGAAGAAGGTCAATACGGAAGTTTATTTCCCACTCGGGAGAAATATCCAGTAAATCACTTGGGAACACTTCTGGAAACTCATTAACAATAGGGACCGACTCGAGAGAAGGGGTTTTAGAATCCACACCCCTCACTCTAACTAGATTAAAATATACCCTTAGAAATGATCTTTCTAGCTTTAAGATAAGAGACAAACTAACTCTTAGGCATAGAATTTCCCCCCTTCTACTCAAGGATAGGCTCATTCAGAAACTAAAATTTGACTACACAAGTTATACATTCAATAGAAGCATAACATAAGTGCAGCCAATCCATACCCAATATAACATCATATCTAACATATGAAGCTCTACTAAGTCAACAAGAGTAACTCTGTCGGACAAGGAAATGGGACACTTTCTATAGACCCTCTTAGCCACAATATAATCACCAACAAGAGTAGAGACAGAAAAAAGTTCTAGCAACACATCCGGAAGAACATCAAACCTCATAGATATGGAATCACAAAAGATAAGGTAGCACCGGGATCAAGTAAAGCATATACATCAAGTTGGAAAACTTTCAACACACCGATAACCACACCAGGAGAACCCTCCCATTCACTTAGAGTATGAAGCGCATAGAAGTGATTTTGCTTAAGAGCATTGGAACCCGCACCACTAGTAGTAGCTTGCTTGCCCCTCTCTTCCTTTAGTCGCAAGCATAAGGCAATCCCTTATTTTATGACCACTCTTACCATAACCAAAGAAACCATCCGTGCCGGCTAGGCAATTACCCTCGTGCTTCCTTCCACACTTAGCACAATTAGACCTAGGTAATAAAGATCCACTACCATTACCTCCTTGAAGCTTAGGGTTAGACACTTTCTTTGTTGAACTTAAGAGAAGCATTGGAGAAATCTTTATTGGAAAACCTTTGTCAAAATCCAGGATTACCTTATCCCTCGGACCTTGAATGTGAGAAATTTCTATCTATGATCTTAAGGATGACCTCTCTAGACTTTTCCTTAAGTTTTTCTTCCTCAATTTGTTACATGCACCATGAGATGAGAGATGTCCATATCATTAATGAGCATAGTGGTTCGGCACTCTTTAACCACCATCTGGAACACCCGAAATAAACTTACGCATCTTATCCCTTGAATCGACAACCATTGATGGAGCATACTTAGATAATTCAGTGAACTTTAGAGCATATTCCCTTACACTCATACTTCCTTATCGAAGATTAATGAACTCAAGTACCTTGGCTTCCTTATTCTGAAGGGGAAAGAACCTATCAAGAAAAGTGGTCTTAAACTTCTCCCAATCAAGAGGACCCGCATCCTCCGGTCTCCCTTCCTTCCTTTGGTTATACCATATTTGAGACACACCATTTAGTTGATAAGCGGTCAACTCAACATTTTCCATCGACGTAACTCCCATGATCATCAAAACATTATAAACCTCATCAATAAACTATTGAGGATCTTCCTCAACCGTAGCACCATGAAACTCTTGAGGATTCATCCTTGTAAAGTCCCTCACTCTTGAAGCTGTCGTACCCACATTTTGTTTAACGGGAACCACTAACTCCCTATTGGCTTGGGCTATCAGGGGTTGAGCCAACACCTGAAAAGCTGCCCTAAATTGTACATTCGACACTTGATCGGCCAAAGTATCGACCAAAACTTGAGGAGTTTGGGGAGGGGCTTCTTGTTCCGCATTATTCCTCACATTCCTTCTAGTATAAGATCTTTGAGTCTCCATATCCTGAAGAACGTAGGATAAGGATGAAAAGAGAGACCTTACAGAGTTTAATTCTATTGCATAACTTAAGAGTAATGAAAGAAGTGGAGTTTTCTAATCATCTTATAGGCTCTCATTCATAAATGTGGCACGCTTCACTCTTGTGAACAAGACTCTACTAGACGTGGCTTATGAGACATCTTAGGACCATTCTAAACCTTGTGCTCTGATTACCAAGTTTGTCACGACCCAGGGGTACCCCCTAGATGTAACATGGTGTATAGAACCCCCAAGAACTCCATACAAGCCACTTACCTCTCATAACATAAGAAATCGAACAATAAAAGTAAAATAATAGTCCAAGTCTAAATTTTTTTATAAAAGCAAAGTGGAAGTCTAAAACACTGTTCTCATAATAGCCATCTAATGCAATAGAATGAAATTGGGCCTAGCCCATACATCATGTCCAAAAGAAAAATACATGAAAAGGAAATACAACAATGAAATTCCATCCTTGAAGCATGAGGATTCACCAGAGCTCAAAATATCCCAATTCAACCTCTAGCCAAGAAACTGATGACCTTGACTGTCGGACCCTACATTTGGGGAAATGTAGGCAAGAGTATGTGTTAGTACGAAACAATGTACCAAGTATGATAGCCATGTATAAAACATTTAAATCATGTTAAAAAGGGGAATTTCATTTCATGACATGCAATTGACCATGCTAAAAAATGATATAAAAGAGTTAGAAAACACAAATCATAATATCATGGTCAATTCAAGCTAACTTCATCTTTAAAACCGTTAAAATCCTATGTGATACTTCTTGAAGTAACCTTAGTTCATTCTTAATGTGGGGAATTAGCCTTAATCGGCATAGAGATCATGTGAGCTATAACATGATCCCCCGGTGCCTTCCACACCGAAAAGGGTTGTCCTACTTGCCAAGGTAAATACCATGAATTTCTATCTTAAGTGGTTCCACTAGCTAATGTCTCTTGAGACAATCATTCTACAGGGACACATAGGTAGGGGATAAGGAGATTGCTACTAGAAACCTAACCTCTACTAAGGGGGAGCTTCCATCTCGTGAGATTGCTTCTTGAAACCCGACCTCTACTACGGGAGAGCTTCCATCCCATAATCATTATCCACTCGGTGCTAAGAATAAATCCCAAGGAATAGTCATTTCTTACTTGAATTCATTATTCATTGAAAGGTGCGCTTGGACAACCAATCCAAGCTAGTTTCATTAAGATAACTCTTACTCTTTGATTCAATTAGGTGAGAAAGCCTTTCAACCTAAGAATCCATTCTATGTGAGAAAACCTTTTACATAATGCTAGTATGTGTTTATGAAAATATCCTTTCACAACACAACAACAATATTGGTACTTTACTCTCAAAGGACCCTTAAAACATTTGCATAGATTTCATAAGAAAATGCATAAGTCCACAGTTTACCTCTTGAGGTTTAAATCCCACTTTCAATCATCAACATTTAGAAAATATGGGTTAGATATGGATTGGGTAAGATATGGATTTGATAATAAATACATGTAAATCTTGCAATACATGCTTAATTTAATAACACTCTTCCTTGAAGATCAAAATCTCACATTATATGATTCATCGCTTGAAAACATGGAAATTACATTGTTTGATGGGGAAAACATCATAAAATCATCATATTTCATCAATTCATGCATAAAAATCATAATTCAATCATTTAAATAAATAATGAAATGAACACATAATAATTGAAGAAAACCCTAACTCAATTGGGGCATTCTACCATTTGAAATAGAGGAATATTGGAACTCCATGGATGAAAGGAATCCATGGATTAAAATTATCATACCTTGAATTCAAAAGGTAGCCTTCAATGGATGAATTCAATTGAAACCCTAGGTTGAATCTTCTTATTCTTCTTCAAGATTATAGAGAGAAATATTTTTGAAAGGAGATTTGGTCTTCTTTTTTGAATTTGGAAAAATGAAGTAAATGGGTTAATTTGGGGGTTGAAAAATCTTATATAGGGTTCTTAGGGAAGGGTAAAACGATGTAGTATAGGAGCTAATTAATTAGGAAAAAACCTAAATGCCCCTAAACTTAACTGCCAACTGACCACCGACCTTCAACCTACAAACACAGTTGATGGACCGTGGTCTAACCCACGACCCGTCTTGGTGGACCATTGAAGGTGGTCAGAATATGGTTTTTGGTCCATCAAACTTCAGAACCTAACCAGAGACAGTGGTCTGGCCTACGGTCTATAGGTCAGGCTATGATCCTGGGCCTATGCAGCTTAGGCAAGTTGGCGATCCCACGGACCCACCTATGGTACGTGGTTCAACCCACAGGCCATGGTTGGCCTCCGTAGCTGGCACCTACAACTACCCACAATTGAGTTCATTTCCTTTTTTTGGATACAGGTTGTTACGTGATCATGGACTATTGGGTGGCATTGAATGCTCTCATCGCTCAGGTTGAGGTATGCAAAACGTCAAACCCGGGCTCTATGGATATGACTACCTTGAAGGCTGATATTACCGGTTTCCTACATGATGTAGATGAGTTGAAGTTCACCGACGTCTCAATGTTGTGGGGTAATGTATTTGTTCCCGATGACCCCAGTGTAGATATGCCAATTATTTCTGAGATCCCTCCAGCTATTGTGACCAGACATGCTGTTACAACTGATGATGATGGAGAGTCCGACACACTCGAGACAGATGAGAAGGAGTTAGAGGCTCGTGATAAAGTAGTGTTCAAGGTTATAGAGGACCTGGAGGGTGATTTGGTACAGATTGTTACAGAGGCCTTACTGCATGAAACTTTCTTAATTGGCTCGAGCGAGTCTCATCCCACAGAGGATATGGGTGAACAAACCTCCAGAGCTGGAGTTGAGTGAGCAACTAATTTCTAGACTGAGACCACCCCAGATGTGTAGAGTTCACCTCACGCTTAGCATGACAGGGAAATTTTTACTCTCCCTCCATTTCCCTTTCTCTTGATACATTCAGTTCTTATTGCATATTGAGGACACTGTGCAGTTGTTTTGGTGCGGTGAAGGTATTTTTATACCTAGCTTATTAGTTGTATTTTATTTTATTTTTTAAATTCTGTCTTTTGGATATTTTGTTGTTCAATTGTTTTTGTTCAAAATTCTCTTTCTTGCTTGAATGTGAAAGAATATTGGCTTTATTTCATTGGGTTCTCTCTTGATTGTATGATTGTGGGTGATTGTTGTTCTATTGTATATTTAAGTGTCGTTTGCGATCAATTCCGATTACTTGAATAGTGCTTTTGATGAACGATATAGAAATGAGTTTTCAAATTGTGTTCCTCGTGTTAATATGCATCTATGATGAGTTCCTAAATGTTTCATGAGTTGACCTGTTGAGCATGCCTAAATGTGCTTTTATGAAAAAATTTCATAATGTCCCTCTTAATGTTGTAATGAGAATGATGTAATTTGGAGAAGGAAGTTCCTCCACTGAAATGAGAAATGAGAAATGAGATGTTTTGATGCATAATGATTTTGCAGATGTAGTTCCTACTTTCTTGTTGTGTTTTGAGCCTATTGATGTGGAGTTGATGTTTCCTCCTAGTTGTGTGCATTTATATTGATGCTGCAAGCATGATTGTGGGCTGCTAGTCTTGAGTTGTTCCCCCTTTATGTGTTTTAAGTGTCATTCGAGGACGAATGTTCCTAAGTTAGGGATAATGTAATGACCCTAAAAACGGACTAGTGAAACTAGAGCCTATCATATGTGCGTTTGTGTTCGTCATGAGTTTTGATGTGGTTTAATGTTATCCCGAGCCATGGTTGAGGTGTTTAGGGGTTAGACGTCAAGGTACGACTCCCCAAGGACCACCCTAAGGGTCCTTGAGGAGGACCCTAAGTGTAAACCCCAAGACCCCATGGAAACCATAAAGTTGGCCAAAATTGGGTGACTTACGAAAGAGGTCCACGCCCCGTAGGTCCTTCCACGCCCCGTGAATGCCCTCCGTAGGTCAGGAACCTCCAAACCAAGAAGAAGACCCAGACCACGGACTAACAGTATGGTCCGTGAATGGACTCACGGTTCGTGAGTCTAGGTCTGGTGGTTCACACCTGCTTGCTGTGAAGTGACACGACCAAGTGAGGGGTGAATTGGTAAATTCACCCCAAGTCTTTTAAAGTGAATGGACTATTATTTTTGGTGTGCTAACATATTTTAAGAGTATTAAAACATTTAAACACTCATTTAGATTTCATCTTTCAAATCAAAACCCTTCCCTCCTAAAAAATTCTCTCTAGATACTCCATTGGAGATCAAGGTCAAGATCAAGCTAGGGTTGGGGATTTCAAGTTGTTTCTTCTTCAATTTCGCGGGATTCTTCAAGTATAAGGTATGGTGATCCTTCATCTAGTGTTATATTTCAGCCTCGGGTCAATTTCAAAGAAGTTTTCAAGTTACACAAAAACCCTAAGTTTCACTCAATCTCATGGGTTCTTGCCTCAAACGTTTTCAAATGATAAACTATGATTATATTGATGTTTAATTGATGGTTTAAGATGAAAAACTCTATGAACCCATGATTTCTCTCAATTTTTAAATTGTGACTTATAAAGTGGGTTTGATGACTATGAATGAATGATAATGGATTTATGTGTATATTTATTTAGATTATCGATTTGTATCATTATCTAGTCTAATTATGGTGAATTGTTGGTGAATTGAGGATTTGTGATCATAGTCTTGAAAGGGCAAGTTTGACCTATTTGCTTGTTGCTGTAGCATTATACTTGAATTATTGATCCACTTGAATGGTGGAGGTGTTTACTTAATATGTACATTGTGATCATGGCCATGAAGACATATTTTGAGGAATTGAAGTATTATCATAATGTTGCAATTGTGAATGTATAATGTGAATAATATACTTGTGATTTTAATGATGGAATGATGATCTTGTATAAAATGTGAACGTGTTGTGATTGATAGTATATTCTCTCTTGACACTCATGAATCAATATGATGGAATGTGAAGTGTTATATAATAATGAATGTCTAGAATTGGTAGACCTAATGTTGGTAGCCTTTCAATAAATGTCTAATGAAGTATTCTAGGCTAAACCTTGGATTGGTAGACTTAATGTTAGTGGGGTTTTCATGAGGAGTCTAGGTGCTAATGTGAATGTAACACCTTGGGTTGGTAGACCTAATATTGGTGACCTTTCCTTGTGTGTGTGTTAAACCTTGAAGCGGTAGACCTAATGGTGGTGGCCTCATACTTGTGTGAAATGATGGACTAAGAGATGGTAGACCTAAAGGTGGTAGATCTCTAGGAGGTCTCATACAAGCCTTAGCATTCATTCATCGCATAGATCATAAAAATCACTAAGAATTTAAAAATTTTACTCAATAAAACCATAAGACTTCAAGAGTCATCAACATTTGAAAACATCAATACGCAAACGGAACTACTAAGTCTCTTTAGCCAATCTTAGACAAGAACTTAAAACATATTAAAGGACACGGCCCTTTACAAGTGAAATGAAACATAAGTGTCTATTGCAATGACTAAGAAACTTCTAAACATAGTCCTCGAATCTTGAGGACATACCAATGACGTGGAAGAGTGAAGCAATCCAAGCAACTCCAAAGCACAATCTCCTCCTAGTTACCACAACCTACACTTGTAGTAAAATAGAAGAAAGGGGTTAGTACAACACACGTACTAAGTATGAGGATATGCAAAGCATGCTAAAAAGGATATTTGTTCGGAATTTATGCTTTCATGCCATTTTGATAAAATCTCATGAACATCAACATAATAGGCACCTTACAAGTCACAACCAAAAATACAAAGTCATATGCTTCACAATATATCATAGACGTTCATAACCCTTTTACCTTTACCTTCTTGCCTTGGACCTCTACCTTAAGTTATCCTTAAGCAATACCTTTGTGCAATGTATGAGCAACGTCCTATACCATCACCCACACTAAAGCACCACCTTAAGGTCACACAAAGTGCACTTACCATACATACCTCAACCTTCACCAACTAATCACATAAGACATATAAGCACATAGCCAACAAGTCACTTCAATAAAACTAAAACACTCATCAAATGTCATCCCAAGACTCACCTAAGTAAGACATGGTGAGGCAGCCCATACTACCTCTTCATACCACACCCAAGTGATCCTTAAGGCTACACGAGACAAGCTCCATTCACATCTCAACATAAATCATTCATTCAACTTAATGCATTTAGACAACTTCATTCACTAATGACATAGGATCATCACATACATTTAATTCAACATAAGCACTTACATTCAATTCATTATGACTCACTTTTAGATTAGCATGCTCAACGACCAACACTTTCATTAATTTTCCCAATAAGACTCATTCATTCATTATCATTACTAAGACACACCAAGATCTCCCCTTAAATGTCTACTTGTGCAATGTCTAGGTGATGTTCCATTCCACCACCTATCCTAAGTAGTACACCCTTAAAAGACCCTAGTTCATTCATTCATTAATGTGGGGAAAAGCCTTAACCGACATAGACCATGGAACTTGACATGGAATCCCGGTAGTACCCTTATCGGATGAGGGATCCCTACTTGCCTAAGGTAGGGTCATTATTTTAGCCTTTACGTGGTAGAGACCACTAGCTAGTCCTATGTGGGCACATAGTTAAGGGATAGAAGGATTGCTTCTAAGTACCATCATCTCAACTAACGAAGGGGCACCCATCTTAAGGGTTGGTACTAAATACTCACATCTCAACTAACGAAAGAGTATCCACCCATCTTCATAACCTCTCGGTGCTAGACATTACTCCCCCATGGAGTAGGACATTCTTTTCATTCATTCATTTAGGGATAAAGATTGCTACTAAGCACTCTCATCTCAACTCACGAAGGAGCACCCATCCTAGCCCAACATTCATTCATTAGGGAAGCTCTTGGATTCAAAGATGAGAAAACCTTTCATCTAGGAACCCCATTCATTTAAAGGAGTACTTTATGAGACTATCCTTACAATAGACCCAACTTTCATTCATTAGCATTAACTCCCATTCTTTTCATTCATTCTCACATTCTTTCATTCATTCTTCACTAGGTGTGAGAAGAGGTAAACATTGTCTACCTTAACCTCACCTTCCTTATAAGTCATTCAAAGAAGATAACAACCAAGTATAACACATAAAGTCTCTATACAAGGTCACCTTTTATGCTATTAT
>NW_006238939.1:18344-28985 GCF_000226075.1 Solanum tuberosum | reverse complement strand
ACATGCTTATAAAGTAAACACCTCCCCACTTTCAAAGGGATCAAACCTCACAATTCTAACATCTACAACATATATATATATAGAATACTAGAATCAATAATCTATTCACAACTTCATCATTACCATAAACCTTAGGTCACAATTGTCCATTCAAGGCCAGCATCCAATATAACACAATTTACCATCGATTTCTCATAATTTAATAGAGAACAATACATAGATCAATAGCCCATAACAATCTGCATATTAATATCACATTATTAGCTCATAATCAATAGACCCACTTTAGACCCAAAATTAGGGTTTTAAGATATGCAAGGGTTCATGGAGTTTTTGACCTTAAAACCATGAATATTAACATAAAACATCATTTAAAATACTTTCATGCAAGAACCCAAGCTTAGAATTGAATTTGGGGTTTTTTAGTGTTTTGAAAAACATTAAAATCGCTTTGATCTGGCTCTTTGATTGAAAGGAGAATCAAAGATAAAATCCCCATACCTTTATGATTAATTTCCTAGGAATTTGAAGAGAAATCATAGGAACCCATCCCCTAGCTTGAAGCTTCAAAGATGTCTTCCATGGAGTTCTAGAGAGAGTTGATTTGAGAGGGGAGGGTCAATTGGAATAATGAGGTCCAACTCTAGGTTTTGGGGTTTTATCCACTTAAAATACCCTAAAATAGGTAGAATAACCATTTAGAATAATTCCACAGAGTACCCAAACTACCCCTCACTTAGTTGGACCTTATTAAACAAGTCAAACTTGAGTTTTATTTTCGTAGATTTCGTCGGGAAACAAGTTCGCGACGCGGAGGTGTTCCCAAAAGTTTTTGGAAATTAAATTTCGAGTAGAAGAGTCCGCGACACGTCCGGACGTGGGCCAAACTTTTGGCCCTTGGTGGAGCTAGTCCGGGATGCGGACATGCTCCCTCCATTAGTAACTTCGAGCTGCCTTGGCAGTTTGTTCGGCCAAGGGTTGGGGTCCTCCTTGGGACCCTTAGGGTGGTCCCGGGGAGTCTTACCCGAACGTTTTGACCCTAAATACATTTATTAAGACAATTGGGTCACCTCCACTAATTTTAGACTCCAAACATCACATAAAAACATGAACAACATACTAGAACACACCAACAGGTAAAAGACTAGTTTCCGAAAGTCTTGCTCGTCCCTTGACGTTTGACTTCCAAACACTCTAAAACTGACTAAAAAGGCTATTCTTCATTATTTTAACAAGTTATTAATGCATAAAACCCATGTGAGGCTCTACTTTATCCTACTTTATTTTGACGGGTGTTACAGAAATGAGCTGATTTCTTTATCCGATCCACTATCACCCAAATAAAATCATGTTGTCGTCGGGTGCGAGGCAAACCTATGATAAAGTCCATCTTCAAGTCTTCCCACTTCCAGGTAGGAATAGTAATATCCTGGGACAGACCTTCCAGTTTCTAGTGCTCAACCTTCACTTGTTGGGAATTCGAACACTTAGCCACAAACCCTAAAATATCTCTTTTCATCCCATTCCACCAATAGACCTCCCGTAAATCATGGTACATCTTGGTGGCTCCCGGGTGAATGGAATTCTGTAAACTATGGGCTTCTGTCAAAATCTTTTCCCTTAATTTATCGACATTCGAAACACCTAGTCGACCTTGGTATCTAAGGACACCATCTCCCCCCTTGTGATAAAGCCTCTACGGATTTCTTAAGAACCACTTCTTTTAAATCTACCAAATTTGGATCAAGACCTTGCTTAGCTTTAACATCCGCCACAAAAGATGATTCGGAACCACTGTGAACCATAACACCACCTTTGGTAGAGTCCACTAGTTGAAGACCTAATTGAGCCAATCTTTGAAAATCTTGAACCAACTCTTTCTTTTATTCTTCAATATCAGCACCACTACCCATAGATAACCGACTAAGAGCATCCACTACTACATTGGCTTTACCGAGGTGATATACATAACTCATGTCATAATCTTTCAATAATTCAAGCCACCTTCTTTGGCGAAGATTCAAATATTTTTGATTAAACACATATTGAAAACTCTTGTGGTCAGTAAACACATCCACATGAACTCTGTAAAAGTAGTATCTCCAAATCTTTAGAGAAAAACGACGGCCGCTAACTCAAGGTCGTGAGTAGGATAACTCTTCTCATGGATTTTAAGTTGCCTTGAGGTATAGGCAATAACCTTCCCATTTTGCATAAGTACACACCCTAGCCGAATTCTTGAGGCATCATAATAAACCATAAAATCATGCATTCCTTCCGGTAAGGTGAACACCGGAGCGGAAGTAAGCCTACTTTTCTACTCTTGAAAACATTTCTCACACGCTTGCGACCATATGGACTTAGCCTTCTTTTGTGTCAAAGTCGTCTAAGGAGAGGCAATTGAAGAGAAACCCTGAAGAAACCTTCTATAATAACCGGCCAATACCAAGAAACTTCTAACATCCGAGGTTGTTAGAGGTCTAGGCCAACACTTGAACGCATCTGTCTTCTTAGGATCTACCTCAATACCCTTACTCGAAATGATATGACTAAGGAAATCTACGAACCTTAACCAAAATACACATTTGCTAAACTTTGCAAAAAGTTGTTGGTCCTTAAGGATTTGCACGATCCTCAAATGATCAATATGCTCACCCTCACTTCTTGAGTAGATCAAAATATCATCGATGAACACCATTAAAAACATGTCAAGGCATTGTCTAAACACTCTATTAATCAAGTACATGAACGTTGTCAGAGCATTAGTCAACCCAAATGACATTACTAGAAACTCATAATGACCATACCAAGTTCGTAAAGCCGTCTTCAGAATGTCATCATCTTTCACCCTCAATTGGTGATAACCTGATCGGAGATCAATCATAGAGAAATAACTTGCCCCTTGAAGTTAGTCAAATAAATCATCTATCCTTGGGAGAGGATACTTGTTCTTTATGGTCAGTTTGTTTCAACTATCGATAATCAATACACATACGAAGAGAACCATCCTTCTTTCTCACAAATAAAACTAGAACAGCCCATGAAGAGATACTCGATCGGATGAAACCCTTATCCAACAAATCCTTTAAATGTTCTTTCCACTCCTTAAGATATGGCGAAGCCATACGATAAGGAGGAATGGAGATAGGTTGTGTATGTGGGAAAAGGTCAATACCGAAGTCTATTTCCCGCTCGAGAGGAATACCTGGTAGATCATCTGGTCATACTTCTGGAAACTCATTGACAATGGGGACCAACTAAAGAGAAGGGGTTTCAGAATCTACACCCCTTACCCTTACTAAATGGTAAAAGCAACCCTTAGAAATCATCTTTCTAAATTTAATATAGGAGAAAAACTAACCCTTAGGCATAGCATTTCCCCCTTTCCACTCTAGGATAGGCTCATTCGTGAAGAAAAACTTGACTACATGAGTTACACAATCAATAGAAGCATAGCCTGAGTGCAGCCAATCCATACCAAGAATCACATCAAAGTTTAACATATCAAGCTCTACCAAGTCAATAAGAGTAACTCTATGGGACAAGGAAACGGGACACTTTCTATAGGCCTTCTTAGCCACCACAGAATCACCAATAGGAGTAGAAATAGAAAAAAGTTCTAACAACACATGATGGAGCACATAAAGCCTCATAGATGATGAGTCCACCATTTGGACTCATTTAGGGCTATATTTTGATAGAATTAGTGTCCTCAAATGCATATTTTGGCTCAATATCTGATGAAAATCCTTAAGTTCAGGTATTTAGAGTTTGAGGCAAAGCATGGACATTACTTGGCAAGAAGGAACAAGGCGGCTGAAAAAACCAAAAAATGAAGGCCTAAATATCGCCGAGCCCAGTTTGTGAGTCGTCGATGGGCTTGGAGATCACCTTTTGTTCCAGTGTGTTGAGCCCTGAAGGAAAATGTAAAGTTGGCGATGAAATGGAACAGTCGGCGCGTCACTGATCAGTTCCACGAAGCAGTACCATATCGCCCAACGACTCAAAATGTGAAGAGGCTGAGGCTAAAGCAATATGGCGATGAAATCGACCAAAAGGCGGATCACCGAGCGCATCTGCAATCCCGACTAACTACGCTGAATGGTCCTCCGCAGTACAAATTTTCAAACACTATGAATAATTGTTTAAATTTCTAGTAATCATATCATATCACTTTTATTATTCAAAATTTTAATAGTTTTGGAGAGTTTAAAGTTTTAGAGGATTTTGGAGACTTTGTTCTAAGACCTTGAAGATACAAAGGGTTTCAACTCCAAGAAATTGAACATGGGTCTCAAAGATTCTTCAGTCTTGACATGTTTTAAGACTTAATTCTTCATACCCAGTTGATGGAAACTGATATTGGTATAAATTTTTATCTCTTTTACATGTCTAGCTAAAACCCCAATTCTTGGGGTGTGATTTTGTGAATATGGGTTAAATTATCTATTGGGTCTTGCTTGTTGATGGTTTATTTGTTGTTTAAATGTGATTTCGTTTAGTAGTTGTGTATAAACTTAATGGGATTGTAGTTGAAAATACAATTTCATCGTAGTGTTTTTGGCTTGTGATGTTTGCGTAATCATGACACAACTTCCGATGTAAGTGTCTACGATCGTACAATAGTTTAGTAACCCAACCAAGGGTTGGGGTCGAGTCCCAAGGGAGTGGGCATGAGAATTAGATGTTAAGGGCTATAGTGCTAAAGCTAATCGTAGCTAAAGACTTTGGCGAATGAAAACATAACAAGTTAAAAAGGGTGACACAAATGTCAAGTATCAAATGGGGGTTTGTAAGCAAGAAACAACTAAAGAAGTGAACATAAGGAAAAATACAAGTATGGAGACGGGGTTCTTGGGATGTGATAGGAATATGGGATAGACTAAATCATTGGGTACATGCTATTGATAGTAAATTCATTGAGTATTTGTGACTAGGCTAGACTTTAAGGGGGATAAGCTCTCTCTCGAGCAACTTACCCCGTTTCAAATGCGTTCCTCTCAGACACCCACTTGCTGCATGAAGAACAACCTCCACCTTAACCCACATACTCTCTCGAGCTGAGTGTGTGGACATAGAACTAGGTTTCACGCTCTCGAGTTGAACCTCATGTCGACCCACTCACTTTGGCCATCAATTTACTGGTCTTAGTTTTACGACCTCTCGCTCGAGCAAGCCGAAAACACATATATGAGAATATATTTGCCACTACAATCTCATTAAGTTCATCCACAACCACTAAAAAAAATCACATTTAAACTACGAATAGACTATTAGCAAACAAGACCCAACAAATAATCTAACCCATATTCACAAAATTACACCCCAAGATTGGGGTTTTCGCTACGCATGTAAAAGAGATAAAGCCGTATACCAATATCAATTTCCATCAATGGGTATGCAATATTAAGTCTTAAAACAAGCCAAAGGTTAAGAATCCAAGTGACCCAAGTCGAATTCCTTGAATTTGAAACCCTTTGAAAACTCCAAGTTCTTCAAAACCCTCTCTAAACCTTAGAGAGAATATCGCAAAAACTCGGTCTCAAATTTAATAACCTAAAAGCTAGATAAAATAAGGTAAAATTTTCTACTAAGAATATAAACTGAACTAGTATTTATAGTTTTCAGAAAATGTGCTCCGAAGGAACTTTCGGCGACGTTAGTGGGAATCACCGATGCATTCGGCGATCCGTCCTTTGATCTACTTTTTCGCCTTTCATCAGTTGCCTTCCGTATCTTTGTGTCCTGGGTAATTGGGAGATGTAGCACTGCTTCATGGAGTTGCTCGGCGATACGCTAACTGCTCCTTTTCACCGCCGATTTGTTTCTTTCCTTTAGGGATCAGCACACTGGAACAAAAGGCGAATATGTTATTTATTGGCGATTCACCGAATGGGTTTGGCGATTCGCAGATCTTCATTTGTTTGTTCTTTTAGCTTCTTTTGCTCCTTTTTACTCGATAGTGTCCACGCTTTCCCTCAAATTTCAAATACCTGAAACTTAAAAGTTTTTAACAGATATCGAGATAAAACATGCATTTGAGGACACTAATTTCATCAAAATAAAGCCCATAATGAGTCCATATCATGGACTCATCAGCTTGCTTGAGAGAGAGGTCGTAAAACTAAGACTACTAAATTGATAGCCGGTGGTATTGGGTCGTCATGGGTTCAGCTCGAGAGAGTGAATCCTAGTGCTTCTCCCACACATTAAGCTCTAAAGAGTGAATGGGCTAAGGCACATGCTGAGCTTAATGCGGCAACTCGGTGTTCGAGAGAAATCGAGTTGATTCGGGGTAAGTTGCTTGAGAGAGAATTTACCCCACTATAGTCTAGCCTCGTCACAAATGTTCAATAATTTACCATAAAAAGCATGTACCCGATAGTCTAGTTTAACCCGTATTCCTATCACATCCCAAGAATCCCGTCTCCATATCTCGTTTCCTTATATTTTACTTTTTTAGTTATTAATTAATACAAACCCCTATTGATAATTGATGCTTGTGTCACCCCTTAGATTTAGTATGTTTTTATTCGTTAATTCTTATAGCTATGACTAGTTAGAACTTTATTTTATTTT
The DNA here is from genome assembly GCF_000226075.1 of Solanum tuberosum. NCBI lineage: Eukaryota > Viridiplantae > Streptophyta > Magnoliopsida > Solanales > Solanaceae > Solanum > Solanum tuberosum. Next base: position 22,406 of record NW_006238939.1, on the reverse strand, counting down.
TCTACTAATTATCAAAACCACTGCCTGTGGGAACGATCCCAATCCTTGGTTGGGTTATATCACTATACGCGACCGTTTGGCACTTGAACCGAAGTAGTGTCAGTTGAATACGTCGAACATCAAAATGGCGTCGCTGCCGAGGAGTAGTGTTATTGGAGAATTTGTAGTTAAGTAGTATTTTCATTCTTGTTAGTTGTAGTTCTATTTAATTTTTAGTTTAGTTTTGTTTGTTTGTGTAAATATTTCAGGAAGCATGAGTGTTAATGGCAGCAACGACAACTAGGTGGGCCACCAAGACGACATCGGAATCTCAACGATGTCCAAGAGCCCAACATTAATGACCTCCATCTCATGGGAAGTATTGGGGCCATCCGTTTACCTCCAACCGGAGGAAATGCAGTGTTCCATACAATGAGCACTATGTTGCAATTGTTGAAATTAAAGGGAGTTTTCAGTAAATTAGCTCATGAGGATCCTCACGAGCATATTCAAAACTTCGTGGATGTGTGTGGACCATTCTCTTTCAAAAATATCTCTCAGAAGTCAGTCCGGTTAAGGTTATTCCCCTTCTCATTTATGGGAGAAGTGTGCAAGTGGCTGGCGGAGTTGCCACGTGAATCCATCACTTCTTGGGAGAAGTTGGTCACCGCATTTAATGTGCAATTTTTCCCTCCCTCAAAGATGATGACTCTTGGGACAGTATCCAAACCTTTAAGCATTTGGAGTGAGAGCCAATTCACGAGACTTGGCTGCGATTTAAGAAGTTGGTGCTCCAATGCCCAACTGATGGCTTGCGTGACAACGTATTGCTGCAATATTTCTACCGGAGCCTAGACTCGGTGAACAAGGGCGTTGCTAACCAACTTTCTTCAGGAGGATTGATGCAATAGCGTTACGTGATAGCAACTCAACTATTGGATAGTATGACCATGATAAATCAGGTTTGGTACACCCGTGAAGATCAAGTCTCCCCTCTTACATTCAAATTAACGAAGGAGCAGATGGAAAAGATCAGGAGAGAGACAAAAACATGGCCAAGATCATGACACAACTTGACATTTTGTCCAAAAATGTCATGGGAGATGGTGCCCGGGGTTTCAATGTTGTGGGTATCGGGTATGCAAATCCTGAGGAGATGAAGTTTGAAACTTGGTATAATGAGGAGGTAAATTTTCGAGCCAACCAAGGCTGTGGTTATCATTCAAACTACCCAAGGCAGGGTGGTAACCAAGGTTGGGCTAGAGAGGATGTTTGGAAGGATCGCGATAGAGAATGGAGGGACCGAAATCCTAACTGGAAGGATGGGGAGAAGGACAGGTATATGCCTCCCCATGAGCGCCAAAAGCCGAAGGATTCAGAAGATAGTAGGTCAGAGGATATGCTCTCCCGTATCCTCAACAAAGTTGAAGGTTCAGACAAAATTTTGAAAGAAATGAAAGAAGATGTCTCCACCCTTAGCCAGACCATCACCTCCTATTCACTGTCGATAAAGCAGTTGGAGACCCAAATGGGTCATATATCGTCTCATCTTAATCCAAGACAGCGGGGGGGGGGGGGTTCCCTTAGTGATACTATGGCTAACCCCAAGAATGTGGTTTGAAGGTGGACTTGCATCGTGCCGTGACGTTAATTAAGGCGCTGTGTTGGAGGCAACCCAAAACCCCTTACTATTTTTTATTTGAGTTTTGGTAAAATAATGATGTTTTGTTTGTACAGGTTGAAGTGTGGAAAGTGTGCAAAAAAAATGCAGGATGGCGAGCAACAGGTCTAATTGGTGAGTCGCCGAAGAGGTCAGCAAACTCGACCCAATCCGCCGTTTGACTCAAGACATCATCAAATTGGAGTCTGTAAAACTTGGCGAGCCTAGAAAATTATTAGCGAATGGCTGACCATGTCAGCGATCTCAATGGAGACCGTCGTTGGGCCCCACACACTCACAGGAGGTTCTGTATTATTCGGCGATGTGAATGAACACTCGACAAATCGCCGAGAGGTTAGGTCAGCTCGACTAATGTCACCAAATTGGGCAAAAACTAGGCGGTTCTACAGGACAAAGGTTTAAAAATTCTAACTCATTCATTTTCCATCACTCCTTATTTTCCTAAACTCACACCCGCACACTTGTTCCTATATGTTCGCATTTTTAGAGTATTTTTAGTGCTGATTTGTGCTAGGGATTGGATTGCATTGCCACCTAATATCTCAGTAGTATCTTAATCGGCATCTAAGGTTGGTTTCTGAGCCCTGAGTTTCTTTTATCAAAAGTTGTACTCAAATGCAATAATATCATTTTGTTATTGTGTGCTGGGCCTCTCTGGTAGGAGTAGAATTTTTGATTGCCTATTTTGATTCGAGAATCTTGCCCTTACTAAGTTAAATAGTTGATCCCTAAAAATTGTGCCTTAAAGTGGATGAAATTTTGTGGGGTTGTGCATGAGTGTCATTGGGTCTAAGCTTAATTTAAGTCGTGCATTATCTGATCTTGTTTTCGGGGGTTGCGGGGTTGAATTCGAAGAGTTGGGATGAAAGTAGGCATGGAAGGTCATTTGGCGAGTTGAGTTAAGCTCGCCAAACAACTTTGCGGATCGCCGAACTCCCCCATCTCACCTATAAATTCATGCCTTATTTGATATATGAGTCTGTAACTTTCGGCGAGAACCTTAAGCTTGACGAAAGCACTCGCCGACTCACCGAAAGTTTCTTGTTCGCCCTTTATCTGCACCCTTGTATCCTCTGTGCACAACACTCAGCGAACCACCTAAGTGGTTGCGCGTTTCGCCAACTGGTTCGACGAGTTCATCTGTAGCTGATCTTCTATACTTTTGTTTGAATACTCTCTAACTCTTTTCAAAGCTTTGCAGATATGGCTAGACCGAAAGTACGTCATAGAAATATGCCACGCCGACATACTAGAGCGAAAAATTTAAGGAAAAATACAAGGGAAACAAATCCTCCCAAGATGGGAAGTGAGGGAAAAAAGCATAGTTCCAGCAAGAGAACTATTCCCCGAGATCCCACTGCCCTTTCATGGACTCGTGGATTCTACACAGCTATACATGCCTTTTTTGCGGCTAACGACTTGGACAGTTTTAGCTAGTCAATCACCGCTGAATCTTCTCAAGTGACTCCGGGGACTGGTACCCAGGACGAGAATGAAGCATCTGACACCGATGCCCAAACAGTTGGAGCGATTGTGTAGACATGATTTTTCTCTACCTACCTCTCTGTCTTTCTCTATTTTACCTTTGGATTATTGTTATTTGCATTTGAGGACAAATGATTTTTATTTGTGGAGGGGCGAGGCCCACCTTTTGTGTGAATATTGAGGCTTCTCTATTTTGTGCATATAATTGGGTCGTTTTAGTTATTATTGTGTCTTACACTGCTTTTTGTGGATTTTTGATCTGATGGCTCCTTTTTATTTTAAATGGTAAATGATTTTGACCCTTCTGAAAAAAATTAAATTTTTGCCACCTCTTATACGTGTGGAATGTGGTTGTTCTTTAGCAAAATTTGAGTCTCGATTTTGATCAATATAGATTACTCAAATAGTGCTCATAATCGAACGAACATGAATGTGCGGCTACGATGAGACCAACTGAAGTTACATAGTAGTTATGTGAACTCTTTGCATCTTGTTGTGACTAGCCAATTATCAAATTGATTCTTTTGTGATGAACGTTGCACACTAGCGAAAGTGTGGAGTCTTGTTTGACTTTGGTGTCGATGCCTTGTGTGAAGAGCTTACTGTGAATCATGTATGACAACACCTAGAATTTTCCCCGTTGGTCCGGACGAATAAATAAGGCTATCTCTTAATATGATCTTAGGCAACTTCGGAATAGTGTGAGCCAATTTGACATATACCTCTTTTGTTGCCTACCTTGTTAGTTTGTGAACCTCTTTTGAACACCCTTGAGCCTTACCTTTCTTTGGAACAAACTTGATGAAAACATGACCCTTATTAAATCCACTACCCATAATCCTCATTATTTTAGGTTGATTGAATAGCCAACTTAGGCCAAAAGCCTAAGTTGGGGGTGTGGTGAAAAGAGAAGGCAA
>NW_006238939.1:12441-18159 GCF_000226075.1 Solanum tuberosum | reverse complement strand
GAACAATCCATGGAAAGTGAATAATGGGATGACTTATGAGCACTAAAGAAATTGATGAAAGAAGACGAAAGGGATTGTTGAAAGCACCACATTTCACGAGGATGAAAGTCACTGAGCCTAAATGACCATACCTTTGCACTCTGCCCCATTACAAGCCTTGAAAAGACATTTTTGATCCTGAGTGAACTAAACCAATTGTTGATTGGAAAATACGGGTAAACCTATGGGTGAAAACGTGCATCGTGTTCTTCTTTATGAGAGTGAGAGTTGCATTTGATTCCAAGATTTTAAATGATTAAACGATTGTTTGTGAATATGGAATTATTCTTTGTATGAGGGCATTAGAATACCTTTGTTGAGCTCGAACTTGCATTTGAAGCAAGTATAATGAGCTTGAGAATCGTTGATAATGGTGTGTCACAACTTGAGTCTTTGAGTATACAATTGATTCTTGCATGAGTAAGTTGAGTCTTGTTCTGTACATTCATGGTTGAGTCTTGTGTATCACTATTTGAGACATCTTTTTTGGACTGCTGAACTTGAATTTTACTTGAGGACAAGCAAAAGTTTATGTTGGGAGTGTTGATGAAGTCCACAATTTGGACTCATTTAGGGCTATTTTTGATAGAGTTAGTGTCCTCAAATGCATATTTTGTCTCAATATGTGATGAAAATCCTTAAGTTTCAGGTATTTAGAGTTTAAAGCAAAGCATGGACACTACTTGGCAAGAAGGAACAAGGCGGCTGAAAAGAACGAACAAATGAAGGCCTGAAGATCGCCGAGCCCAGTTGCGAGTTGCCAAGGGGCTTGGAGATCGCCTTTTATTCCAGTGTGCTGAGCCCTGAAGGAAAAGGTCAAGTTGGCGATGAAATGGAGCAGTCGGTGCATCGCCGATCAGTTTCACGAAGCAGTACCATATCGCCCAACGACTCAAAACACAAAGAGGTTGAAGGCTAAAGCAAGAAGGCGATGAAATTGATCAAAAGTTGGACTACCGAGCGTATCAGTGATCCCGACTAACTGCCCCGAATGGTCCTTCGCAGCACAAATTTTCAAACACTATAAATACTTGTCTAAATTTCTATTAATCATATCATATCACTTCTATTATTCAAACTTTTTACAGTTTTTGGAGAGTTCTAAGTTTTAGAGGGTTTTGGAGACTTTGTTCTAAGACCTTGAAGATTCAAAGGGTTTCAACTCCAAGAAATTAGACGTGGGTCTCAAAGATTCTTCACTCTTGATGTGTTTTAAGACTTAATTCTTCATACCTATTTGATGGAAACTGATGTAAGTATAAATTTTTATCTCTTTTACATGTCTAGCTAAAGCCCCAATTCTTGGGGTTAGATTTTGTGAATACATATGGGTTAAATTATCTATTGGGTCTTGCTTGTTGATGGTTTATTTGTTGTTTAAATGGGATTTCATTTAGTAGTTTTGTATTAACTTAATGGGATTTTAGTTGCAAATACGATTTCATCTTAGTGTTTTTGGCTTGCTTGAGAGAGAGGTCGTAAAACTAAGACTACTAAATTGATAGCCGGTGGTATTGGGTCGACATGGGTTCAGCTCGAGAAAGTGAATCCTTGTTCTTCTCCCATACATTCAGCTCGAGAAAGTGAATGGGCTAAGGCAGAGGCTGTGTTTAATGTGGCAACTCGGTGTTTGAGAGAAACCGAGTTAATTCGGGGTAAGTTGCTCGAGAGAGAATTGACCCCCACTATAGTCTAGCCTAGTAAAAAATGTTCAATAATTTACTATCAAAACATGTACCCAATAGTCTAGTTTAACCCGTATTCCTATCACATCCCAAAAATCACTTCTTCATATCTCATTTCCTTATGTTTTTACCTTTTTTAGTTGTTAATTGATACAAACCCCCATTGATAATTGACGCTTGCGTCACCCCTTAGATTTAGTATGTTTTTATTCGTTAATATTTATAGCTATGACTAATTAGAACTTGATTTTGTTTTTCTACTAATTCTCGAAACCACTCCCTGTGGGAACGATCCCAACCCTTGGTTGGGTTATATCACTACATGTGATCGTTTGGCACTTGAACCGATATAGTGTCAGTTGAATACGTCGAACATCAATAGACACTTATGGCATCACAAAAGACAAGGTAGCACTTGGATCAAGTAAAACAATACATCAAGTTGAAGAACTTCCAACATTCTGGTAACCACACCAAGGGAGCTTTCTTGTTCACCTCTAGTCTGAAGAGCATAGAAATGGTTTTGCTTAGGAGCATTGGAACCTGCACCACTAGTAGAGGATTTCTTTCCCTCTCTTCCTTTAGCCTTAAGCATCGGGAAATCACTCATTTTGTGACCATTTTTACCACAACCATAACAACAATCCGAGCAAGATAGGCACTTACCATCATGCTTCTTTCCACACTTAGTACAAGTAGACATGGGCAACAAGGATCCACTACCATTACCTCTTTTAGGCATAGGGTTAGACACCCTATCTTGGTTGAACTTTGGAGGAGCATTGGAGGAACGTTGATCGGAAAATCTTTGTCGGAATAGTGGACGACCTTGTCCGTCAGACCATATGTTAGAGAAATTACCATCACCAGTCTTAGCTCTTTTTACCTCGCTAGACCTTTCCTTGAGTTTCTCCTCCTCAATTTGTTGTGCATGTACAATGAGACGAGAGATGTCCATATCATGAATGAGTATGGCGATTTGGCACTCTTTAACAACCATTTCAGTCACAGCCAAAACAAACTTACTCATCTTAGTTCTAGAATCTACAACCATTGTTGGAGCATATTTGGATAATTAGGAGAACTTTAGAGCATACTCCATCACACTCATACTTCCTTGTCAAAGGTTAATGAACTCAAGCACCTTGGCTTCCCTCAACTCATGGGGACATAACCTATCAAGAAATACAGCCTTAAACTTCTCCAAATCAAGATGACCCGCATTTTTCGGCCTCCCTTCTTTCAATTGGTTATTCCATATTTGAGCCACACCTTTCAATTGGTAAGCGATCAACTGCATATTTTCCACCAGCATAACTCCCATGATCATCAACACCTTATAGACCTTATCGATAAACTATTGAGGATCTTCCTCAAATTTGGAACCATGAAACTCCGGAGGATTCATCCTTTTGAAATCTCTCACTCTTGAAGCTGCTAAATTTACATTTGAGCTTGTAGGAACCACAACCTCCCTATTGGCTTGGGCCATATCCGCTTGAGCCAACACTTGAAAAGCAGCCTTAAACTCCGTATTAGAAACATGCTCGGCCAAAGGGTCGATCGGAACTTGAGGAGCTTGTGGAAGAGCTTCTTGTTTCACATTCTCCCTCGCATTCTTTCTCGCATAAGCTCTTCGGGTAGCAATATCGTCAAGAACATATGATAAGGATTAGGAGAGAGACTTTATAGAGTTAAACTTTATCGCACGACTTAAGAGTAATGAAAGAAGTGGAGTTTGTTAATCATCTTGTAGCCTCTCATTCATAAATGTGGCATGCATCACACACATTAGCAAGACTCTACTAGTCGTGGCTTATGAGACATCCTACCATTCTAAACCTTGTGCTCTGGTTACCATGTTTTTACCAACACAAGGGTACCCCATATATGTAACATGGCGTATAGAACTCCGAAGAACTCCATACAAGCTACTTAGCTCTCATAACATAAGAAATAGAATAAGAAGAGTAAAACAATAGTCCAAGTAAAAAATATTTAAAAAACGAAAAAGCGGAAGTCTAAACTCATGTGTCAACATAGCCATATAATACAATAGAATGAAATTGGGCCTAGCCCATACATCATGTCCAAAAGAGAAAATACATGAAAGAAACTAAACAATAAAATCTCCGTCCACGAAGCAGTAGGACTCACAAAGAACGTGAATCAATCAAATCTCCCACTAGCCACGAAACTAAGCAACTTGAATATCGCACCCTACATTTGGAAAAAATGTAGGCAAGAGTATGCATTAGTACAAAACAATCTACCGAGTATTATAGTTATGCATAAAACATTTAAAACATGCTAAAAGGGACATTTCATTTCATGACATTGATGCTTATCGTAACCAATGACACTAACCTACGGTATGAGTGTCTACGATAGTCGATAGTATAGTAACCCAACTAAAGGTTAGAGTCGTGTCCCAACGGAGTGGTTTTGAGAATTGATACAAAAATAAAATTAAGCTCTAACTATTCGTAGCTAAAGATATTAACGAGTAAAAACATAGTAAATAAAAGTGGGTGACACGAAAGTGTCAAATATCGATTTAGGGGTTTTGTCACAAGTAGTAAAAATAGCAAAAATTAACAAGAAAATCAAGTATGGGGAAATGTTCTTGGGGTGTGACCGCAAAACAAGTTGAGATAAGTAGTTGGGTACTTGCTTTTGAAAGGAAATTTGTAAGATAATAGTGACTAGGCTAAGCTTTAAATGGAAATAGGTTCCCTCTCGGGCAACTTACCCCGTTTCAAATGCGTTCCTCTCGGACACCCATTTGCCGCATGAAGACCAGCCTACCCCTTACCCCACTCTCTCTGTCTCGAGCTGAGTGTTAGGATGTGGGATTAGGGCTCACCCTCTCGGGCTGAACCTCATGTCGACCCACTCCTTAAGCCATCAGTCTAGTGGTCTTGGTTTCGCGACCTCCCTCTCAGGCAAGCCGAAAACACATAGGTGTCTTTGTATTTGCAACTAAAAACCCTTTAGATTAAGCCAAAACCACTAGCTGAAATCACCATTAAACTACATCTAATCTATCAACACATAAATCAAGACCCAACAATAATATACAACACATATTTGTTAAATCACACCCCAAGAATGGGGGGTTTTTAGCCACACATCAAGAAATAACAAAATACACCTAAAATGATAGTAAAATCAAATGGGTATAAGAAATTAAACCTTGATTTAAGCAAAGGAAGAAGAATGGAGAAGACCCATTTTCAACTTGGGGAAGATGAAATCCTTCTTTCTTCAAGTCTCCCAAAAACCCTCTCCAAACATGAGAGAAAAATATCCAAAAAGTACTATTCTATTCTGGAAATTAAAATAAAAGTTCGACTCCTCAAAAATTAATAACAAGTTTAGTATTTATAGAATTCAGAAAATAGCGCTCATGGATCTTTCGGCGAAGTTAGTTGATGCCGCCGAATGACTCGGTGACTCGCCCTTCTTCTATTTCATTGCCGTATCATGCTTTCCTTCATCATCTTCACGTTCTTGACCATTGGGCGGTATAGTACTGCTTCGTGGAACTATTCGACGAAGCACCCACTGCTCCTATCATCGCCTTTTTGATCCTTTTCCTTCAGGGCTTCGCCTACTGGAACAAAGGGCAGAGTCTGTCCTTCCGGTGAATCGCCAAAGGTTCTTGGTGATACTCATGCTTTAGCTTCTTCGTTCTTTTCAGCCTTTTTTTCCCCTTTTGCGCCTAAGTGTCCATGCTTCCACTAAAACTTCAAATACCTGAAACTTAAGAGTTTTCATCAGATATTGAGAGAAAATAAGCATTCGAGGGCACTATTTCTATCAAAATAAAGCCCTAAATGAGTCCAATTTGTGGACTCATCAACACCCCGAACTTAAAATTTTACTTGTCCTCAAGCAAATTCAAGTTCAGTCGTTCAAAGAAGGGTGTCTCAAATAGTGCTACACAAGACTAAATCATGAATGCACACAACCAGACTCAAATTTACTTATG
>NW_006238939.1:1853-12368 GCF_000226075.1 Solanum tuberosum | reverse complement strand
TGACACACCATTACCAAAGATTTTCATGCTCGCAATACTTGCTACTTGTGCAAGTTCAAGCTCAACAAAAAGTATCTAAATGCCCTCACATAAAGAATGATTCCATATTCACACACAGAGGTTAATCAATTCAAGATCAGGAATCCGATGCAACGCTCACACTCAAAAAGAAGAACACAATGCATATTTTCACCCATAGGTTTGCCCTTAGTTTCCCATCGACTTTCGATTCGATTTACTTAAGATCAAAAAGGTCTTTCTAAGGCTTGTGATGGGGATGAGTGCAAAGGTATGTTCATTTAGGCTCAGTGGTTCCTTCCTCGTGGGATGCGGTATTCTCAAGACATTCCCCTTCTTTTCCTTTATCAATTCTTTTTCTAGTGCTTCTAAGTCACCCTTTTTTTCTCCTCCATGGATTGCTTGAAACCTGATTCCCTTCGTACTTTATTCCACATTTAATGTATATATATATATATATATATTTTAATTGAATTGAATTGAAGGGGTTCCATTTTTATGCAATACCATGAGTTATGGGAGACTTTTCTTGCACTTCTTGACTTCTCCTTTACGCTTTCACCACACCCCCAACTTAGGCTTTTGGCCTAAGTTGGCTATTCGCTAAACCACAACTCAAGATGATTGTAGGTAGTGGTTCAAGTAAGTTCTAGGGTTCATCAAGGTTCTTCCAAAGAAAGGTAAGGCTCAAAGGGTGTTCAAAAGAGTTTCACACGCTCACGGGTAGGCCACAAAAGAGGTATATGTCAAATTTGGCTCACACTATTTAAAATTGCCTAAGATCATATCAAGAGGACACCTCTCTAAATCAATCGGACTAACAGGGCGAATTCTAGGTTTATTCATGCAAATTTCAAAGCAAACTAATCACACAAGGCATCGACATTTCTGTCAAACTAGACTACACACTTTCGCTAGTGTGCAATGGTTATTACAAGAGAATCAATTCGATAAATGGCTAATCACAATGAGATACAACGAGTTCACATATAGTCTATGCAACTTCATTTTGCCTCATAGTAGCCGTACATTCATGTTCGTTCAATTGAGAGCACTATTCAAGTCATCAGTATTGATGGAAATCAAGACTTAAATTCTTGCAAAAGAACAACCGTATTCAACTCACGAGGGGTTGCAAAAATGTGCGAAAAATTTAAATTTTTTCGAAAGGGTTAAAATCATTTTGCATTTAAAATTAAACAGAGCCACGAGCTCAAACATCCACAGAAAAGTAGTTATTAACACAATTATAAATAGACAATCCAAATGTATTGAAAACACGAATCACAAATAGCACACGAAAGGTGAGACTCACCCCACCATAAATAAAAAACAATTTTTCCTCAAATGCAACTAATTAGAATTCAAGAGGCAAGATAAAGAAAGATAGAGAGGGAGGTAAATAGGGGATCTTGGCTAGTGGAGTTTGCTCCATCTGTCATTGCATCAGTTCAGTTTTTTATTTTTAATTTTTTTTTGTTTGGCGATATTAGGTCTAATCGCCAAATATCTTGGTGATTCGCTGAGTGAACACTCGACTCGCCGTGTTTTACAGAATCTGCAGTCATTGTGAAGATCCAAATGGCGGTTTTCATCGAGATCGTCAAAATTATCGGCGAATCGCAAATAATCTACAAATCTCAACGAGTTTAACAGACTTCAGTGTTTACGATGTTCTTAGTCAAACGGCGGATAAGGTCGAATTCGCCGATAGGATTTATTGTTTGCCATCCTTCATTCATTTTTGTACTTTTGCCTGCACAAACAACATACCATTTTATTACTGGGAAAAAAGTACTGACAATAATAAAAGTAAAGCAATTAAAGGGATTTTGGGTTGCCTCCCAAACAACGCCTTAGTTAACATCGCGGCATGATGCAACATCGCCTTCAGGCATCTTCCAAATATACCACTTCAACCAACGAAATCTATTGACAATCTCCCAAATACAATTTCAGACGTTGATCGTTGACTATAAATGGAGGTCCTTCCTGATCTTTAACTTCTATGGCACCATTGATGAATACTCGCATTACTCGAAATGGTCCAGACCATTTTGATTTGAGCTTTCCAGGGAAGAGTCTAAGTCGCGAGTTGTATAGCAGAACCCAATCTCCTACCTTGAAGTCTCGCTTGAGTATCCGAGCATCATGACATTTCTTCATCTTCGCTTTATAGATGGAGGAACATTCATATGATCTGAGCCTTAATTCATCCAGTTCGTTCAGCTGTTCTGTTCTCTCCCTTGAAGTTTTTGAGCAGTCCAAATTTAAAGCTTTCAATGCCCTTAATGGTTTGTGTTCTAAATCAATAGGTAGATGACAAGCCTTACCATAAATCAATTGATATGAAGACATCCCGATAGGTGTTTTGTAAGCAGTCTGATATGCACATAGTGCATCATCGAGTTTCCTAGACCAATCAGTTCTATTGACATTTACTGTCTTGGCCAAGATGTTTTTGATTTCTCTATTCGACACTTCGACTTGGCCACTTGTTTGGGGATGATATGGGGTTGCCACTTTGTGTTTCACCCCATATTTACTCAGTGCCATTGAGAACCACTTATTGCAAAAGTGGGATCTCCCATCACTTATGCTTGCTCTCGGAGTGCCAAACCTGGGGAAGATGTAGCATTTCAAAAATTGGGCAACGTTTTTTCGTTCGTTGTTTGGAAGTGCGATGGCTTCCACCCATTTGGAAACAGAATCCACAGGCACCAAGATATATTTATTTCCAAACGAGCTCACAAATGGTCCCATGAAATCTATCCCCCATACATGGAATAGCTCAACCTCTAAAATAGGAGTGAGGGGTAATTCGTGTCTTCTAGACACTCCGCCTTGTTGCTGACATTAAGAGCATTTCTTTACAAACTCATGTGCATCCTTGTAGAGTGATGGCCAGTAATATCCACTCTGCAGAACTTTAGAGGCAGTGTGAACACCACTATGGTGACCTCCCACTGGTGATGTATGGCACGCATCGAGAATTTCTACCACTTCTTCTTCAGGAACACACCTTCTGATGACATGGTCAGCACACTCTCGGAACAAGTACAGCTCATCCCAAAAGTACTTTTTAACATCAAACAGGAATCTTTTTTGTTGGTAAAAGGTCAACTCATCTGGCATTTGCCCACACATAATGTAATTTGCAAAATCTGCATACCATGGTGTATGTTTGAGGAATATTGCAAATGCCCGTTCATCTGGGAAAGAGTCATTTATGTCAACCTCGTGCTCGACCTTCTCCCTTGCTTCCAGCCTTGATAAATGGTCAGCCACTTGATTTTCGCACCCTTTTCGATCATTCACCTTAAAATAAAAATATTGTAATAGTAGTACCCACCTAATCAATCATGGTTTTGCATCTTTCTTTTCCATCAAATAACGGAGTGCAGCTTGATCAATGAATGTTGGCTTTATTTTATTGGTGTCTCTCTTTATTACGTATTTGCATGTGATTGTTGTTATCTTATACATTTTAGTGTCCATTGAAATCAATATCGATCATTTGAATAGTGCTCTTGATGAATGATATGTTTGTGCAAGTCCAACGAGGCAATTTGAGTTTCATAAGTCATGTGTGAACTCTTAGCATCTGACTATGACTAGTCAATTGTCAAAGTTAGTCTTGTATTGATTGTTACACGTGAGCTTAACTTGTAGAGTCATGATAGATGATTGTGTTGAATGCCTTGTATGGTGAGGTTTACTTGAAATATGTACATGGTGATACCTAGAACTTGCCCTATTTGTCCAATTGACTAATTTTGGTGAATGAACGAAATAAGAGTGAACCTAATTGCTATACCTTTGTGTGACAACCTTGTGAGTGTGTGAACCAAGCTTGGCACCATTTGAGCCTAACCTTTTCTTTGGAATAAACATGAACACAAATGACCTTGTCCTCCCCAACTAAAACCTTCATGAAGCATTGATTTGTTTGAATAGCCAACTTAGGCAAAAAGCCTAAGTTTGGGGTGTGGTAAGAATGAGGAAATAATTCGAGCAAGAAATTCATGAAATTCACCCTTGGAAGCTTGTGTTGAAGAAAAAGATGGAACCCATCCATATAAAATAAAAGAAAAAAGAAATGATAAAATTGTATCCATTGAGCAATGTTGTGGAAATAAAATGGGTATTCGATAAGCTATACAAAAAATCTTTTGTGCTTTGAATATGCCAAGGATGAGTTGTGAAGATTAAAAGAATGAAAGAAAAGGAGAAGTGAAATTTGAGCCATTCTTTATGAAGATAGAAGTCACTAAGCCGAAATGATTATACCCATACCCTCAGCCTAATTACAAGCCTTGAAAGACCTTTATTTTATCTTGCATAAGCCGAGTGATGTGTTGGTTGGAAAATACAGGCAAGCCTATAGGTAAAATCATGTATGTTTTTCTCATTAAGAGTGTGAGAATTGAATTCGATTCCTTAATTGTATTCCTGGATTGACTTTATGAAGAGAGTGGAATCATTCTTGATGTGCGAGCATTTGAATACTCTTGTTGAGCATAAATTTGCATTTGAAGTGAGCATTGTGAGGTTGAACTCTATTTGATGATAGATAGTAATAGTTTGAAACTTTAAGTGCACAATTGAACATTGCATGTGTAGATTGAACCTTGTGTGCATTCATGTTGAGTCTCAATGAACACTATTTGTAGACATCCCTGTTGACCTAATTGATCTTCTGTTTTACTTGAGGACAAGCAAAAGTTTAAGTTGGGTGTTGATGAGTTGGGAATTTCGACTCATTTAGGGCTTTTTATTCAATGTTCTAGTGTCATCAATTCCTATATTGTGCTCATAAATTATGTTAATATGTTGATATGCAACAATGAAGTCTTATGAGCAAGGCAAGGGCATAACATTGTTTAAAGGAACGAAAAAGTTTGAAAAGCTGAGGAAATGAGAAGCTAGAGCTTGCGAAAACCACTTGGTGACTCGCCGAATAATCCTCCAGCTCACCTAAAGTTCCAGGGAAGTGTCCCTTGTTCCAAACCAACTTGTCTAGCAAAAGGACGATTCAACGACTCGCGAATGGATCAGCGATCACATTCTTGCTCGCCTAAACTTTAAGAATAATTTTTTGCAGGAGTCGGGCCAAAAGTTGAGAAGAAGCACAATTCGAGAGTTCTCCGAGTTGATTGTCCACCTCGACTCACCTCACCAACAGCACTCCGTGTTGTGTTTTTGGGAACATATAAGTTCATATTTTGAAAGAAGAAAAGGGGTTCTGACACCGTTTATTCTTGAGTCTTTGAGGGTTTTTACATTTTCACATTGTCAAACATTCATGGAGAAGATTTGGATCTGGAATTGGAGATTATAGGATTTTAGCTTTGATTTTGGAATTGAGTACTACAAATTGTTAGCAATTAAGATGGAAAATCTTGTTGGTAACGATTTCTCACTTTCCTCTATGTTTGGCTAAATCGCCTTACCTTAGAGGTGTGATTATGTAGTCGAATGCATTAATTAGCTAATGGGTATTATTAATTCCTCATTTTAATGTTGTTTTGAAATGGGTTTAAATGTGTGTTTGTGTTGTAATTGATAAAGTTAACAAAAGAGCGGATCTAATACCAAGACGCTTGCGAGAAAGGGCTGGATGAGCAACCTTTTATCTTGCCTCTGTACCAATATAGAGTGGCTTGCTAACTAGCCAATTAAGAAGTCTTAGATTTACTAGGGTTAAGACATCCAATTTCGGACATCTAAGTCAGTTCCATCAGCTGCCTCTATCTCAAATGATGTTGCAAATTCAATTCCAGCTTTATTCTCTATGCTTGCTTGAGAAAGAGGTGTAAGAGTAGAATGATTGATTGATAGTTGTATTGATTGTGTCTTAAAAATTTAGCTTGAGAAAGTGGGTTTCATTGCGTCTTTACAAACCTAGCTTTAGAAACTGGGTTAATTAAGGAATTAGGTTTTTAGTAGTGTTAAGCTTGTTAAGGTTCGCGAGAACTCACTTCAAACATGATAGTTGATCGAGAGATGGATATTGTATTCAAAACCTAGCCTACCCATTGAGATTCACAAACTTGAAGTAATTAGTATTTAATCATTACGCAAAATTTAACATTCGATTGAGCAGATTTCTAAGGTCTGATCTCTAATTTTTTAATTCTCGTGTTAGTTGTTCTTTTTCACAAATTGGTTACTAAATCCCCCCATTTGATATTACTTATTAAAGCTTCGTGATTTTATTTTTTGTTGCAAAATCTTTGCTTCTTCAAACGATTATAACATGTTTGTACTTCATAGTTGAATTCTTTACTATATCACTCCCTATGGCATTGACCCCAACTCTTAGTTGGGTTTATACGTGTTAGTGACCGCCTATACTTTGAATTGGATGTAATGTAGTTGAGCTTTACTAGTGACTCACCGAATGGTCTTTGGTATCGCCATTTTGTTCCAAGTTTTTTTCTGATTTGTTCGATAACTTTCGGCAAGCCCTCTATGGCTCGCCGAACGGTCTCAGTGATTCGCCGAGTAGTTTGAGGGGTTTTCCTGCAACTCTTTGAAAATGATATTTTGCTAACTCTTTGAAACCACATGCATTTTATTTGTGTTTTTCTAGAGATATGGCTAGACCAAAGCTTCCTATAAAAGGTCCAGCACTCTGGAAGAAGGCAAAAGGGGTTATAATCGTAGCAGAGGTCACACCTCCCCGAGCTACTCGTCCTAAACATACTCAGAGGAGTGTGGAAGGCAATGGGAAGAAGCAGGTTCTAGCAAGTTCTAGTTTGAGTTCATTGAACAACATGGGCATCAACTTAACTCATCTACCCTCCTCTAGGTCTAACATGGATTAAGTTGCGCGGTCCAGGACTCCAATACATACACCAACAACTAAGGGAGAGTTTCTCAAATGGAAGCGCTTAGAACTGTGATCTAAAGAAGTTCATGATCCTTTATCTAGAAATCCAACACTCGCGACGCCTCCTGCACCTACAACATCATTGGAACCTAATGTGCCCCTGGCCCCAGCACATCTGCCTCATTATATGAATCGAATCAAAGTCGCTAGCTTGTAGACTATCTTGGAGGAGAATCGGTTGTCTAGTGATGGTGTTCTGGACAGGTATCCCGCTTTTGGGAGACACTTCATTTACGCAAGTTCCAACAGTTCACCAAGCCCCAAAATCCATATGTTTCTTCATGGGTTCGGGAGTATTATGCAAGTTATGCGATGTTGATCCCAACAGGGAAGAAGAAAAGTGGGTTAATGGAACTGGAAGGTTACGTAGAGTTGTGGGGTAAGAATAAATTGTGCAGTGAAACCGATATCAATGATTTGTTGGACTGCAGTACACGCCCTATCCATTGTTTCGTGATAAGATCAAAACGAAGACGCTAGAGGATTTGAAAGGGTGCCTTGCCCCGTTGCTGAGGGATATCACACCTCCAGGGATGTATGCGGGAGGTATGATTGAGAAGAA
Source organism: Solanum tuberosum (assembly GCF_000226075.1). Lineage (NCBI taxonomy): Eukaryota > Viridiplantae > Streptophyta > Magnoliopsida > Solanales > Solanaceae > Solanum > Solanum tuberosum. Next base: position 4,893 of record NW_006238939.1, on the reverse strand, counting down.
GGATGTGAATATTGCATCCCCATATTGGTTAGGGTTGTATTTTTGATCGGGTGTGACTGAATCTCGGGGTGATAATTTTACAAGAGATGGTGATGAGGGCAAAACAAAACCAAACCTCATTGCCTTTTCCAGTGCTTATTAGTCAACTGTGTCACCGACCTAGTACTCCCTTTGTGGCGAAGACATATACTAAGGTGTCTCAGGCATTGTCTAATGATATTCAGAGGATTGAAGCTGAGTACACGAAAGATAAAGCTGAAAGAAGAAAGAAAGCTCGGGTAGACAATTCTTCTGTGGTCGATGTAGAGGCCATGGAGGCCGACACTAAGTCTACTCCGGCACTTCAGCCAACAGGTATACCTAGCTCCTCCACTTCTACTGCATCTATTCCTGCTACTACTTCCCATACCCCGTTGCCACATGCCATGATATTCAAAATGGGCAACCTTGCCTACTCGGCTGATATGAGGGCCTCAGGGTGGAGGTTGTTGTGCCATCGATGATTGACTGAGTGATAGTTTCGGCATTGGCTCCCATTCGAGAGGAATTGAGAGTACAGCGAAAGATGTCACGACCTAAGGGTACCCCCTGGATGTAACATAGACTATAGAAGCCCATAACTCCATACAAGCCACTTAGCTCTCATAACATAAGAAATAGAATGATAAGAATAATAGTCCAAGTCAAAACATTTTATAAAAGCAAAGCGGAAGTCTAAAATACTTGTCTCATCATAGCCATCTAATACAATAGAATGAAATTGGGCCTAGCCCATACATCATGTCCAACAGAGAAATACATGGAAAGGAACTACAACAATGAAAGTCCATCCTCGAAGCATAAGGACTTACCAAAGCTCAGAATATCTCAAGTCAACCTCTAGCCATGAAACTAATGACCCTACATTTGGGGAAATGTAGGCAAGAGTATGTGTTAGAACAAAACAATGTACAAAGTATGATAGCCACACATACAACATTTAAATCATGCTAAAAAAGGGGAATTTCATTTCATGACATGCAATTGACCAAGCTAAAACATGATATAAAATAGTTAGAAAACATAAGTCATAACATCATGGTCAATGCAAGTTAAATTCATCTTTAAAACCTTTGAAGTCATATGTGATACTTCTTAAAGTAACCTTATTTCATTCTTAATGTGGGGAATTAGCCTTCACCTACATAAAGACCATGTGAGCTATAACATAATCCATCGATGTCTCCCACACCGAAAAGGGTTGTCCTACTTGCCAATTTAAGGACCATGAACTTCTAGATTAAGTGGATCCACTAGCTAATGTCTCTTGAGACAATCATCCTATGGGGGCACATAGGTAAGGGATAATTAGATTTCTAGTAGAAACCCGACCTCTACTAACGGGGAGCTTCCATATTATGAGATTTCTTCTAGAAATCCGGCCTCTACTATGGGAGAGCTTCCATCCCATCATCAATATCCACTTGGTGGTAACCATAAATCCCACAGAATAGTCATTTCTTAACTTGACTTTATTATTCATTGAAAGGTTCCCTTGGACAACCAATCCAAACTAGTTTTATTAAGATAACACTTACTCTTCGATTCAATTGGATGAGAAAGCCTTTCAACCTAAGAATCCTTTCTATGTGAGAAAACATTTTACATCATGCCAGTATCTGTTTATGAGAATATCCTTTCACAACACAATATCATCATTGGTACTTTACTCTCAAAGAACCCTTAAAACATTTGCATAAATTTCATAAGAAAATGCATAAGTCCATAATTTACCTCTTGAGGTTCAAACCCCACTTTTAATCATCAACACTTAGAAAACATGGGTTAGATATGGATTTCATCTTAAATACATGTAAAACTTTCAATACGTGCTTAATTTAATAAAAATCTTCTTTGAAGATCAAAATCCCACATCATATTATTCATATCTTGAAAACATATGGGATTACATGGGTTCATGGGGAAATCATCATATTTTATCAATTCATGCATAAGAAATCATAATTCAATCATTTAAATTAATAATGAAAAGAACCCTTGATAATTAAAGAAAACCCTAACACAATTGGGGAATTCTACCTTTGAAATAGAGGAATATGGGAAATCCATGGATGGAAGGAATCCATGGATGTAAACTATTGATACGCTCAAATTACACCTCCCTAAAGAAACATAAGCAATCGTTATCAAGTAAAGAACCCAACTTATAGGTTGGGGTCGATCCCACGAGGAAAATGGTTTAGACTTTACTTTAACGAACAATTATATTCAATTAGTCAAATTACTTCCAGAAACAAGTAATGAAAAGGGGGGTGTTGGGAAACAAATTGTAAGAAGTCAGTAAGTAATCAGTAAACAAAAGTCAATTTCGGTTGTTATCAAGATGAGAAAATTAACTAGGGTATACGTGTTCCCCACAAGCTCTTAACGCAGTAATCCTAATAATAGCAATCCTTTCCTGGTGTACTACATGCAAAGTGATAAGTTAGGTATATCTAAATCCTTGGTCCGGCATCTAGAGAACTTCACCCCGCACCTTGGTCCGGGTACGTGTGTATAATTTACTAACCCTCACCTTTACCTCATATTAGACATCATAATCGATGTTTGGCTTAGTTATTACTTCGCACCAATCGATACTAGACTATTAGATAGTATCACACTAAGTCTATGTTGATAATTCTTTTCTTGTTGATTACCTCCTTGGTCCAGCAAGTAGCAACAAGGTGAGTTCTAACGTGTGCACTCGTTAAAAAGACTTTTAAACGAAAGAATTATCAATGCATGCAAAACACTATTCATACTTTGTTAATCCCTCATTGATCCTAGAACCCTAGTTCACTTTGAGAGATCGCAGATCAAAAAACATCGCTAGTAATTTTTGATAAAAATAATAAAGATGATTACTTAGAAAGTATTTCTTTTAAGTCAAATCTAAATTTCTTACGCAATTTTACTTTAAAATAAATTAAGAATTGCTAAAGTTGCAAGTTAAACTCCCAAGGCAAGAACTAGAATAAAAGTAATAAAGTCTAACCCC
>NW_006238939.1:0-1598 GCF_000226075.1 Solanum tuberosum | reverse complement strand
TAAGCTCACGGTATATCAACACCCTCAACTTAAATTCGTTGTTTGTCCTCAAGCGACACACTAAGACTCTAAACGATACTTGTATAGAAGCAAGCATTTCAAGCACAAGCAATCACATGGCTCTCTATTCCACTAACTTTCTGGTTGCAAACTTTGTTCTCTTAGACTTGACAAACTAATTCATGCGGATCAAACCATGACAACGATCGACCAACCAACACACAACATACAGTGTTTCACTATCACCAAAGTACTAACTTTCCGGCAATGTAACTAGTGCCCTTACTTCAAACGAAATCCCTTTTCTTTCACACAATGACTATGAATTTTGAGTACAAGGATTCATTCAACACTCATGCTCAGAAGTAACTACAAGTACCGTTAGTGCTTAGTACCATAAGCTTTCCCTTATCTTCACTGCTTAGACTCTCCAAACTAGATTCTAGGATCACTATAGGACTTTCTTGGCTTGTAACGTAGGCTCAGAGTTAGGTGTGGTACATTTGGATACTTCTTAGTGACTTTATGCCGTCCTTGACATTACACTAGTCTTTCAACCTCTTTTTGCACTATTTTTGCCATCCTACCATTGTGCCTTCTTTCCCTTGATTTTCTTTAACTACGGATGTGACTTTAAACCTTGTAGCTTTAATTTTTTTTAATTCTTTTTTAAGCTTTCAACAAGTCGCATCATTTCCTCTCATTCTCAACATCAAACTCTTTTCATACCCACAATTCTTTCGGTTTCCTCTTTCATAGCCACCCTCAACTGATGGATTTTCCATTGGTTGAGGTGCACAATATCCGATGTCGGGTCAGGGCCAAGATTGAGGATACTTTTTACATTAGCCACCCTTAACTTAGGATTTTGTCGTAAGTCAAGGTGCACATGTCCAATGAGGGACCGGGGCCAACATAGTTGATTATGGGAAGGTGAGTTCGGGGATTAGAAACAAATGGTCTAATTTTAGGCTCAAAGTATTTGGATCAAAGGGAGCATTTGTTCTATTTGGTTGGATCCTTCTTTTAGGCAATTTGTGGACTTATCAGAACAATGGCCTATGATCACTTCCTAACCTCTAGATTGAATTGTCTTAGCAGGACAAATCGGGAAAGTTCTAGTTTTGCACAAAATCTATTTGAACAATCAACTATTCTCACACACTATTTGCACATAGTTTTATTATCACATTATCAGATTACCCACTTCTAGTTTCAGCCTATGTCATGCCATCAAGTTGATCCATTATCATGTCATACTCAGAGCCAACACCTTCAACTTGTCTTAGCCTACCAATTCTAGCACACAAAAGCACATTTGGATGGGTATATTTTTCATAGGCCATCATGCTTCATTCTTTTTCATTCTTCTACATATACGATTCTAACACATGTTGGTTCAATAGAAATTAAACAGTCTCTTAGGGAAAAAGAACACAGGCAAGAAAACCCCAAAGAGAGGATGTATGAGTTGGGTTATTCAGACTTCACCCTACTACTCACAATCCATTTACCCCACCCCCAACAAAAAAAATAAATGTGATTGTCCCCAATGCATACATGATATACCGTGACTTTACGGTATTTCTAATACATTT
>NW_006238938.1:3636431-3646191 GCF_000226075.1 Solanum tuberosum | reverse complement strand
ATTCAGATGGCCCCGTTTGAGGCCTTATATGGTAGGCGTTGTCGCTCTCTAGTTGGTTGGTTTGAGTCTATAGAGCCTAGGCCCCGTGGTACAGACTTGCTTCAGAAGGCCCTGGATCAGGTGGGGGTGATTCAACATAGGCTTAGGACAGCTCAGAGTAGGCAACAGAGTTATGCAGATCGGAGGCGCTGACCTTTCAGATTCTCTATTGGTGATCGGGTATTCCTCTGTGTGTCGCCCATGAAAGGCGTGATGAGGTTTGGGAGGCTGGGCAAGCTTAGCCCCAGGTACATTGGGCCTTTTGAGATACTCCGGACAGTTGGGGATGTTGTTTCTGAGTTGGCCCTACCTCCAGCATTTTCAGCTATCCACCCGGTTTTCCATGTCTCGATGTTGCGGCGATATGTTCCTGATGAGTCTCATGTGCTCCAGTATGATGCAGTCGAGTTGGTTGATGAGTCCCATGGGCTCCAGTATGATGCAGTCCAGTAGAGGAGCCAGTTGCCATTCTAACCAGTGATGTGAGGAGATTTCGATCAAGAGCCATTCCTATTGTTAAGGTCCGTTGGAGGCATCGTCCAGTCAAGGAGGCTACCTGGGAGACCGAGAGCAGGAGATGCGAGAGCAGTTTTCCCGGCTTTTTTTGAGCCTTCAGGTACTTCTTGATCCTTTCTTTAGTGGACGAAAGTCCTTTTTAGTAGTGGATATTATAATGACGCTCCAGGTCATTTCTGTGTCTTGCCTTCTGTGTGTTGTTTAGAGCGTTCCTGTAGCGACCCTTAGTCATTTATGACTTGCTGGGACTAACAATTCGGTCACCTGGTCGTTTGCTTGGACTTGGTGCGAGTTTTTGTGTTTTGGAGCTTATGAACCTTGAACGATCATTTTCGATCAACAGTTCAAGAAGATGACATCGGAATCCAATTCTGAAGATTCAATAAGCTCCGGTAGGGTCATTTTAGGCTAGTAGCATGGTCGACATGACTCCCGAGGTTTTCAGTCTGATTCGGCGCGATTTGGCGTTTTAACTTTAAGTTTAAGCCTAAGTTTGACTTTAGTCAACATTTTGAGTAAACGCGCTCGGATGAGAATTTCGTCAGTGCGGTTAGTTCCAGAATGTCGAGTTTGGTCTAGATTCACCCTTATTTTGTGTCCCGAGGTTTTTGATATCTTTCCGAACCCTTTTGTGGATTTTGACTTAAAATGGCCTTTGGAAGTGGGACCCATTTTTTATCGAGATGACCTCTGATAGAAATTTTGACTACGCCGTTGAGTCCGAAATATCGAATTTATTATGGTTACATATCTCGTTTGCGTGCACGGGACCCCGAACGAGTTCGGAGCACCCTGTCGGAGTTTTTAGTTTTGGAAAAAAATTGCAGCAAATCTGCTATTTAATGCAGATAGACAGCAATCTTTTCCAAACCTTCAAACTCTCATAACTCTCTCATCTTTTGTCCGAATTTGGTAATTCGAAGTGCGGGAGCTTCGTATTTTCGGTGGTTTTGCTGTAGATTGTTCGGAAGTTGTTGGGTGCATGTAGTTCGAGGTAATTTCGCGATTTACCTGACTACTCTACCACTTTTTTGAGCCTTTGTTTTTGGCATTCTTGTTTTGGTCATATCTCTCTCATTTTAGCTCGGTTTTGGGAGATTCAAAGTCCCACGTGTTGATAATTGTCAAGACTTCATCGTAGAGTGTTCAAAGAGTGCTGGGAAATTTTTGATTCTTGTTTATTCCAAGTTTGGACTGCTGCTGCTATCTTTTTTTAAGTTGATTAAAGTGCGGTTTCCTGTTTGTTGTTTTTTGCTATGTTTTGAGCCTGGATTTGTGTTCCATTTTGGAACATAAGTTTGGGGTGCTGTTTAGGGTCTCTTGACGGAGTCAAATTCGGACAGTTCGGTGCGGGTCCCACATTCCCATGTTAACTCCAAATTTGACCCATCTCCCTTTTTTGTGATTTTGGTATCTAAACAATCGTACTAATGTTGTGATCCTATATTTGATAGAGTGACAACGTTCAAAGGTCGTTAGGGAAGTAAAAGCTCCGTTAAAGTGATTTGGAGCGCGCACGATAGGCCTTAAGGTAGGCTACGGCTTCCTTTCTTTTAGATTTAGCTTAATTGTGTAAATATATGTCGTTTGGAGTGAATTGGGGGTGGGTACCAGTTTATTACCTTACTTTGATTTGATACCTCATGTTAGGATCGATTGGCCATATTTCGAGTATAGTATCATGTTAACCGGTTTAGTAGAGTTGCATGCTTATGTGCTAAATGCTAATGTATGCTTGTATGCTACGTATTGTATGCCTTGTTCATCCTTAACCGTAAGCATGATGTCCTTAGTCTAGGTTAGACTAGCATTGCCTTAGACTTATGACCGGTGTGAGATGGATAGCCTTGACTTGCTGCCAACGTCATTCAGATGACTTAGCTCCTAGTAGACCAGAATAGCAGACTTGAGTCTGATAGTTTGAGCCTTAGATTAGGCGTTATCTCTACTTGCTGCACTTCTGTATCTTCTTTCTCTCATTTTGTTGTTCCGATGCATTCTCGAAGGTTTGGAGCTTCAATAGAGGCGTGGTATTGAGATAGTATAGGCTTGGAGCCTTTTCTGTGATGCCTTAGAGTGGACGGCGTTCCACGGTGGTTGTTTTTAGATTGAATCCTATTGGAGATCGTTCTTTCTAGCTGGGCTGGGAACGTATCAATGGCTGGGTAGACTCGGTGATATCGGTGATCGCCCCCGGGCCTCTCTTTCTAGCTGGGCTAGGAGTGTGCTGCTGGCTGGGTGTCCCCGGGTAGCTCTTCCTAGCTAGGCAGGGAGCTGGCTGCATGGTAGCATGACTCGCGATATCTATCTCACTCACGGGTCCCTCTTTCTAGCTGGGCTGGGAGTGAACTGTTTGGTTGGGTGCCCCCTAAGGTCACTCTTTCTAGCTGGGCTGGGAGTGTACTACTGGCTGGGTGGAGTCTGATGGATTATCTTAGTTACTTTAGGCTGGGAACCCGATTTTCTTCTTTCTCAGTACACATAGCTTTTCTGTGTAACTGTCAGGCTTATGGGGGTTCATTCAGGTTTTATTTGAGCTTGCGCACGAGTGTACCTTCTGGGCATATGGGGTCCAGTTAGGTTTAGTTTAGTTGTACTTAGTTTGTTTCTAGTATGCTCGTGTGCTTTCTTTTCGTATCCACTTTGACATCTCTCTGTCTAAATTCTATCCTTTCTAATTGTTTTAACCCTTTTTGCTCAATCGGCCTAAGATACCTACTAACTACCTGTTGTGTTGGTACTCATGCCACGCTCTGCATCTATTTCGCGATGCAGGTCCCAGTACCAGTTACCAGCGGTGATTAGTTCCAGCTTTCTTTTGCAGTTGTTATTAGGAGAAGTGGGCGAGCACTTAGCGTTTGTGTTTGTTCTGTCTCCTTCTTTTGTATTTAGCTAGTCTTGTTGCCTTTTAGACACGCTCTGTTGCGGTGCACTTTTGGGACTTGTACTCTTTAATAGATAGTTCTGTACTAGTGACTTCCAGGTTCTAGGAGGGATTTCTGTATATATTTATTTTTGGTTGCTTCCGCCTTGTTATTCTTGTTTAGATTATTGTTATCGTTAGTTTCTGCCCTTTCGCTCATTGCTTGATTTTCTGTGTTACGGGTTGGCTTACATATTGGTAGGGTATAGTAGGTGCCATCATGTCTCGAGAAATCGGGTCGTGACAAGTTGGTATCAGAGCCTCAGGTTCACCGGACTCACTTGTACAGAGCTAACGTCTAGTAGAGTCTTGCGAATCGGTGCGGAGACGTCTGTAACTTATCTTCGGGAAGCTACAGGATGTCCTTAGAAAGATTTCCTCTTTTGTTTCACTTTCGTGCAGCATGTGTCTTATTGGTTCCTTAAGATCTCAGTTGTTTCACTCTTTCGCAGGATGGCTCTCTTGCGAGGTGGCGCGGCAGGGGGTGATGCACCCAGGCCTGCAAACCGTGCCCCAGCTTGGGGTAGACGCCAATCCCGAGGTCGAGAGAGGGTCACAGCATCAGTCTATGAGAGAGAGGAGGATCCAGAGCCAGTAGAAGACCCTTCTATACTTCGTATATCAGATCAGCCGGTGCGGCCGGGGCCAGCAGAGATCGTTACCCGGACTTGTTCTGAATCCAGATCTCCAGGCCGTTATTGCTCAGCTCTTAGGTTGTGCTTGGGGGGATGCAGCAGCCACCCGCCCCACTTACACCAGCACTAGTACCGCAGGATCATCCTACAGTGAGGGTCACCTAAGGTCCAGGTACCACCCGAGGGAGTGCAGCCCTTGGCAGCGGACAGACCTATGCCACTTTGAGGACAAGAAGATGCTTGGTGTGTTTCTCAGGTTGACACCACTAGGGTTTTCTGAGGCAGTGGGTGAGGATGTCCACGAGTTTATTACTACTTGTCGTGAGAGGCTTCGCACTTTGGGCCTTGTGGAGTCTAGAGGGCCTGACTTCATTGCTTACCAACTAGATGGGCCAGCTAGGCAGGTGGCGCACATTCAATTAGACCAGTCCAGTTGGATCTCCACTAGTATCACGGGATTAGTTTTGTTAGTCCTTTTTGGCCAAGTTTATCCCTCATAGCATCAGAGACCGCCTCGGGGATGACTTCCGCAAGTTGAAGCAGGGCTCCATGTCAGTGTCAGAGTACGAGACTAGGTTCCACGAGCTCTCCCGTCATGCGGAGATTATATTATCTACATAGGAGGAGCGAGTTAGGTGGTTTGTTCGTGGGTTGAGATTGTAGCTTCGACCTGAGACCCAGTCGATATTTTTTGGACATAGTTGACCATGCCAGTACTATGGAGCATCCTCATCGCGAGGCATAAAGCGGCAGCAAGAATAGGGCTAGGCATAAAGGCAGCTACAATGACTACCGCCCCAGGTCTAGAGATTATCATGACAGAGCCGGACGAGGGTTTCGGCAGGGTCAGCCTAGCAGAGTTACACAGGCCTCTCTTCAGGCATCAGATGGTGGTCGGAGTGAGGCTAGTTCTAGTCAGGGCCGCGAGGTGTTTCGGTCGGGTACTTCAGGCCATGGTAGTCGCCCTCGACAGGGTTGATATTAGTGTGGTGATATCGGTTATTGGGCCAGGGACTGCACTCAGCATAGTCGAATTGCTCCCGCTCCTCATGCAGCTGCCCCATCATTACCAGAACCTCCAGCCAGAAGCCATGGTCAGGGTCAGGACCATAGAGGTCGTCAGCAGGGTATACGGGGTGGTCCCCAAGGAGGCAGGTCAGATGGTAGGTTTGATGGTAAGGCTATAGGCAGACATAAACATTTCTATGCACCAACAGCGAGGGCGGAGGCTGAGGTATCAGACAATGTGATCACAGGTATAATTCTTTTATGCCACCAGCACGCCTTGGCTTTATTTGATCTAGGCTCTACTTTTTCGTATGTTTCTGTTTATAATGCCTCTCGATTGAGTAAGATGTCTAAGCCTTTGGTAGCACCGTTGCGTGTGTCGACCCCCGTGGGTGAGTCTTTAGTAGTGGATCAGGTATTTCGATCTTGCTTAGTTACCGTCAAGGGGTGTGACACCCGGGCTGACCTTATATTACTTGACATGGTTGATTTCGATATGATTCTGGGCATGGACTGGATGACGCGCGTGTTCAGGCCTTATCTTGATTCCTTCGTCATAGTCTTCATTGATGGCATTTTGATATACACGAGGAGTAGGGGTGATCATGAGCAACATTTGAGAGTTGTGCTCCAGACTTTGAGAGATCAGTGACTTTATGCCAAGTTCTCAAAGTGCCAGTTTTGGTTAGACTCTGTAGCGTTCTTGGGGCATGTTGTAACCAAGGAGGGCATTATGGTAGACCTTCTTGGGGCACGTGGTGTCCAAGGAGGGTATTAGGGTTGATCCAGCGAAGATTGAGGCTATTCGTGATTGGGCTAGGCCCACTTCAAGTACTGAGATTCGGAGCTTTGTCGGACTAGCAGGCTACTACAGATGATATGTGGAGGGTTTCTCTACCTTGGCAGCACCTCTAACCCGGTTGAATCGTGTTGATGTTCCCTTTGTTAGGTTAGAGGAGTGTGAAATGAGCTTTAAGGGAGGCCAACATCACCAGAGTGGTCCTAGTACGGGCCAGGGTTCGAGGGGATGAGATTCCCTCCGTTCCTATCGCGGTTGGGTTACTTCAAAGCGTTCAGCAGCAGGGCCGGGTTATTGCTTATGCGTCGAGGCAGCTTAAGATTCATGAGCGCAACTACCCCACCCATGACTTAAAGTTGGCGGAGGTAGTTTTCGCACATAAGATTTGGAGGCACTATTTGTATGGAGTTCGATGTGAGATCTATACCGAGCATAGGAGTATTTAGTACATCATGAGCCAAAGGGACCTTAATTCGAGGCAGCGTCGTTAGATTGAGCTCCTGAAGGACTATAACCTCTCTATTCTCTATCATTCGAGTAAGGCGAATTTGGTAGCGAATGCCTTAAGCCGAAAGGCGGTGAGTATGGGTAGCCTAGAATTCCTATCTGTTGAGGAGCGACCCTTAGTTATGGACATTCAGTTCTTCGCCAACAGCTTGGTTCGGTTGGATATCTCAAATCCTAGACATGCCTTGGCCCATATGGGAGTTCAATCTTCCTTCCTTGATAGGATCCGTGGTTGTTAGTTTGAGGATGAGGCCTTGGTGGCCCTTAGAGATCGACTGTTAGCGGGTGATGATGGTCAGACTACCTTTGATCCTGATGGAGTGTTAAGATTCGCTGACCGCATTTGTGTTCCGAGAGTTGGAGATTTGATTCAGTTGATACTTTCAGAGGGCCATGAGTCTAGATACTCTATCCATCCAGGCACAACAAAGATGTATCGTGATTTGAGGCAGCATTACTGGTGGTGGGGCAACAGGAGAGATATTGCTGACTTTGTTTCCCATTGCCTGTGCTGCCAGCAGGTAAATGCTGAACATTTGAGGCCTGGTGGTTAGTTTCAGAGATTACCCCATTCCGGAGTGGAACTGGGAGCGTATGACTATGGACTTCATTATGGGGTTGCCTTAGACTTCTAGAGGTGTTGACAGCATTTGGGTCATCGTTGATCGATTGACCAAGTCAGCACATTTCCTTCATGTATAGTCTTCATTTAGCACCGAGAGGTTGGCTCGTATCTACATTCGGGAGGTGGTTCGACCTCATGGGGTGCCAGTTTCTATTATATCAGATCGGGGTTCTCAGTTCACGTCTAGCTTTTGGTGGACCTTTCAGGATGAGTTGGGCACTCGGGTTGACCTTAGCACAGCTTTCCACCCACAGACGGAGCGAAATATTCAGGTCCTTGAAGATATGTTGCGGGCCTGTGTTATGGAGTTTGGAGGTCAGTGGGACCAGTTCTTACCTTTGGCGGAGTTTGCGTACAACAACAGCTACCACTCTAGTATTCAGATGGCCCCATTCGAGGCATTATATGGTAGGCGTTGTCGCTCTCCAATTGGTTGGTTTGAGTCTACAGAGCCTAGGCCGTGTCGTACCAATTTCCTTCAGGAGTCCCTGGATTGGGTGAGGGTGATTCAGGATAGGCTCAGGATGGCTTAGAGTAGGCACCAGAGTTATGCGGATCGGAGGCGCCGACATTTTAAGATTTCTCTTTTTGGGTGATCAGGTATTCCTCGTGTGTCGCCCATGAAGGTGTTATGATGTTTGGGAGGCGGGGCAAGCTTAGCCCCAGGTACAGTGAGCTTTTTGAGATACTCCGGATAGTTGGGGAGGTTGCTTATGAGTTGGCCCTACCTCCAGCATTTCCAGCCATCCACCTGGTTTTCCATGTCTCGATGTTGTGGCAATATGTTCCTGATGAGTCCCATGTGCTCCAGTATGATGCAGTCGAGTTGGATGATGAGTCCCATGTGCTCCAGTAAGATGCAGTCCAGTAGAGGAGCCGGTTGCCATTCTAACCAGTGATGTGAGGAGATTTCGCTCAAGAGCCATTCCTGTTGTTAAGGTCCGTTGGAGGCATCGTCCAGTCAAGGAGGCTACCTGGGAGACCGAGAGCAGGAGATGCGCGAGCAGTTTCCCGGCTTTTTTGAGCCTTCAGGTACTTCTTGATCCTTTCTTCGTGGACGAAGTCATTTTCGATCAACAGTTCAAGAAGATGACATTCGGAATCCAATTCTGAAGATTCAATCAGCTCCGGTAGGGTCATTTTAGGCTAGTAGCATGGTCGACATGACTCCCGAGGTTTTCAGTCTAAGTCGGCGCGATTTGGTGTTTTAACTTTAAGTTTAAGCCAAAGTTTGACTTTGGTCAATATTCCGAGTAAACATGCTCGGATGAGAATTTCGTCAGCGCGGTTAGTTCCGGAATGTCGAGTTTGGTCTAGATTGACCCTTATTTTGTGTCCCGACGTTTTTGATATCTTTCCGAGCCCTTTTGTGGATTTTGACTTAAAATGGCCTTTGGAAGTGGGACCCACTTTTTATCGAAATGACCTCTGATAGAAATTTCGACTACGCCGTTGAGTCCGGAATATCGAATTTGGTATGGTTACATATCTAGTTTGCGTGTACGGGGTTCCAAACGAGTTCGGAGCACCCCGTCGGAGTTTTTAGTTTTGGAAAACAATTGCAGCAAATTTGCTATTTAATGCAGATAAACAGCAATCTTTTCCAAACCTTCAAACTCTCATAAATATCTCATCTTTTGTCCAAATTAGGTGATTCGAAGTGCGGGAGATTCGTATTTTCGGTGGCTTTCCTGTAGATTGTTCGGAAGTTGTTAGATGCGCGTAGTTCGAGGTAATTTTGCGATTTACCTGACTTCTCTACCTCTTTTTCGAGCCTTTGTTTTTGGCATTCTTGTTTTGGTCATATCTCTCTTATTTTAGCTCGGTTTTGGGAGAGTCAAAGTCCCACTTGTTGATAATTGTCGAGACTTCTTGGTATAGTGTTCAAAGAGTGCTGGGCAACTTTCGATTGTTGTTTATTCCAAGTTTTGACTGCTGCTTCTTTCTTTTTTTTAGTTGATTAAAGTGTAGTTTTTTGCTTGTTTATTTTTGCTATGTTTTGAGTCTGAAATTGTATTCCATTTTGGAACATAAGTTCGGGGTGCTGTTTAGGGTCTCTTGACGGAGTAATATTCGGACAGTTCGGTGCGGGTCCCATGATTCCCATGTTAACTCCAAATTTGACCCATCTTCTTTTGATGTGATTTTAGTGTCTAAACGATCGTACTAACGTTGTGATCCTATATTTGATAGAGTGACAGCGTTCAAAGGTCGTTAGGGAAGTAAAAGCTCAGGTAAAGTGCACGATCGGCCTTAACGTAGGCTACGACTTCCTTTCTCTTAGATTTAGCTTAATTGTGTAAAAATATGTCGTTTGGAGTGAATAGGGGGTGGGTACCATTTTACTACCGTACTTTGATTAGATACCTCATGTTAGGATCGATTGGTCATATTTCGGGTATAGTATCATGTTAACCGGTTTAGTAGAGTTGCATGCTTATGTGCTAAATGCTAATGTATGCTTGTATGCCATGTATTGTATGCCTTGTTCATCCTTAACCGTAAGCATGATGTCCTTAGTCTAGGTTAGGCTAGCATTGCCTTAGACTTAAGACCCGTGTGGGCTGGATAGCCTTAACCTTCTGTCGACGTTGTTCGGATGACTTAGCTCCTAGTAGACCGGAATAGCAGACTTGAGTCTGATAGTTTGAGCCTTAGATTAGGCGCTATTGTTGATTGTTGCACTTCTGTATCTTCTCCCTCTCATT
>NW_006238938.1:3632836-3636308 GCF_000226075.1 Solanum tuberosum | reverse complement strand
TTTCTGTGAATTCTTAGAGTGGACGGCGTTCCACGGTGGTTGTTGTTAGATTGAATCCTATTGGAGATATCATCACCCCCGGGATTGTAGATTCGGTGGTATCGGCGACCGCCCCCGTTCCTCTGTTTCTAGCTGGGCTGGGAGTGTGCTGCTGGCTGGGTGTCCCCGGGTAGCTCTTTCTAGCTAGGCTGGGAGCTGACTACATAGTAGGACGACTCGCGATATCTACCTCACTCACAGGTCTCTCTTTCTAGTTGGGCTGGGAGTGAACTGTTTGGTTGGGTGCCCCCTACGGTCACTCTTTCTAGCTGGGCTGGGAGTGCACTGCTGGCTGGGTGGAGTCTGATGGATTATCTTAGTTACTTTGGGTTGGGAGCCCGATTTTCTTCTTTCTCAGTAGACTTAGCTTTTCTGTATACCTGTCGGGCTTACGGTTGTTCGTTCAGGTTTTATTTGAGCTTGCGCACGAGTGTACCTTCTGGGCATATGGGGTCCAGTTAGGTTTAGTTTAGTTGTACTTAGTTTGTTTCTGGTATGCTCATCTGCTTTCTTTTCGTATCCACTTTGACCTCTCTGTGTCGAGATTCTATCCTAGCTAATTGTTTTTACCCTTTTTACTGAGTCGGCCTATGATACCTACTGAGTACCTATTGTGTTGGTACTCATGCTACGCTCTGCATCTATTTCGCGATGCAGGTCCCAGTACCAGTTACCAGCGGTGATTAGTTCCAGCCTTTTTTTGCAGCTGTGCTTAAGAGACGAGGGCGAGCACTTGGCATTTGAGTTTGTTCAGTCTCCTTCTTTTGTTTTTAGTTAGTCTTGTTGCCTTTTAGACACGCTCTATTGCGGTCAACTTTTGGGACTTGTACTCTTTAATAGATAGCTATGTACTAATGACTTCCAGGTTCTAGGAGGGATTTCTGTATATATTTATTTTGGTTGGTTCCGCCTTGTTATTCTTGTTTAGATTATTGTTATCGTTAGTTTCTGCCCTTTCGCTCATTGCTTGATTTTCTGGTTTACGGGTTGGATTACCTATTGGTAGGGTATAGTAGGTGCCATCATGAATCGAGAAATAGGGTCGTGACAAGTTGGTATCAGAGCCTCACGTTCACCGGTCTCACTTGTACAGATCTAACGTCTAGTAGATTCTTGCGAATCGGTGCGGAGATGTCCGTAACTTATCTTCGGGAGGCTACAGGATGTTCTTAGAAAGATTTCCTCTTTTGTTTCACTTTCGTGCAACATGTGTCTTATTGTTTCCTTAAGATCTCACTTGTTTCACTATTTCGCAGGATAGCTCTCCGCGAGGTGGCGCGGCCGGGGGTGATGCACCCAAGACTGCAAACCGAGCCCCAGCTTGGGGTAGACGCCGATCCCGAGGTCGAGAGAGGGTCGCAACATCAGTCCATGAGAGAGAGAAGGATCCAGAGCCAGTAGAAGACCCTTCTACACTTCGTATACCAATTCAGCCGGTGGGGCCGTGGCCAGCCCAGCCGTCACCCGGACTAGTTCTGAATCCAGATCTCTAGTACCGCAGGATTATCCTACAGTGAGGGCACCTCAGGTCCAGGTACCACCCGAGGGAGTGCAGCCCTTGGCAGCTGACAGACCTATGCCGCTTGAGGACAAGAAGATGCTTGGTGTGTTTCTCAGGTTGACACCACTGAGGTTTTCTGGGGCAGTGGGTGAGGATGCCCACGAGTTTCTTACTACTTGTTGTGAGAGGCTTCGCACTTTGGGCCTTGTGGAGTCAAGAGGGGCTGACTTCATTGTTTACCAACTAGATGGGCCTGCCAGGCAGGTGGCGCACATTCAATTAGACCAGTCCAGTTGGATCTCCACCAGTATTATGGGATTAGTTTTCTGAGGCCTTTTTGGCCAAGTTTATCCCTCGTAGCATCAGAGACCGCCTCAGGGATCACTCCGCAGGTTGGAGCAGGGCTCCATGTCGGTATCAGAGTACGAGACTAGGTTCCACGAGCTCTCCCGTCATGCCGAGATGATATTACCTATAGAGGAGGAGCAAGTTAGGTGCTTTGTTCGTGGGTTGAGATTGCAGCTTCGGCCTGAGACCTAGTCTTTAGTTTCTGCGGGTCGATATTTTTTTGGACATAGTTGACCATGCCAGTACTATATAGCAACTTCGTCGCGAGGCATAAAGCGGCAGCGCGAATAGGGCTAGGCATAAGGGCAGCTACAATGACTACCGCCCCAGGTCTAGAGATTATCATGACAGAGCCGGACGACGATTTCGATAGGGTCAGTCTAGCAGACCTACACAGGCCTCTTTTCAGGCATCAGATGGTGGTCGGAGTGAGGCTAGTTCTAGTCAGGGCCGCGAGGTGTTTTAGTCTGGTTCTTCAGGCCATGGTAGTCGTTCTTCTGGTAGTCGCCCTCGACAGGGTTGCTATGAGTGTGGTGATATGGGTTATTGGGCCAGGGACTGCTCTCAGCATAACCGGATTGCTCCCGCTCCTCATGCAGCTCCGCCATCTTTACCAGAACCTCCAGTTAGAGGCCGTGGTCAGGGTCAGGACCATAGAGGTGGTCAGCAGGGTAAACGGGGTGGTGCCGAGGAGGAAGGTCAGGTGGTAGGTTTGATGGTAAGGCTATAGGCAGACATAGCCATTTCTATGCAGCAACAGCGAGGGCGGAGGCTGAGGCATCTGACGATGTGATGACATGTATGATTCTTTTATGCCACCAGCATGCCTTGGCTCTGGTAAAGTGATTTGGAGCACGCACGGTCGGCCTAAGGTAGGCTACAACTTCCTTTCTTTTAGATTGAGCTTAATTGTGTAAGAACATGTCGATTGGAGTGAATTTGGGGTGGGTACCAGTCTACTATCTTTCTTTCATTAGATAGTATCATGTTAACCGGTTTAGTAGAGTTGCATGCTTATGTGCTAAATGCTATTGTATGCTTGTATGCTATGTATTGTATGCCTTGTTCATCCTTAACCGTAAGCATGATATCCTTAGTCTAGGTTAGGCTAGCATTACCTTAGACTTATGACCCGTGTGGGCTGGATAACCTTGACTTGCTACCGACGTCGTTCGGATGACTTTGCTCATTGTAGATCGGAATTGCAGACTTGAGTCTGATAGTTTGAGCTTTAGATTAGGCGTTATCTCGACTTGCTTAACTTCTGTATCCTCCCACTCTCATTTTGCGGTTTCGATGCATTCTCGAAGGTTTGGTTCTTCACTAGAGGCGTGGGATTGAGATAGTATAGGCTTGAAACCTTTTCTGTGATGACTTAGAGTGGACGGTGTTCCACGGTGGTTGTTGTTCGATTGAATTCTATTGGAGATACCATCACCCCCGGGGTCATTCTTTCTAGCTGTACTGGGAACGTATCGCTGGTTGGGTAGAGTCAGTGATATCGGCGATCGCCCCCGGGCCTCTCTTTCTAGCTGGGCTGGAATTGTGCAACTGGCTGGGTGTCCCTGGGTCGCTCTTTCTAGC
>NW_006238938.1:3631481-3632782 GCF_000226075.1 Solanum tuberosum | reverse complement strand
TGGTTGGGTGGAGTCTGATGGATTATCTTAGTTACTTTGGGTTGGGAGCCCGGTTTTCTTCTTTCTCAGTAGACTTAGCTTTTCTGTGTACCTGTCGGGCCTATGGTGGTTCGTTCAGGTTTTATTTGACCTTGCGCACGAGTGTACCTTCTAGGCATATGGGGTCGAGTTAGGTTTAGTTTAGTTGTACTTAGTTTGTTTCTAGTATGCTCGTGTGCTTTCTTTTTGTATCCACTTTGACCTCTCAGTGTCTAGATTCTATCATTACTAATTGTGTTTACCCTTTTTGCTCAGTCGGCCAAAGATGCCTACTTTGTACCTGTTGTGTTGATATTCATGCTATGCTCTGCATCTATTTCGTGATGCAGGTCCAAGTACCAGATACCAGCGGTGATTAGTTCCAGCCTTCTTTTTGAAGCTGTGATTCGGAAACGAGGGCGAGCACTTGGCGTTTGGGTTTGTTCTGTCTCATTCTTTTGTTTTTAGCTAGTCTTGTTGCCTTTGAGACACGCACTGTTGTGGTACACTTTTGGGACTTGTACTCTTTATTAGATAGCTCTGTACTAGTGACTTCTAGGTTCTGGGAGGGATTTCTGTATATATTTATTTTGGGTTACTTCCGTCTTTCTGCCTTTTCGCTCATTGCTTGATGTTCTGGGTTACGGGTTGGCCTACCTATTGGTAGGGTATAGTAGGTGCCATCATGACTCGAGAAATTGAGTCGTGACAAGTTGGTATCAGAGCCTCAGGTTCACCGGTCTCACTTGTATAGAGATAACTTCTAGTCGAGTCTTGCAGATCGGTGCGGAGACGTCCGTAACTTATCTTCGGGAGCCTATAGGATGTCCTTAGAAAGATTTCATCTTTTGTTTCGCTTTCGTGTAGCATGTGTTTTATTGGTTCCTTAAGATCCCACTTGTTTCATACTTTCGCAGGATGGCTTGCTCACGAGGTGGCGCGGCCGCGGGTGATGCACCCAGGCCTGTTGACAGAGCCCCAGCTTGTGGTAGACGCCGACCCCGAGGTCGAGAGAGGGCCGTAGCTTCAGTCTAGGAGCGAGAGGAGGATCCAGAGACAGTAGCAGACCCTTCTATACTTCGTATATCAGATCAGTCGGTGATTAGTTCCAGCTTTCATTTGCAGCTGCGATTCGGAGAAGAGGGCGAGCACTTAGCGTTTGGGTTTGTTCTGTCTCTTTCTTTCGTTTTTAGCTAGTCTTGTTGTCTTTTAGACACGCTCTGTTCCGGTCCACTTTTGGGACTTGTACTCTTTAATAGATAGCTCTATACTAGTGACTTCCA
>NW_006238938.1:3622397-3631257 GCF_000226075.1 Solanum tuberosum | reverse complement strand
TGGAGTAGACTTATCCGGAGACGGGGGTGAGCACACGGCGTTTTGTACTATTTCAGTCTCCATCTGTATATATAGACTTGTCTTTTACCTTTCGAGACAGTCCAGTCTCTGTTGTCCACTTTTGGGACTTGCACTCATTTTGTTAGTAGCTCTATACTAGTGACTTCCAGGTTCTGGGAGGGATTTCTGTATATATTTATTTTGGGTTGCTTCCGCCTTGTTATTCTTGTTTAGATTATTGTTATCGTTAGTTTCTGCCCTTTCGCTCATTGCTTGATTTTCTGGGTTCCGGGTTGGCTTACATATTGGTAGGGTATAGTAGGTGCCATCATGACTCGAGAAATCGGGTCGTGACAAGTTGGTATCAGAGCCTCAGGTTCGCCGGTCTCACTTGTACAGAGCTAACGTCTAGTAGAGTCTTGCGAATCGGTGCGGAGACGTCCGTAACTTATCTTCGGGAGGCTACAGGATGTCCTTAGAAAGATTTGCTCTTTTCTTTTACTTTCGTGCAGCATGTGTCTCATTGGTTCCTTAAGATCTCACTTGTTTCACTCTTTAGTAGGATGGCTCCCTCGCGAGGTGGCGCGGCAGGGGGTGATGCACCCAGGCCTGCAAACCGTGCCCCGGCTTGGGGTAGACGCCAATCCCGAAGTCGAGAGAGGGTCACAGCATCAGTCCATGAGAGAGTGGAGGATCCAGAGCCAGTAGAAGACCCTTCTATACTTCGTATATCAGATCAGCCGGTGCGGCCGGGGCCAGCACAGCCGTCACCCGGACAAGTTCTGAATCCAGATCTCCAGGCCGCTATTGCTCAGCTCTTAGGTGTGCTTGGGGGGATGCAGCAGCCACCCGCCCTAGTTACACTAGCACTAGTACCGCAGGATCATCCTACAGTGAGGGCACCTCAGATCCAGGTACCACCCGAGGGAGTGCAGCCCTTGGCAGCGGACAGACCTATGCCGCTTGAGGATAAGAAGATGCTTGGTGTGTTTCTCAGGTTGACACCACTGAGGTTTTCTGAGGCAGTGGGTGAGGATGTCCACGAGTTTATTACTACTTGTCGTGAGAGGCTTCGTACTTTGGGCCTTGTTAAGTCTAGAGGGCCTGACTTCATTGCTTACCAACTAGATAGGCCAGCCAGGCAGGTGGCGCACATTCAATTAGACCAGTCCAGTTGGATCTCCACTAGTATCATGGGGTTAGTTTTGTGAGGCCTTTTTGGCCAAGTTTATCCCTCGTAACGTCAGAGACCGCCTTAGGGATGACTTCCGCAGGTTGGAGCAGGGCTCCATGTTGGTGTCAGAGTACGAGACTAGGTTCCACGAGCTCTCTCGTCATACCGAGATGATATTACCTACATAGGAGGAGCTAGTTAGGTGCTTTGTTAGTGGGTTGAGATTGCAGCTTTGGCCTGAGACCCAGTCTTTAGTTTCTGCGGGTCGATATTTTTTGGACATAGTTGACCATGCCAGTACTATGGAGCATCTTCATCGCGAGGCATAAAGCGGCAGCGAGAATAGGGCTAGGCATAAGGGCAGCTACAATGACTACCGCCCCAGGTCTAGAGATTATCATGACAGAGCCGGACGACGGTTTCGACAGGGTCAGTCTAGCAGAGTTACATAGGCCTCTCTTCCGACATCAGATGGTGGTCGGAGTGAGGCTAGTTTTAGTCAGGGCCGCGAGGTGTTTCAGTCGGGTACTTTATGCCATGGTAGTCGTTCTTCTTGTAGTCTCCCTCGACAGGGTTGCTATGAGTGTGGTGATATAGGTTATTGGGCCAGGTACTGCCCTCAGCATAGATGGATTTCTCCCTCTTCTCATGTAGCTGCCCTATCTTTACCAAAACCTCCAGTTAGAGGCCGTGGTCAGGGTCAGGACCATAGAGGTGGTCAGCAGGGTATACGGGGTAGTCCCCGAGGAGGCAGGTCAGATGGTAGGTTTGATGGTAAGGCTATAGGCAGACATAGCCATTTCTATGCACCAACAGCGAGGGCGGAAGCTGAGGCATCAGACGATATGATCACAGGTATGATTCTTTTATGCCACCAGCACGCCTTGGCTTTATTTGATCTAGGCTCTACTTTTTCGTATGTTTCTGTTTACTATGCCTCTCGATTGAGTATGAAGTCTTAGCCTTTGGTATCACCGTTGCGTGTGTCGACCCCCGTGGGTGAGTCTTTAGTAGTGGATCAGGTATTTCGATCTTGCTTAGTTACCATCCAGGGGCGTGACACCCGGGCAGACCCTATATTACTTGACATGGTTGATTTCGATATGATTCTGGGCATGGACTGGTTATCCCCTTATCGTGCTATTTTAGATTGCTTTCTAAGAACGTTACCTTAGCCATTCATGTTATCCCTCCAGTGGTGTGGCAGGGATCTCGTGCTAGCACACCAGTTGGGGTTATCTCTTTTATTCGTGCTAGGAGGCTAGTGGCTAGTGGATGCTTATCCTATTTGGCCTATGTGCGTGATGTGAGTAGGGAGGTTCCTCCGGTTGAGTCAGTTCCTGTTGTTCGTGACTTCTTAGATGTGTTTCCTACTAACCTACCTGGCCTACCCCCGGAGCGTGATACTAATTCTCCAATTAACCTTGAGCCAGCTACTCGGCCTATTTCTAAGACTGCATTTAGGACCCGTTATGGCTATTATGTGTTCTTGGTGATGTCATTTGGGTTAATTAATGCCCCTGCTGCCTTTATGAACTTGATGACGCGCGTGTTCAGGCCTTATCTTGATTCCTTCGTCATAGTCTTCATTGATGACATTTTGATATACCCGCGGAGTAGGGGTGATCATGAGCAACATTTGAGAGTTGTGCTCCAGACTTTGAGAGATCAGCGGCTTTATGCCAAGTTCTCAAATTGCCAGTTTTAGTTAGACTCTGTAGCGTTCTTAGGGCATGTTGTATATAAGGAGGGCATTATGGTAAATCTGGTGAAGATTGAGGCTATTCGTGATTGGGCTAGGCCCACCTCAGTTCCTGAGATTCAGAGCTTTTTCGGACTAGCAGGCTACTACAGACGATTTGTGAAGGGTTTCTCTACCTTGGCAGCACCGCTAACCCAGTTGACTCGTGTTGATGTTCTCTTTGTTTGGTTAGAGGAATGTGAGGCGAGGTTTTTGAGGCTCAAGGAGTTATTGACCACCTCTCCTATATTGACTCTTCCAGTTGAGGGCGAGAGGTTCACGGTTTATTGTGATGCATCCGGCGTTGGTTTGGGTTGTGTATTGATGCAGCAGGGCCGAGTTATTGCTTATGCGTCGAGGCAGCTTAAGATTCATGAGCGCAACTACCCCACCCATGACTTAGAGTTGGCGGCGGTAATTTTCGCACTTAAGATTTGGAGGCACTACATCTATGGAGTTCGATGTGAGATCTATACCGATCACTTGAGTCTTCAGAACATCATGAGCCAGAGGGACCTTAATTGGAGGGAGCGTCGTTAGATTGAGCTTCTGAAGGACTATGACCTCTTTATTCTTTATCATTCGGGCAAGGCGAATGTGGTAGCGGATGCCTTTAGCCGAAAGGCGGTGAGTATGGGTAGCCTAGACTTCTTATCTGTTGAGGAGCGACCCTTGGTTATGGTCATTCAGTTATTAGCCAATAGCATGGTTCGGTTGGATATCTCAAATCCTAGACGTGTCTTTGCCCATATGGGAGTTCAGTCTTCCTTGCATGATAGGATCTGTGGTTGTCAGTTTGAGGATGAGGCCTTGGTGGCCCTAAGAGATCGAGTGTTAGCGGGTGATGGTGCTCAGGCTACCTTAGATCCTAATGGAGTGTTGAGATTCGCTGGCCGCATTTGTGTTCCGAGAGTTGGAGATTTGATTCAGTTGATACTTTCTGAGGGCCATGAATCTAGATACTCTATCCATCCGGGCACAGCGAAGATGTATCGTGATTTGAGGCAGCATTACTGGTGGAGGGGCAACAGGAGAGATATTGCTGACTTTGTTTCCCGTTGCTTGTGTTGCGAGCAAGTAAATGCTGAACATTTGAGGCCTGGTGGTTAGTTTCAGAGACTACCCATTCCGGAGTCGAACTGGGAGCGTATCACTATAGATTTCATTGTGGGGTTGCCTCAAACTTCTAGAGGTGCTGACAGCATTTGGGTCATCATTAACCGATTGACCAAGTCAGCACATTTCCTTCCTGTACAGTTTACATTTAGCACCGAGAGGTTGGCTCGTATCTACATTCGGGAGGTCGTTCGACCTCATGGGGTGCCAGTTTCTATTATATCAGATCGGAGTTCTCAGTTCACATCAAGCTTTTGGATGACGTTTCAGGATGAGTTGGGCACTCGAGTTGACCTTAGCACAACTTTATACCCGCAGACGGAGCGTACTATTCAGGTCCTTGAGGATATGTTGCGGGCTTGTGTTATGGATTTTGGAGGTCAGTGGGACCAGTTCTTACCTTTGGCGGAGTTTGCGTACAACAACAACTACCACTCTAGTATTTAGATTGCCCCATTCGAGGCGTTATATGGTATGCATTGTCGCTCTCCAATTTGTTGGTTTGAGTCTACAGAGCCTAGGCCGCGTGGTACCGATTTGCTTCAGGAGGCCCTGGATCAGGTGAGGGTGATTCAGGATAGGCTCAGGACGTCTTAGAGTAGGCACCAGAGTTATGCGAATCGAAGACGCCGACGTTTGAGATTCTCTGTTGGTGATCGGGTATTGCTACGTGTGTCACCCATGAAGGGCGTTATGATGTTTGGGAGGCGGGGCAAGCTTAGCCCCAGGTACATTGGGCCTTTTGAGATATTCCGGACAGTTGTGGAGGTTGCTTATGAGTTGGCCCTACCTCCAACATTTTCATCTATCCACCTGGTTTTCTATGTCTCGATGTTGCGGCGTTATGTTCCTGATGAGTCCCATGTGCTCCAGTATGATGCAGTCGAGTTGCCATTCTAGCTAGTGATGTGAGTAGATTGCGCTCAAGAGCCATTCCTGTTGTTAAGGTCCGTTGGAGGCATCGTCTAGTCGATGAGGCTACCTGGGAGACCGAGAGCAGGAGATGCAAGAGCAGTTTCCCGGCATTTTTTAGCCTTCAGGTACTTCTTGCTCCTTTCTTTAGTGGATCAAAACTCCTTTTTAGTAGTGGATACTGTAATGACCCTCCAGATCATTTCTGTGTCTTGCCTTCTGTGTGTCGCTTAGAGAGTTCCTGTAGCGACCCCAAGTCATTTATGACTTACTGGGACTGACAGTTCGGTCATCTGGTCGTTTGTTTGGTCTGGGTGCGAGTTTTTGTGTTTTAGAGCTTATGAACCTAGAACGATTATTTTCGATCAAAAGTTCAAGGAAGATGACATCCGAATCTAATTATGAAGATTCAATCAGCTCCAAAAGGGTTATTTTAGGCTTGTAGCATGGTCTACATGACTCCCGAGGTTTTCAGTCTAAGTCTGCGCGATTTGGCGTTTTAACTTTAAGTTTAAGCCAAAGTTTGACTTTGGTCAATATTCTGAGTAAACACGCTCGGATGAGAATTTCGTCAGTGCTGTTGGTTTCGGAATGTCGAGTTTGGTCTAGATTGACCCTCAATTTGTGTCCCGAGGTTTTAAATATCTTTCCGAGCCCTTTTGTGGGTTTTGACTTAAAATTGCCTTTGGAAGTGGGACCCACTTTTTATCGAGAAAAACATCAATCTTTTCCAAACCTTCAAACTCTCATAACTCTATTATCTTTTGTCCGAATTAGGTGATTCAAATTGCGGGAGCTTCATATTTTCGGTGGCTTTGCTGTAGAGTGTTCGGAAGTTGTTGGGTACACATAGTTCGAGGTAATTTCGCGATTTACCTGACTACTGTACCTCTTTTTCGAGCCTTTGTTTTTGGCATTCTAGTTTTGGTCATATCTCTCTTATTTTAGCTCGGTTTTGGGAGATTCAAAGTCCCACTTGTTGATAATTGTCGAGACTTCGTGGTAGAGTGTTCAAAGAGTGCTGGGCAACTTTCGATTCTTGTTTATTCCAAGTTTGGACTGCTGCTGCTTTCTTTTTTTTAGTTGATTAAAGTGTAGTTTTTTGCTTGTTCATTTTTGCTATGTTTTGAGCCTAGAATTGTATTCCATTTTGGAACATAAGTTTGGGGTGTTGTTTAGGGTCTCTTGACGGAGTCATATTCGGACAGTTCAGTGCGGGTCCCATGATTCCCATGTTAACTCCAAATTTGACCCATCTTCTTTTGTTGTGATTTTAGTGTCTAAACTATCGTACTAACGTTGTGATCCTATATTTGATAGAGTGACAGCGTTCAAAGGTCGTTAGGGAAGTAAAAGCTCAGGTAAAGTGATTTGGAGCGCGCACGATCGGCCTTAACGTAGGCTACGACTTACTTTCTTTTAGATTTAGCTTAATTGTGTAAAAATATGTCATTTGGAGTGAATTGGGGGTGGGTACCAGTTTACTAGCTTACTTTGATTAGATACCTCATGTTAGGATCGATTGGCCATATTTCGGGTATAGTATCATGTTAACCGGTTTAGTAGAGTTGCATGCTTATGTGCTAAATGCTAATGTATGCTTGTATGCTATGTATTGTATGCCTTGTTCATCCTTAACCGTAAGCATGATGTCCTTAGTCTAGGTTTGGCTAGCATTGCCTTAGACTTAAGACCCGTGTGGGCTGGATAACCTTGACTTGCTGTCGATGTCGTTCGGATGACTTAGCTCCTAGTAGACCGGAATAGCAGACTTGGGTCTGGTAGTTTGAACCTTAGATTAGGCGTTATCTCTACTTGCTGCAGTTCTGTATTTTCCCCCTTTAATTTTGCGGTTACGATGCATTCTCGACTGTTTGGAGCTTCATTTTTTATCAAAAGTTCAAGAAGATGACATCGGAATCCAATTCTGACGATTCAATCAGCTTCGGTATGGTCATTTTAGGCTAGTAGCATGGTCGACATGACAGCCGAGGTTTTCAGTTTGATTCGGCGCGATTTGGCGTTTTAACTTTAAGTTTAAGCCTAAGTTTGACTTTGGTCAACATTCTGAGTAAACGCGCTCGGATGAAATTTTGACTACGCCGTTGAGTCCGGAATATCGAATTTGATATGGTTACATATCTCATTTGCGTGCACGGGGTTCCGAACGAGTTTGGAGCACCCCGTCTGAGTTTTTAGTTTTGGAAAAAAATTGCAGCAAATCTGCTATTCAATGCCGATAAACAGCAATCTATTCCAAACCTTTAAACTCTCATAACTCTCTTATCTTTTGTCCGAATTAGGTGATTCGAAGTGCAGGAGCTTCATTTTTCGGTGGCTTTGCTGTAGAGTGTTCGGAAGTTGTTCGGTGCGCATAATTCGAGGTAATTTTGTGATTTACCTGACTACTTTACCCCTTTTTCGAGCCTTTATTTTTGGCATTCCTGTTTTGGTCATATCTGTCTCATTTTAGCTCGGTTTTGGGAGATTCAAAGTCCCACGTGTTGATAATTGTCGAGACTTCGTCGTAGAGTGTTCAAAGAGTGCTGGGCAACTTTCGATTCTTGTTTATTCCAAGTTTGGACTGCTGCTGCTTTCTTTTTTTTAGATGATTAAAGTGTGGTGTCTTGTTTGTTGGTTTTTGCTATGTTTTGAGCCTGGAATTGTGTTCCATTTTGGAACATACGTTTGGGGTGCTGTTTAGGGTCTCTTGACGGAGTCAAATTCAGACAGTTCGGTGCGGGTCCAACAATTCCCATGTTAACTCCAAATTTGACCCATCTCCGTTTGTTGTGATTTTGGTATCTAAACGATCGTACTAACGTTGTGAATCCAGATCTCCAGGCCGCTATTGCTCAACTCTTAGGTGTGGCTTGGGGGATGCAGCAGCCACCCGCCCCAGTTATACCAGCATTAGTACCGTAGGATCATCCTACAGTGAGGGCACCTCAGGTCCAGGTACCACCCGAGGGTGTGCAGCCCTTGGCAGCGGACAAACCTATGCCGCTTGAGGACAAGAAGATGCTTGGTGTGTTTCTCAGGTTGACACCACTGAGGTTATCTGGGGCAGTGGGTGAGGATGCCCACGAGTTTCTTACTACTTATCGTGAGAGACTTCGCACTTTGGGCCTTGTGGAGTCTAGAGGGGCTGACTTCATTGCTCACCAACTAGATGGGCCAGCCAGGCAGGTGGCACACATTCAATTAGACCAATCCAGTTGGATCTCCACCAGTATCATGGGATTAGTTTTGGGAGGCGTGGTAAGCCTAGCCCCAGATAAATTGGGCCATTTGAGATACTCCGGATAGTTAGGGAGGTTGCTTATGAGTTGGCCCTACCTCCAGCATTTTCACCCATCCACCTGGTTTTCCATGTCTCGATTTTACGGCGATATGTTCCTGATGAGTCCCATGTGCTCCAGTATGACGAAGTCAAGTTGGATGATCGTTTGACATTTGTAGATGAGCCAGTTGAAATTCTAGCCAGTGATGTGAGGAGTTTGCGCTCAAGAGTCATTCCTGTTGTTAAGGTCCATTGGAGGCATCGTCCAGTCGAGGAGGCTACCTGGGGAGACCGAGAGCAGGAGATGCGAGAGCAGTTTCTCAGCTTGTTTGAGCCTCCAGGTACTTCTTGATCCTTTCTTCTTGGACGAAAGTCCTTTTTAGTAGTGGATATTGTAATGACCCTCCAGGTCATTTCTGTGTCTTGCCTTCTGTGTGTCGTTTAGAGCGTTCTTATAGCGACCCCAAGTCATTTATGACTTGCTGGGACTGACAGTTCGGTCACCTGGTCGTTCGTTTGGTCTTGGTGCGAGTTTTTGTGTTTTGGAGCTTATGAACCTTGAACGATCATTTTTGATCAAAAGTTCAAGAAGATGACATCGGAATCCAATTCTTACGATTCAATCAACTCCGGT
>NW_006238938.1:3622240-3622336 GCF_000226075.1 Solanum tuberosum | reverse complement strand
GGCGTTTTAACTTTAAGTTTAAGCCTAAGTTTGACTTTGGTCAACATTCTGAGTAAACGCGCTCGGATGAGAATTTCGCCAGCGTAATTAGTTCTG
>NW_006238938.1:3616377-3622169 GCF_000226075.1 Solanum tuberosum | reverse complement strand
TTGACTTAAAATGACTTTTGGAAGTGGGACCCACTTTTTATCGAGATGACCTCTGATAGAAATTTTGACTACGCCGTTGAGTTCGGAATATCGAATTTGGTATGATTACATATCTCGTTTGCGTGGACGGGGTTCCGAACGAGTTCGGAGCACCCCGTCGGAGTTTTTAGTTTTGGAAAACAATTGCCGCAAATCTGCTATTTAATGCAGATAAACAGCAATCTTTTCCAAACCTTCAAACTCTCATAACTCTCTCATCTTTTGACCGAATTAGGTGATTCGAAGTGCGGGAGCTTCGTATTTTCAGTGGCTTTGCTGTAGAGTGTTCGAAAGTTGTTGGATGCGCGTAATTTAAGGTAATTTCGCGATTTACCTGACTGTTTTACCCCTTTTTCGAGCCTTTGTTTTTGGCATTCTTGTTTTGGTCATATCTCTCTCATTTTAGCTCGGTTTTGGGAGATTCAAAGTCCCACGTGTTGATAATTGTCGAGACTTCGTTGTAGAGTGTTCAAAGAGTGCTGGGCAACTTTCGATTCTTGTTTCCTCCAAGTTTGGACTACTGTTGCTTTCATTTTTTTGTTGATTAAAGTATGGTTTCTTGCTTGTTGGTTTTTACTATGTTTTGAGCCTGGAATTGTGTTCCATTTTGGAACATAAGTTTGGGGTGTTGTTTAGGGTCTCTTGAAGAAGTCAAATTGGGACAGTTCGATGCCGGTCCAACAATTCCCATGTTAACTCCAAATTTGACCAATCTCCGTTTGTTGTGATTTTGGTGTTTAAACGATCGTACTAACGGTGTGATCCTATATTTGATAGAGTGACAGCGTTCGAAGACTGTTAGGGAAGTAAAAGCTCCTGTAAAGTGATTTGGAGCGAGCACGATCGGCCTTAAGGTAGGCTACGGCTTCCTTTCTTTTAGATTTAGCTTAAATTGTGTAAAAATATGTCGTTTGGAGTGAATTGGGGGTGGGTACCAGTGTACTACCTTACTTTGATTAGATACCTCATGTTAGGATCGATTGGCCATATTTAGGGTATAGTATCATGAAAACCGGATTAGTAGAGTTGCATGCTTATGTGCTAAATGCTAATGTATCCTTGTATGCCATGTATTGTATGCCTTGTTCATCCTTAACCGTAAGCATGATGTCCTTAGTCTAGGTTAGACTAGCATTGCCTTAGACTTATGACCGGTGTGAGATGGATAGCCTTGACTTGCTGCCAACGTCATTCAGATGACTTAGCTCCTAGTAGACCAGAATAGCAGACTTGAGTCTGATAGTTTGAGCCTTAGATTAGGCGTTATCTCTACCTTTTGCACTTCTGTATCTTCCCCCTCTCATTTTGCGGTTCCGATGCATTCTCCGAGATTTGGAGCTTCACTAGAGGTGTGGGATTGAGATAGTATAGGCTTGGAGCCTTTTCTGTGATGCCTTAGAGTGGACGGCATTACACGGTGGTTGTTAATAGATTGAATCCTATTGGAGATACCATCACCCCCGAGATCGATGGCTGGGTAGACTCGGTGATATCGGTGATCGCCCCCAGGCCTTTCTTTTTGGGTGGGCTGGGAGTGTGCTGCTAGCTGGGTGTCTCTGGGTAGCTCTTTCTAGATGGGCTGGGAGCTGACTGCATGGTAGGACGACTCGCAATATCTACCTCACTCACGGGTCCCTCTTTCTAGCTGGGCTGGGAGTGAACTGTTTGGTTGGGTGCCCCCTACGGTCACTCTTTCTTGCTGGGCTAGGAGTGCACTACTGGCTGGGTGGAGTCTGATGGATTATCTTAGTTACTTTGGGTTGGGAGCCCGATTTTCTTCTTTCTCAGTAGACCTATTAGCTTTTCTGTGTACCTGTCGGGCTTATGGGGGTTCATTCAGGTTTTATTTGAGCTGGCGCACGAGTATACCATCTAGGCATATGGGGTCCAGTTAGGTTTAGTTTAGTTGTACTTAGTTTGTTTCTGGCTTCGCACTTTGGGCCTTGTGGAGTCTAGAGGGCCTGACTTCATTGCTTACCAACTAGATGGGCCTGCCAGGCAGGTGGCGCACATTCAATTAGACCAGTCCAGTTGGATCTCCACCAGTATCGTGGGATTTGTTTTCTGTGGCCTTTTTGGCCAACTTTATCCCTCGTAGCGTCAGATACCGCCTCAGGGATCACTTCCGCAGGTTGGAGCAGGGCTCCATGTCGGTGTCAGAGTACGAGACTAAGTTCCACGAGCTCTCCCGTCATGCCGATATGATATTACCATAGAGGAGGAGCTAGTTAGGTGCTTTGTTCGTGGGTTGAGATTGCAGCTTCGGCCTGAGTCCCAGTCTTCAGTTTCTGCGGGTCGATATTTTTTGGACATAGTTGACCATGCCAATACTATGGAGCATCTTCGTCGCGAGGCATAAATTGGCAGCGCGAATAGGGCTAGGCATAAGGGCAGCTACAATGACTACCGCCCAGGTCTAGAGATTATCATGACAGAGCCGGATGACGATTTCGACAGGGTCAGTCAAGCAGACCTACACAGGCCTCTCTTCAGGCATCAGATGGTGGTCGGAGTGAGGCTAGTTCTAGTCAGGGCCGCGAGGTGTTTCAGTCTGGTTCTTCAGGCCATGGTAGTCGTTCTTCTGGTAGTCGCCCTCGACAGGGTTGCTATGAGTGTGGTGATATGGGTTATTGGGCCAGGTACTGCCTCAGCATAATCGGATTGCTCCCGCTCCTCATGTAGCTCTCCCATCTTTACCAGAACCTCCAGTTAGAGGCTGTGGTCAGGGTCAGGACCATAGAGGTGGTCAGCAGGGTAAACGGGGTGGTGCCGAGGAGGAAGGTCAGGTGGTAGGTTTGATGGTAAGGCTATAGGCAGACATAGCCATTCTTATGCAGCAGCAGCGAGGGCGGAGGCTGAGGCATCAGACGATGTGATGACATGTATGATTCTTTTATGCCACCAGCATGCCTTGGCTCTGGTAAAGTGATTTGGAGCACGCACGGTCGGCCTAAGGTAGGCTACAACTTCCTTTCTTTTAGATTGAGCTTAATTGTGTAAGAACATGTCGATTGGAGTGAATTTAGGGTGGGTACCAGTTTACTACCTTTCTTTCATTAGATAGTATCATGTTAACCGGTTTAGTAGAGTTGCATACTTATGTGCTAAATGCTATTGTATACTTGTATGCTATGTATTATATGCCTTGTTCATCCTTAACCTTAAGCATGATGTCCTTAGTCTAGGTTAGGCTAGCATTGCCTTAGACTTATGACCCGTGTGGGATGGATAGCCTTGACTTGCTGCCGACGTCGCTCGGATGACTTATCTCCTTGTAGACCGGAATTGCAGACTTGAGTCTGATAGTTTGAGGCTTAGATTAAGCGTTATCTCTACTTGCTTAACTTCTGTATCTTCTCACTCTTATTTTGCGGTTCCGATGCATTCTCGAAGGTTTCGTGCTTCACTAAAGGCCTTGGATTGTGATAGTATAGGCTTGGAGCCTTTTCTGTGATGTCTTAGAGTGGACGGCGTTGCACGGTGGTTGTTGTTGGATTGAATCCTACTGTAGATACCATCACCCCCGGGGTCGTTCTTTCTAGCTGGGCTGGGAATGTATTGCTGGCTGGGTAGACTCGGTGATATCTGCGATCTACCCAGGGCCTCTCTTTCTAGCTAGGCTGGGAGTGTGCTGCAGGCTGGGTGTCCTCGGGTTGCTCTTTCTAGCTGGGCTGGGAGCTAACTACATGGTAGGACGACTCGCGATATCTACCTCACTCACGGGTCCATCTTTCTAGCTGGGCTAGGAGTGAACTGTTTGGTTGGGTGCCCCCTAGGGGTCACTCTTTCTGGTTGGGCTGGGAGTGCACTGCTGGCTGGGTGCAGTCTGATGGATTATCTTTGTTACCTTGGGATGGGAGCCCGATTTTCTTCTTTCTCAGTAGACTTAGCTTTTCTGTGTACCTATCGGGCTTATGGGGGTTCGCTCCGGTTTTATTTGAGCTTACGTACAGCCCTTGGCAGCGGACAGACTTATGCCGCTTGATGACCAGAACATGCTTGGTGTGTTTCTCAGGTTGACACCACCGAGGTTTTCTGGGGCAGTCGGTGAGGATGCCCACGAGTTTCTTACTACTTGTCGTGAGAGGCTTTACACTTTAGGCCTTGTGGAGTCTAGAGGGGCTTACTTCATTGCTTACCGGCTAGATGGGCGAGCCAGGCAATGGTGGCGCACATTCATTTAGACCAGTCTAGTTGGATCTCCACAAGTATCATGGGATGAGTTTTCTGAGGCCTTTTTGGACAAGTTTATCCCTCATAGCGTCAGAGACCACCTCAGGGATAATTTCTGCAGGTTGGAACAGGGCTCCATGTCGATATCAGAGTACGATAATAGGTTCCACGAGCTCTCCCATCATGCCGAGATGATATTACCTAAAGAGGAGGGAGTTAGGTGCTTTGTTCGTGGGTTGAGATTGCAGCTTCGAATTGAGACCCAGTCCTTAGTTTCTGCGGGTCGATATTTTTTTGACATAGTTGACCATGTCAGTTCTATGGAGCATCTTCATTGCGAGGCCCAAGCGGGCAGCGAGAAGATAGTTAGGCATGAGGGCAGCTACAGTGACTCCTGCCCTAGGTCTAGAGATTATCATGACAGTGCCAGACGACGGTTTCGATAGGGTCAGGCTAACAGACCTAAACAGGCCTCGCTTCAGGCATCAGATGGTTGTCGGAGTGAGGCTAGTTCTAGTCAGGGCCGCGAACTATTTCAGTCGGGTTCTTCAATGGTAGTCATTCTTCTGGGAGTATCCCTCGAGAGGGTTGCTATGAGTGTGGTTAGGTAGGTCATTGGGCCAGAGACTGAACTCAGCATAGTTGGATTGCTCCCGCTCCTCATGCAGCTCCCCCAGCTTTACCAGCACCTCCAGTTAGAGGCCGTGGTAAGGGTCAGGACCATAGAGGTGGTCAGCAGGGTATACGGGTTGGTCCCCGAGGAGTCAGGTCAGGTGGTAGGTTTAATGGTCAGGGCAGAGGTAGACATAGCAATTTCTATGCAGCTCCAGCGAGGGCGGAGGGTGTGGCATCAAACGATGTGATCACAGGTATCATTCTTTTATGCCAGCAGCCCACCTTGGCTTTATTTGATCTAGGCTCTACTTTTTCGTATGTTTCTGTTTACTATGCCTCTCGATTGAGTATGATGTCTGAGCCTTCGGTAGCTCCATTGCATGTGTAGACCCCCGTGGGTGAGTCTTTAGTAGTGTATCAGGTATTTTGATCTTGCTTAGTTATCGTCCAAGGGCGTGACACCCGGGCTGACCTTATATTGTTTGACATGGTTGATTTCGATATGATTCTGGGCATGGACTACTTATCCCCTTATTGCGCTATTTTAGAATGCTTTTCTAAACCTATTACCTTAACCATTCATGGTATCCCTCCGGTGGTGTGGCCGGGATCTCGTGGTAGCACAGCAGTTGGGGTTATCTCTTTTATTCGTGCTAGGAGGCTAGTGGCTAGTGGATGCTTATCCTATTTGGCCTATGTGTGTGATGTGAGTAGGGAGGTTCCTTCGGTTGAGTCAGGTCCTGTCGTTATTTCTAGCTGGGCTGGGAACGTATCACTGGCTGGGTAGACTCGGTGATATCGGCGATCGCTCCCGGGCCTCTCTTTCTAGCTGGGCTGGAAGTGTGCTGCTGGCTGGGTGTCCCTGGGTCGCTTCTTCTAGCTGGGCTGGGAGTTAACCGCATGGTAGGACGACTCGTGCTATCTACCTCACTCACGGGTCCCTCTTTCTAGCTGGGCTGGGAGTG
>NW_006238938.1:3610528-3616188 GCF_000226075.1 Solanum tuberosum | reverse complement strand
TAGCTTTTCTGTGTACCTGTCGGGCTTATGGGGGTTCGCTCAGGTTTTATTTGAGCTTGCGCACGAGTGTACCTTCTGGGCATATAGGGGGTCTAGTTAGGTTTAGTTTAGTTGTAATTAGTTTGTTTCTGCTTTGCTCGTGTGCTTTCTTTTCGTATCCACTTTGACCTCTCTGTGTCTAGATTCTATCCTTTCTAATAGTTTTTACCCTTTTTGCTCAGTCGGCCTATAATGCCTACTGAGTACCTGTTGTGTTGGTACTCATGCTATGCTCTGCATCTATTTCGTGATGGAGGTCCCAGTACCAGTTACCAGTGGTGATTAGTTCCAGCCCTCTTTTGCAGGTGTGATTCGGAGACGAGGGCAAGCACTTGGTATTTATCCGCTTTGACCTCTCTGTGTCTAGATTCTATCCTTTCTAATTGTTTTTACCCTTTTTCCTCTGTCGGCCTATGATGCCTACTGAGTACCTGTTGTGTTGGTACTCATGCTACGCTCTGCATCTATTTCGTGATGCAGGTCCCAGTACCAGTTACCAGCGGTGATTAGTTCCAGCCTTTTTTTGCAGTTGTGATTCAGAAACGAGGGCGAGCACTTGGCGTTTTGGGTTTGTTCTGTCTCCTTCTTTTGTTTTTAGCTAGTCTTGTTTCCTTTGAGACACACTCTGTTCTGGTCCAGTTTTGGGACTTGTACTCTTCATTAGATAGCTCTGTACTAGTGACTTCCAGGTTCTGGGAGAGATTTCTGTATATATTTATTTTGGATTGCTTCCGCCTTGTTGTTCTTGTTTAGATTATTGTTATCGTTAGTTTCTGCCCTTTCGCTCATTGCTTGATGTTCTGTGTTACAAGTTGCCTTACCTATAGGAAGGGTATAGTTGGTGCCATCATGACTCGAGAAATCTTGTCGTGACAAGTTGCTATCAGAGCCTCAGATTCACTGGTCTCACTTGTACATAGCTAACGTCTAGTAGAGTCTTGCGTATCGGTGCAGCGACGTCCATAACTTATCTTCGGAAGGCTACAGGATGTCCTTAGAAAGATTTCCTCTTTTGTTTCGCTTTCGTACAGCATGTGATGGTGGTCAGGCTATCTTAGATCGTGATGTAGTGTTGAGATTCGTCGGCCGCATCTGTGTTCCGAGAGTTGGAGATTTGATTCAGTTGATACTCTCTGAGGGCCATGAGTCTAGATACTCAATCCATCCGGGCACAGCGAAAATGTATAATGATTTGAGGCAGCATTACTGGTGGAGGGGCATGAAGAGAGATATTGTTGACTTTGTTTCCCGTTGCTTGTGCTGCCAGCAGGTAAAGGCTGATCATTTGAGGCCTGGTGGAGAGTTTCAGAAATTACCCATTCAGAAATTACCCATTCCTGTTGTGGGTTTTGACTTAAAATGGACTTTGGAAGTGGGACCCAGTTTTTATCGAGATGACCTCTGATGGAAATTTCGACTACGCCGTTGAGTCTGGAATATCAAATTTGGTATGGTTAAACATCTCGTCTACGTGTACGGGGTTCCGAACGAGTTCGGAGCACCTCGTCGGAGTTTTTAGGTTTGGAAAAAAATTGCGGCAATTCTGCTATTTAATGCAGAAAAACAGCAACCTTTTCCAAACCTTCAAACTCTCATAACTCTCATATTTTGTCTGAATTAGGTAATTCAAAGTGTGGAAGCTTCGTATTTTCGGTAGCTTTGCTGTAGAGTGTTCGGAAGTTGTTGGGTGTGCGTAGTTCGAGGTAATTTCACGATTTACCTGACAGTTGTACCCCTTTTTCCAGCCTTTGTTTTTGGCATTCTTGCTTTGGTCATATCTCTCTCATTTTAGCTCGGTTATGGGTAATTCAAAGTCCCACGTGTTTATAATTGTCGAGACTTCATCTTAAAGTGTTCAAAGAGTGCTGCGCATTTTTCAATTCTCGTTTATTCCGAGTTTGGACTGCTGCTACTTTCTTTTTTTTAGTTGATTAAAGTGTGGTTTCTTGATTGTTGGTTTTTTCTATGTTTTAAGCCTGGAATTGTGTTCCATTTTGGAACATAATTTTGGGGTGCTGTTTAGGGTCTCTTGACGGAGTCAAATTCGGAAAGTTCGGTGCGGGTTCCATGATTCCCGTTTAGACTCCAAACTTTACCCGTCTCCGTTTGTTGTGATTTTGGTGTCTAAACAATCGTACTAATGTTGTGAACCTATAATTGATAGAGTGACAACGTTCAAAGGTCGTTAGGGAAGAAAAAGCTCCGGTAAAGTTATTTGGAGCGCGCACGATCGGCCTTATGGTAGGCTACAACTTCCTTTCTTTTAGATTGAGCTTAATTGTGTAACAACATGTCGATTGGAGTGAACTAGGGTTGGGTACCAGTTTACTACCTTAGTTTGATTAGATACCTCATATTAGGATCTATTGGCCATATTTGGGGTATAGTATCATGTTAACCTGTTTAGTAGAGTTGCATACATATGTACTAAATGTTATTGTATGCTTGTATGCTATGTATTGTATGCCTTGTTCATCCTTAACCTTAAGCATGATACCCTTAGTCTAGGTTAGGCTAGCATTGCCTTAGACTTATGACCTGTGTGGGTTGGATAGCCTTGACTTGCTGCCGACGTCGTTAGGATGACTTAGCTCCTTGTAAACCTGAATAGCAGACTTGAGTCTGATAGTTTGAGGCTTAGATTAGGTGTTATCTCTACTTGCTTAACTTCTGTATCTTCCCACTCTCATTTTGCGGTTCCGATGCATTCTCGAAGGTTTGGTGCTTCACTAGAGGCGTGGGATTGAGATAGTATTGGCTTGGAGGCTTTTCTGTGATGTCTTAGAGTGGACGGCGTTCCACGGTGGTTGTTGTTGGATTGAATCCTACTGTAGATACTATCACCCCCGGGCTCGTTCTTTCTAGCTGGGCTGGGAACCTATCGCTGGCTGGGTAGACTCGGTGATATCTGCGATCTACCTAGGGCCTCTCTTTCTAGCTAGGCTGGGAGTGTGCTGCAGGCTAGGTGTCCCCGGGTTGCTCTTTCTAGCAGGTCTGGGAGCTAACTACATGGTAGGACGACTCGCGATATATACCTCACTCACGGGTCCATCTTTCTAGCTGGGCTAGGAGTGAACTGTTTGGTTGGGTGCCCCCTAGGGTCTCTCTTTCTGGTTGGGCTGGGAGTGCACTGCTGGCTGGGTGGGGTCTGATGGATTATCTTAGTTACTTTGGGATGGGAGCCCGATTTTCTTCTTTATCAGTAGACTTAGATTTTCTGTGTACCTGTCGGGCTTATGGGGGTTCGTTCAGGTTTTATTTGAGCTTGCGCACGAGTGTACCTTCTGGGCATATAGGGGATCCAGTTAGGTTTAGTTTAGTTGTACTTAGTTTGTTTGTGGTATGCTTTTGAACTTGCGCACGAATGTACCTTCTGGGCTTATGGGGGTTCAGTTAGGTTTAGTTAGTTGTAATTAGTTTGTTTCTGGTATGCTCGTATGCTTTCTTTTCTTATTCACTTTGACCTCTCTGTGTCTAGATTCTATCATTTCTAATAGTTTTTACCCTTTTTGCTTAGTCGGCCTATGATGCCTATTGAGTACCTGTTGGGTTGGTTCTCATGCTACGCTCTGCATCTATTTCGTGATGCAGGTCCCAGTACCAGTTACCAGCGGTGATTAGTTCCAGCCTTCTTTTGCAGCTGTGATTCGGAGACGAGGGTGAGAACTTGGCATTTGGGGTTGTTCTGCCTCCTTCTTTTGTTTTTAGCTAGTCTTGTTGTCTTTGAGACACGCTCTGTTGTGGTCCACTTTTGGGACTTGTAATCTTTATTAGATAGCTCTGTACTAGTGGCTTCCAGGTTCTGGAAGGGATTTCTGTATATATTTATTTTGGGTTGCTTCCGCCTTGTTATTCTTGTATAGATTATTGTTATCGTTAGTTTCTGCCCTTTCGCTCATTGCTTGATGTTCTGGGTTACGGGTTGGCTTACCTATTGGTAGGGTATAGTAGGTGCCATCATGATTCGAGAAATCTTGTCGTGACAAGTTGGTATTAGAGTCTCAGGTTCGCCGGTCTCACTTGTACAGAGGTAACGTCTAGTAGAGTCTTACGGATCGGTGCGGTGATGTCCATAACTTATCTTTGGAAGGCTATAGGATGACCTTAGAAAGATTTCCTCTTTTGTTTCGCTTTCGTGCAGCATGTGTCTTATTGGTTCCTTAAGATCTCACTTGTTTCACACTTTCACTAGATTGCTCACACGCGAGGTGGCGCGGCCGGGGGTGATGCACCCAGTCCTGTAGACAGAGCCCAAACTTGGAATAGACGACGACCCCGAGGTCGAGAAATGGCCGCAACATCAGTCCGGGAGAGAGAGCAGGATCCAGATCCAGTAGAAGACCCTTCAGCACTTCGTATACCATATCAGCCAGTCGGGCCGGGGCCAGCCCAGCCGTCACCCGGACAAGTTCTGACTCCAGATCTGCACGCCGCTAATGCTCATCTCTTAAGTGTGTTAAAGGGGATGCAGCAGGCACCCGCCCCAGTTACACCAGCACTAGTACCGCATGATTAGCCTACAATGAGGGCACCTCAGGTCCAGGTACCACCCGAGGGAGTACTGCCCATGGCAGCGGACAGACCTATGCCGCTTGATGACCAGAACATGCTTGGTATGTTTCTCAGGTTGACACCACCGCGGTTTTCTGGGGCAGTGGGTGAGGATGCCCACGAGTTTTTTACTACTTGTCGTGAGAGGCTTCGCACTTTGGGCCTTGTGGAGTCTAGAGGGGCTTACTTCATTGCTTACCGTATAGATGGGCCAGCCAGGCAGTGGTGGCGCACATTCATTTAGACCAGTCAAGTTGGATCTCCACCAGTAGCATGGGATGAGTTTTCTGAGGCCTTCTTGGACAAGTTTATCCCTCGTAGCGTCAGAGACCGCCTCAGGGATAATTTCTGTAGGTTGGAACAGGGCTCCATGTCGGTGTCAGAGTACGAGAATAGGTTCCACGAGCTCTCCCATCATGCCGAGATGATATTACCTACAGAGGAGGAGCGAGTTAGGTGTTTTGTTCGTGGTTTGAGATTGCAGCTTCGAATTGAGACCCAGTCCTTAGTTTCTGCGGGTCGATATTTTTTTGACATAGTTGACCATGTCAGTTCTATGGAGCATGTTCGTCGCGAGGCCCAAGCGGGCAGCGAGAAGATAGTTAGGCATAAGGGCAGCTACAGTGACTCCCGCCCTAGGTCTAGAGATTATCATGACAGAGCCGGACGACGGTTTCGACAGGGTTAGGCTAACAGACATAAACAGGCCTCTGTTCAGGCATCAGATGGTTGTCGGAGTGAGGCTAGTTCTAGTCAGGGCCGCGAGGTGTTTCAGTCGGGTTCTACAATGGTAGTCATTCTTCTGGGAGTCTCCCTCGAGAGGGTTGCTATGAGTGTGGTGAGATAGGTCATTGGGCCAGACATTGCCCTCAGCATAGTCGGATTGTTCCCGCTCCTCATGCAGCGACCCCAGCTTTACCAGCACCTCCAGTTAGAGGCCGTGGTAAGGGTCAGGACCGTAGAGGTGGTCAGAAGGGTATACGGGTTGGTCCCCGAGGAGTCAGGTCAGGTGGTAGGTTTAATGGTCAGGGCAGAGGGAGACATCGCCATTTCTATGCAGCTCCAGCGAG
>NW_006238938.1:3601273-3610506 GCF_000226075.1 Solanum tuberosum | reverse complement strand
CCTCGGACGATGTGATCACAGGTACAGTGTTATTATGCCAGCAGCCCGCCTTGGCTTTATTTGATCTAGGCTCTACTTTTTCGTATGTTTTTGTTTACTGTGCCTCTCGATTGAGTATGATGTCTGAGCCTTTGGTAGCGCCGTTGCGTGTGTCAACCCCCGTGGGTTAGTCTTTAGTAGTGGATCAGGTAATTTGATCTTGCTTAGTTATCGTCCAGGGGCGTGACACCCGGGCTGACCTTATATTGCTTGACATGGTTGATTTCAATATGATTCTGGGCATAGACTAGTTATCCCTTTATCGCGCTATTTTAGATTGCTTTTCTAAGACTGTTACCATAACCATTCATGGTAAACCTCCGGTGGTGTGGAAGGGATCTCGTGGTAGCACAGCAGTTGGGGTTATCTCTTTTATTCGTGCTAGGAGGCTAGTGGCTAGTGGATGCTTATCCTATTTGCCCTAAGTGTGTGATGTGAGTAGGGAGGTTCCTTCGGTTGAGTCAGTTCCTATCGTTATTTCAAGCTAGAGGCTAGTGGCTAGTGGATGCTTATCCTATTTGCCCTAAGTGTGTGATGTGAGTAGGGAGGTTCCTTCGGTTGAGTCAGTTCCTATCGTTATTTCAAGCTAGGCTGGGAATGTATCACTGGCTGGGTAGACTCGGTGATATCGGCGATCGCTCCCGGGCC
This sequence comes from Solanum tuberosum, assembly GCF_000226075.1. Lineage (NCBI taxonomy): Eukaryota > Viridiplantae > Streptophyta > Magnoliopsida > Solanales > Solanaceae > Solanum > Solanum tuberosum. The sequence goes on along the minus strand of NW_006238938.1, from coordinate 3,609,819 downwards.
TCTCTTTCTAGCTGGGCTGGAACTGTGCTGCTGGCTGGGTGTCCCCGGGTCGCTCTTTCTAGCTGGGCTGGGAACTAACTGCATGGTAGGACGACTAGCGATATCTATCTCACTCACGGGGCCCTCTTTCTAGCTGGGCTAAGAGTGAACTATTTGGTTGGGTGCCCCCTAGGGTGACTCTTTCTAGCTGGGCTGGGAGTACACTGCTGGTTGGGACTGCACTACTGGTTGGGTGGAGTCAGATGGATTATCTTAGTTACTTTGGGCTGGGAGCCCGATTTTCTTCTTTCTCAGTAGACTTAGCTTTTTTGTGTACCTGGGCTTATGGGGGTTCGCTTAGGTTTTATTTGATCTTGCGCACGAGTGTACCTTCTGGGTATATAGGGTCTAGTTAGGTTTAGTTTAGTTGTACTTAATTTGTTTCTGGTATGCTCGTGTGCTTTCTATTCGTATCCACTTTGACCTCTCTATGCCTAGATTCTATCCTTTCTAATTGTTTTTACCCTTTTTGCTCAGTCGGCCTATGATGCCTACTGAGTACCTGTTGTGTTGGTACTCATGCTACGCTCTGTCTCTATTTCGTGATGCAGGTCCCAGTGCCAGTTACCAGTGGTGATTAGTTCCAGCCCTCTTTTACAGCTGTTATTCGGAGACGAGGACGAGCACTTGGCATTTGGGTTTGTTCTGTCTCCTTTTGTTTTTAGCTAGTCTTGTTATCTTTGAGACACGCTCTGTTCAGGTCCAGTTTTGGGACTTGTACTCTTCATTAGATAGCTTTGTACTAGTGACTTCCAGGTTCTGGGAGAGATTTCTGTATATATTTATTTTGGGTTGTTTTAGCCTTGTTATTCTTGTTTAGAATATTGTTATCGTTAGTTTCTGCCCTTTCGCTCATTGCTAGATGTTCTGGGTTACGAGTTGCTTTACCTATAGGTAGGGTATAGTTGGTGCCATCATGACTCAAGAAATCTTGTCGTGACAAGTTGGTATCAGAGCCTCGGATTCACCGGTCTCACTTGTACATAGCTAACGTCTAGTAGAGTCTTGCGTATCAGTGCGGCGACGTCCGTAACTTATCTTCGGAAGGCTACAGGATGTCCTTAGAAAGATTTCCTCTATTGTTTCGCTTTTGTCCGTAACTTAGCTTCGGGTCACTCTTTTTAGCTGGGCTGCGAGCTAACTGCATGGTAGGACGACTCGCGATATCTACCTCACTCACGGGTCCATATTTCTAGCTGGGCTAGGAGTGAACTGTTTGGTTGGGTGCCCCCTAGGGTCACTCTTTCTAGCTGGGCTGGGAGTGCATTGCTGGATGGGTGGAGTCTAATGGATTATCTTAGTTACTTTGGGCTGGGAGCCCGATTTTCTTCTTTCTCAGTAGACTTAGCTTTTCTGTGTACCTGTCGGGCTTATAGGGGTTCGCTCAGGTTTTATTTGAGCTTGCGCACAAGTGTACCTTCTGGGCATATGGGGTCCAGTTATCTTTAGTTTAGTTGTACCTAGTTTATTTTTGGTATGCTCGTGTGCTTTCTTTTGGTATCCACTTTGACCTCTCTGTGTCAAGATTCTATCCTTTCTAATTGTTTTTACCGTTTTTGCTCAGTCGGCCTATGATGCCTACTATGTACCTGTTGTGTTGGTAATCATGCTACGCTCTGCATTTATTTTGTGTTGCAGGTCCCACTACCAGTTACCAGCGGTGATTAGTTCCAGCCTTGTTTTGCAGATGTGATTCAGAGACGAGGACGAGAACTTGGCATTTGGGATTGTTCTGTCTCCTTTTTTTGTTTTTAGCTAGTCTTGTTGCCTTTGAGACACGCTCTGTTGTGGTCCACTTTTGGGACTTGTACTATTTATTAGATAGCTCTGTACTAGTGGCTTTCAGGTTTTGGGAGGGATTTCTGTATATATTTATTTTGGGTTGCTTCCCCCTTGTTATTCTTGTTTAGATTATTGTTATCGTTAGTTTCTGCCCTTTCGCTCACTACTTGATGTTCTGGGTTATGGGTTGGCTTACCTATTGGTAGGGTATAGTAGGTGCCATCATGACTCGAGAAATCTGGTCGTGACAAGTTGGTATCAGAGCCTCAGGCTCACCGGTCTCACTTGTACAGAGCTAACGTCTAGTAGAGTCTAACGGATCGGTGCGGCGAAGTCCGTAACATATCTTTGGAAGGCTACAGGATGTCCTTAGAAAGATTTTCCTCTTTTGTTTCGCTTTCGTTCAGCATGTGTCTTATTGGTCCCTTTGGATCTCACTTGTTTCACACTTTCACAAGATGGCTCGCTCGCGAGGTGGCGCGGCCGGGGGTGATGCACCCAAGCCTGTAGACTGTGCCCCATCTTGGGGTATACGACGACCCCGAGGTCGAGAGAGGGATGCAACATCAGTCCATGAGAGAGGAGGATCAAGATCCAGTAGAAGACCCTTCAGCACTTTGTATACCATATCAGTCGGTGGGGCCTGGGCAAGCCCAGCCGTCACCCGGACAAGTTCTGACTCATGATCTCCATGCCGCTATTGCTAAGCTCTTAGGTGTGCTTAGGGGGATGCAGAAGCCACCCGCCCTAGTTAAACCAGCACTAGTACCGCATGATAATCCTACAGGGAGGGCACCTCAGGTCAAGGTACCACCCGAGGGAATACAGCCCTTGGCAGCGGACAGACCTATGCTGCTTGAGGACCAGAAGATGCTTGGTGTGTTTCTCAGGTTGACACCACCGAGGTTTTCTGAGGCAGTGGATGAGTATCCCCTCGAGTTTCTTACTACTTGTCATGAGAGGCTTCGTACTTTGGGCCTTGTGGAGTCTAGAGGGGCTGACTTCATTGCTTACCGGCTAGATGGGCCAGCCGGGCAGTGGTGGCGCACATTCATTTAGGCCATTCCAGTTGGATCTCCACCAGTATCATGGGATGATTTTTCTGAGGCCTTCTTGGCCGAGTTTATCCCTCGTAGCGTCAGAGACCGCCTCAGGGATCAGTTCTGAAGGTTAGACTAGGGCTCTATGTCGGTGTCAGAGTACGAGATTAGGTTCCACGAGCACTCCCGTCTTGCCTAGATGATAATACCTATAGAGGAGGAGCGAGTTAGGTGCTTTGTTCGTGGTTTGAGATTGCAGCTTCGGCTTGATACCCAGTCCTTAGTTTCTGCGAGTCGATATTTTTTAGACATAGTTGAGCATGTCAGTACTATGGAGCATCTTCGTCGCGCGGCCCAAGGGGCAGCGCGAAGAGGCTTAGGCATGAGGGCAGCTACAGTAACTCCCGCCCTAGGTCTAGATATTATCATGACAGAGCCGGACGACGATTTCGACAGGGTCAGTCTAGCAGACCTACACAGGCCTCTCTTCAGGAATAAGATGGTGGTCGGAGTGAGGCTAGTTCTAGTCAGGGCCGCGAGGTGTTTCAGTCGGGTTCTTCAGGCCATGGTAGCCATTCTTTTGGGAGTCGCCCTCGACAGGGTTGCTATGAGTGTGGTGAGATGGGTCATTGGGCCAGGGACTGCCTTCATCATAGTCGGATTGCTCCCGCTCCTCATGCAGCTCCCCCGGCTTTACCAGCACCTCCAGTTAGAGGCCGTGGTAAGGGTCAGGATCGTAGAGGTGGTCAGCAGGGTATACGGGGTGGTCCCCGAGGAGGCAGGTCATGTGGTAGGTTTGATGGTCAGGGCATAGGCTGTATAGGATCTCCTGACGGAGTCAAATTCGGATAGTTCGGTGCTGGTACCACGATTACCGTTTTGACTCCAAATTTGACCCGTCTCCGTTTGTTGTGATTCTGGTGCCTAAACGATCGTACTAACATTGTGATCGTATATTTGATAGAGTGACATCGTTCAAAGGTCATTAGGGAAGGAAAATCTCTGGTAAAGTGATTTGGAGCGCGCACGGTCGGCCTTAAGGTAGGCTAGAACTTCCTTTCTTTTAGATTGAGCTTAATTGTGTAAGACCATGTCAATTGGAGTGAATTGGGGGTGGGTACCAGTTTACCACCTTACTTTGATTGGATACCTCATATTAGGATCTATTGGCCATATTTTGGGTATAGTATCATGTTAACCGGTTTAGTAGAGTTGCATTCTTATGTGCTAAATGCTATAGTATGCTTGTATGCTATGTATTATATGCCTTGTTCATCCATAACCGTAAGCATGATGCCCTTAGTGTAGGTTAGGCTAGCATTGCCTTAGACTTATGACCCGTGTGGGCTGGATAGCCTTAACTTGCTGCCGACGTTGTTCGAATGACTTAGCTCCTTGTAGACCGGAATAGCAGACTTGAGTCTGATAGTTTGAGCCTTAGATTAGGCGTTATCTCTACTTGCTTAACTTTTGTATCTTCCCACTCTCATTTTGCGGTTTCGATGCATTCTCGAAGGTTTGGTGATTCACTAGAGGTGTGGGATTGAGATAGTATAGGCTTGGAGCCTTTTCTGTGATGTCTTAGAGTGGACGGCGTTCCACGGTGGTTGTTGTTGGATTGAATCCTATTGAAGATACCATCACCCCTGGTGTCGTTCTTTGTAGTTGGGCTGGGAACGTATCGCTGGCTGGGTAGACTCGGTGGTATCGGGAATCTCCCCCGGGCCTCTCTTTCTAACTGGGCTGGGAGTGTGCTGCTGGCTGGGTGTCCCCGGGTCGCTCTTTCTAGCCGGGCTGAGAGCTAACTGCATGGTAGGATGACTCGCGATATCTACCTCACTCACGAGTCCATCCTTCTAGCTGGGCTAGGAGTGAACTGTTTGGTTGGATGCCCCCTAGGGTCACTCTTTGTAGCTGGGCTGGGAGTGCACTGCTGGCTGGGTGGAGTCTGATGGATTATCTTAGTTACTTTGGGCTGGGAGCCCGATTTTCTTCTTTCTCAGTAGACTTAGGTTTTCTGTGTACCTGTCGGGCTTATGGGGGTTCGCTCAGGTTTTATTTGAGCTTGCGCACGAGTGTATCTTCTGGGCATATGGGGTCCAGTTATGTTTAGTTTAGTTGTACTTAGTTTATTTCTGGTATGGTCGTGTGCTTTCTTTTTGTATCCACTTTGACCTCTCTATGTCTAGATTCTATCATTTCTAATTGTTTTTACCCTTTTTGCTAAGTTGGCCTATGATGCCTACTGTGTACCTGTTGTGTTGGTACTCATGCTACGCTCTACATCTATTTCGTGATGCAGGTCCAGTACCAGTTACCAGTGGTGATTAGTCCCAGCCTTCTTTTGTAGCTGTGATTCGGTGACGAGGGCGAGCACTTGGCATTTGGGTTTGTTCTGTCTCCTTCTTTTGTTTTTAGCTAGTCTTGTTGCTTTTGAGATACGCTCTGTTGTGGTCCACTTTTGGGACTTCTACTCTTTATTAGATAGCTCTGTACTAGTGGCTTCCAGGTTCTGGGGAGGGATTTCTGTATATTATTTATTTTGGGTTGCTTCCGCCTTGTTATTCTTGTTTAGATTATTGTTATCGTTAGTTTCTGCCCTTTTGCTCATTGCTTGGTGTTCTGGGTTACGGGTTGGCTTACCTATTGGTAGGGTAGAGTAGGTGCCATCATGACTCGAGAAATCTGGTCGTGACAAGTTGGTATGAGAGCCTAAGGTTCACCGGTCTCACTTGTACAGAGCTAACATCTAGTAGAGTCTTGCGGATCGGTGTGGAGACGTCCGTAACTTATCTTCGGGAATCTATAGGATGTCCTTAGAAACATTTCCTCTTTTGTTTCGCTTTTGTGCAGCATGTGTCTTATTGGTCCCTTAGGATCTCACTTGTTTCACACTTTCGCAGGATGGCTCGCTCGCGAGGTGGCGCGGCCGGGGGTGATCTACTCGGGCCTGTAGACAGAGCTCCAACTTGGGGTAGAAGACGATCCCGAAGTCGCGAGAGGGACGCAACATCTGTCCAGGAGAGAGAGGAGGATCTAGATCCAGTAGAAGACCCTTCAGCACTTCGTATACCATATCAGCCGGTGGGGCCGGGGCCGCCCAGCCGTCACCCGGACAAGTTCTGACTGCAGATCTCCAGGCCGCTATTGCTCAGCTCTTAGGTGTGCTTGGGGGGATGCAGCAGCCACCCGCCCCAGTTAAACCAGCACATGTACCGCATGATCAACCTACAGTGAGGGCACCTCCGGTCCAGGTACCACCCGAGGGAAAACAGCCCTTAGCAGCGGACAGACCTATGCCGCTTGAGGACCAGAAGATGCTTGGTGTGTTACTCAGGTTGACACCACCGAGGTTTTCTAGGGCAGTGGGTGAGTATCCCCACGAGTTTCTCACTACTTGTCGTGAGAGGATTCACACTTTGGGCCTTGTGGAGTCTAGAGGGGCTGACTTCATTGCTTACCGGCTAGATGGGCCAGCCAGGCAGTAGTGGCGCACATTCATTTAGACCATTCCAGTTGGATCTCCACCAGTATCATGGGATGATTTTTCTGAGGCCTTCTTGGCCTAGTTTATCCCTCGTAGCGTCAGAGACTACCTCAGGGATCAGTTCTGCAGGTTGGAGCAGGGCTCCATGTCGGTGTCGGAGTACAAGACTAGGTTCCACGAGCTCTCCCGTCATGCCGAGATGATATTACCTACAACGGAGGAGCGAGTTAGGTGATTTGTTCGTGGTTTGACATTGCAGCTTCGGCTTGAGACCCAGTCCTTAGTTTCTGCTGGTCGATATTTTTTATACTTAGTTGACCATGTCAGTACTATGGAGCATCTTCGTCGCGAGGCCTAATGGGGAAGCGAGAAGAGGATTAGGCATGAGGGCAGCTACAGTGACTCCCGCCCTAGGTCTAGATATTATCATGACAGAGCCGGACGATGATTTCTACAGGGTCAGTCTAGCAGACCTATATAGGCCTCTCTTCAGGAACCAGATGGTGGTCGGAGTGAGGCTACTTCTAGTCAGGGCCGCGAGGTGTTTCAGTCGGGTTCTTCATGCCATGGTAGTCATTCTTCTAGGAGTCTCCCTCGACAGGGTTGCAATGAGTGTGGTGAGATGGGTCATTGGGCGAGGGACTGCCCTCAGCATAGTCGGATTGCTCCCGCTCCTCATGCAGCTCCCCCAGCTTTACTAGCACCTCCAGTTAGAGGCCGTGGTAAGGGTCAGGACCGTAGAGGTGGTCAGCACGGTATACGGGGTGGTCCCCAAGAAAGCAGGTCAGGTGGTAAGTTTGATGGTCAGGGCAGAGGCACACATAGCCATTTCTATGCAGCTCCAGCGAGGGCGGAGGCTCAGGCATCAGACGATTTGATCACAGGTATGATTCTTTCAGGATGAGTTGGGGACTCGAGTTGACCTTAGCACAGCTTTCCACCCGCAGACGGAAGGCCAGATGGAGCATACTATTCAGGTCCTTGAGGATATGTTGTGGGCCTGTGTTATGGATTTTGGAGGTCAGTGGGACCAGTTCTTACCTTTGGCGGAGTTTGCATACAACAACAGCTACAACTCTAGTATTCAGATGGCCCCATTCGAGGCGTTATATGGTATGCATTGTCGCTCTCCAATTGGTTGGTTTGAGTCTACAAAAACTAGGGCGTGTGGTACAAATTTGTTTCAGGAGGCCCTGGCTCAGGTGAGGGTGATTCAGGATAAGCTCAGGACGGCTCAGAGTAGGCACTAGAGTTATGCGGATCGGAGGCGCCGACCTTTGAGATTCTCTGTTGGTGATCAGGTATTCCTCCGTGTTTCACCCATAAAGGGTGTTATGAGGTTTGGGAGGTGGGGCAAGCTTAGCCCTAGGTACATTGAGCCTTTTGAGATACTCCAGACAGTTAGGGAGGTTGCTTATGAGTTGGCCATACCTTCAGCATTTTCAGCCATCCACCCAGTTTTCCATGTCTTGATGTTGCGGCGATATGTTCCTGATGAGTCCCATGTGCTCCAGTATGATGCAGTCGAGTTGGATGATCGTTTGACATTTGTAGAGGAGCCTGTTACCATTCTAGACAGTGATGTGAGGAGACTACGCTCAAGAGCCATTCCTTTTGTCAAGGTCCGTTGGAGGAATCGTCCAGTCGAGGAGGCTACCTGGGAGATCGAGCAGGAGATGCGAGAGCAATTTCCCGGCTTGTTTGAGCCTATAGGTACTTCTTGATCCTATCTTTCGTGGACAAAATTCCTGTTTAGTAGTGGATATTGTAATGACCCTCCAGGTCATTTCTGTGTCTTGCCTTCTTTGTGTCGTTTAGAGCTGTAACGACCCGGAAAATGATAGAGTGAAACTAGAGCCTCACATGTGAGTTTGGAGTCGAGAACTTAATGAAATGATTATATTTGAATTTGATCCAAAAAGTTCTTAAAAATGTGCTTCGGAAGTTATCGGAAACTTGTTTAGCTGTATATAAAAAGATCCGTTTCGTTTTTCGAAATTCTGAATTTATATTCTTGTTTAGGGGGTCAAATTGAGTGGGAAATGGGTCTAACCCAAATTTTAGAGCAACCGTATCAAAATCCGAAATTTCCAAGTGAAGCCTTTTTCGAGGGTCTACTTTGGAGGGTCATATCTCCTAGCACACAAATTATTTGGGTGGCCAATAATATATCCATAGAAAGCCCTTTGAGTTAGCTA
>NW_006238938.1:3598034-3598194 GCF_000226075.1 Solanum tuberosum | reverse complement strand
GTGGGGACTTATGACACCGGATTCCATGACAAGCTCTCATGGTCTATGTCGATTAAACGTTTACGTCCCATCATGCGAGATTTCATTATGGTTTCTTGATCGGTTCTACAAAGTGTAGGTAGTAGTATGGGATGCTACCTATACATTGCACGAGTAGGCT
>NW_006238938.1:3588960-3597147 GCF_000226075.1 Solanum tuberosum | reverse complement strand
CGAATACGCCATGTTACGACTAGGGGGTACTCTCGGGTCGTGACAAACATGGTATCAGAGCATAAGATTTTGGAAATGTTTTTTTAGGATCAATGTCTCACATGCCACGTCTAGTAGAGTCTTGTTCATCGGTGTGAGTCGCGACACATCTATGAGCGAGAGGCTATAGGACGGTAAAAGTTAAACTTCTTTCATATTCTTAAAGTCGTGCCTTAGAGTGTGGTTCTATAAGTGTTCTTATCCTTATCCTTCTCTTGTGTTTATAGGATATGAATACGAGGGCTAACCAAAGGAGAGCGGACGGGGAGTTAGGTGATGAGGGAGTTCCTCCTCAAGTTGTGCAAAATGGTCAAGGTGTGCAATGCAATCAAGTTCCTATAGGTGAGCAAGAGAATGAGGTTCCGGTGGTTCCTCCGGATATGACCAATGAAGAGATTAGGTCGGCTTTCTTAATCTTGGCCCGAGCCATGGCGGCTCAAGCGACTAGAGATATGGGGCCTAGGGTGAATGCTAATGAGGGTACTATGGCTTCTAAGTTGAGAGACTTTGTGAGGATGAATCCTCCGGTGTTTCTAGGTTCTAAGGTGGGAGAGGATCCCCAAGAATTTTTGGATGAAGTGTATAAGGTAGTGAGTGCTATGGGGGTGACTTCAAGAGAAAAGGCGGAGCTTGCCTCCTATCAATTGAAAGATGTTGCCCAAATTTGGTTCACTCAATGGAAGGCTAATAGGCCGGTGGGAGCGGATCCTATGGAATGGGAGGAGTTTAAGGAAGCTTTCCTCGGTAGGTATTTTCCCCGTGAGATGAGGGAGTGTAAGGTTGAGGAGTTTATCAATCTTCGGCAAGGTAATATGAGTGTGCAAGAGTATTCCTTGAGGTTTACCCAATTGTCTAAGTATGCTCCATCTTTGGTGTCAAACCCTAGGGATGAGATGAGTAGGTTTGTGACCGGTGTATCCGACCTAGTCAAGGAAGAGTGCCATACGGCAATGCTCCATAATGACATGAACATTTCTAGGCTCATAGTGTATGCTCAATCCATTGAGGAGTCCAAACTTAAGAGGATGAATAGGAATGTGAAGAGGTGTAGATCCGATGAGCAAAGTCAACCTAGGTTTAAGAAGAGGGCTCAAGATCAAGATTTTTCAAGTGCTCCTAAGGTTAACCAAGATAAAGGTGGTGGATCTCAATTTTCTAAACCTACTTGCACCACTTGTGGCAAGAGGCACTATGGGAAGTGCCTAGCCATTACTAATGGATGCTATGGTTGTGGGAAGAATGATCACAAGGTGAAAGATTGTCCTACTTTTACGGCTAGAGGAAGGGAGGCAAAGCAAGCTTCTAAAGATGGAACGGTTCCTATTCCTCCAAATTATGGTCGTTTCTATGCTCTCCAAGCTAGCAACGACAAGGAAGCTAATTCGAGAAAAGGCGCCGGTAAGTTTTAGTTCCTTATGGTCATGAATGTCTTATACTTGGGTTATATTACGAGTTATTTTCCCTTGTCATGTCTTAATTAATGATATACCTCTTATGTATGAATATTTTGCAAAGGTGAAAGAAAGGAACGATAAGTTACCTTAAAAGAGTGTTGATATCCTTATCTCATTCCTTCTATTCTTATTCAAGCTTGAGACCAAGAGTTCCTAGTAGCTTGTTTTATGTTTTGGAGTCTTGGGTGAAAATGAGTTTCCATGGTCTCCTTATGTTATGCATGTCCTATTTGAATTCTTGTTAAATGATAAAATGAGTTTTCATAAATGTGTTCCTCATATTGATGTGCATTTAGTTGAGTTGTCTATATGCTTCATGAGGATAAATGTTGAACATGCTTAAATGTTGCATAATTGTACTTTTATGAGAAAATTGCATAATGTGCCTAATAATTTTGGGATGAGTGTGATGTAAATTGGAGAAGGAAGTTCATCCAATGAAATGAGAAATGGTAAAGTTTGATGCATAAGGAATTGGTAAATGTATTCCTAATTTCTTTAATTGCATGAAGTTGTTTGAGTCTCATTGATGTGGAGTTGATGTTTCCTCTGATATTTTATGTACTTGTATTGATGTTGTATGCATGTTGATGGGCTGTATACTTGAGTTGTTACCCCTTATGTGTTTAAAGTGTCATTCGAGGACGAATGTTCCTACGTGGGGGATAATGTAACCACCGAAAAATGATAGAGTGAAACTAGAGCCTCACATGTGAGTTTGGATTCGAGAACTTAATGAAATGATTATATTTGAATTTGACCCAAAAAGTTCTTAAAAATGAGCTTCGGAAGTTACCGGAAACTTGTTTAGCTGTATATAAAAAGATCCGTTTCATTTTTTGAAAATCCGACTTCATATTCTTGTTTAGGGGGTCAAATTGAGTGGGCAATGGGTCTAACCCAAATTTTAGAGCAACCGTATCAAAATCCAAAATTTCCAAGTGAATCCTTTTTCGAGGGTCTACTTTGGAGGGTCATATCTCCTAGCACACAAATTATTTTGGTGGCTAATAATATATCCATGGAAAGCCCTTTTGAGTTTAGCTACCTAACGCACTTCGTTTCATCTCATTCAAAGTTCGGACGAAGAAATTATGCCCATTTTTGTAAAATCTGTTCGACAGGAAAAGGCAATTTCCAGTAGGTGTGGTTACTGTTTACCCGCCTCATTTTTTTTTTAAGTGTTGGACCATTCTTCCAAAGGACTTATATTATTTCCTAGATACCATTAGTTCAATTCCCATCCCTAAAACATTTCCCTCTCTACAATCCTCCATTAAGAAGAAGAAGAAGTGTGAGCTAGGGCTTTGGATTCAAGGCTTTCTTCATTAAATTTTGTGGGAGATCATAGCTTTGACACTCATGAATGTTGATGATAGAATATGAAGGATTCTTCAATATAAAGTATACCTTGAATTGGTAGGGCTTATGCATCATTTTCTTGTATAAATGATTATATTGTTGATTGTTGAATCCTCGGATCGGTAGGCTAGTGGCACCCTTCCACACGAGCTTATAATGAACCTTGGAATCGGTAGGCCTATGGCACCTTTCCATAAAGGTTAATGATGAGACTTGAATCGGCAGGCCCATGGCACCCTTTCAAGAGGAGTTAATGAGCTTTCCTAAATGAACCTTGAAACGGTAGGCTTAAAGCACCCTTTCACGTGTTAATGAATGTAATTTGGAGTTGGTAGGCCAATGGCACCTCTCATATGTGATAATGTCAAGGTAACGAACTATTCTATGGGAATGTTGGCTAAGCACCGAGTGGATTTGGTTAGATGGAAACTCCCCCAATAGTTAGGCATGAGTTTCAATGATCGTCTACCTTATCCCATAAACTATGTGCCCGCATAGGAAGCTAGTGGATCCATTAAGCTATATATACCGGTCTTCCTTAGGCAAGTAGACCACCTCTTTACGGTGTGGGGACTTATGACACCGGATTCCATGACAAGCTCTCATGGTCTATGTCGGTTAAACGCTTACTTCTCATCATGTGAGATTTCATTATGGTTTCTTGATAGGTTCTACAAAGTGTAGGTAGTAGTATGGGATGCTACCTATACATTGCACGAGTAGGCTTGGAGAGGGTCATAGTGAGTTTCTCTAAATCCTAATGTATGTGAAATAAATGTGCCCTAAATGGTTTCTTAAAGAATGTTGGCTCTCAAATGCTTAATATGAGATGCATGCTATACTTGGGTTATATTATGAGTTATTTTCCCTTGTCATGTCTTAATTAATGATATACCTCTTATGTATGAATATTGTGCAAAGGTGAAAGAAAGGAATGATAAGTTACTTTAAGTGACCTAAATGTGGTGCCTTAGTATGGATGGTGGTATGGGACGCCATCCATACATTGCACGAGGTATAGCATAAGGGTTTCTTGAGGTGAAGGTCCAAGGTAAAGGTTTTCATGTTGAAATTGTTTAAAGGTAATATTATGACTTACTTGATGTTTATGCTTGTATTGTATGTCTTTTATGCAACTATTCATGGTACTTCAAAAAGTGGCATAATGCATGGTTTCTAACCAAAATGTCCCTTTTAAAGCATGTTTTGCATGGTCATCATACTTAGTACATTTTGTGTACTAACCCATATTCTTCATATTTTTACTATAAGTGTAGGTTCCGGCAAGTGATCCCTCCTAGCTAGTTTGAAGTGTTGGATTGCTTTCCTCCAAGACTTGGTATGTCCTCATGGATTCGAGGATAAGACTTTTAAGTTCTTTTGTTTATGCAATAGACTTAATAGACTTCTTTTGATTGTAAAGGGCTTTGTCCCTACTTATGTTTTGTGACTGTGTCTAAGATGGCCATGTGAGACTTAGACTTCCGCTGTGTGTTTTTAAAGTTGTTTTAATGAAGTTTAAATGTGTGGATGTAAATAAGTTTTTTTATTCCGCACTATTTTCATTATTGAATGCAATGAATGACTATGTGGCTTGTATAAGACCCCTTCGGGGTCGAATACGCCATGTTACGACTAGGGGGTACTCTCGGGTCGTGACAAGAGCGTTCCTGTAGCGACCCCAAGTTATTTATGACTTGTTGGGACTGATAGTTCGGTCACCTGGTCGTTTGTTTGGTCTTGGTGCGAGTTTTTGTGTTTTGGAGCTTATGAATCTTGAACGATCATTTTCGATCAAAAGTTCAAGAAGATGACAATGGAATCCAATTCTGACGATTCCATCAGCTCTGGAAGGTTCATTTTACGCTAATAGCATGGTAGACATCCCAATTTTAATCGAGATGACCTCTGATGGAAATTTCGACTACGCCGTTGAGTCTGGAATATCAAATTTGGTATAGTTGCATATATCATTTGCGTACACTGGGTTCCGAACGAGTTCAGAGCACCCCCTCGGAGTTATAAGTTTTGGAAAAAAATTGCAGCAATTCTGCTATTTAATGCAGAAAAACAGCAACCTTTTCCAAACCTTCAAACTCTTATCACTCTCTCATCTTTTGTCCGAATTAGGTGATTCGAAGTTCGGGAGCTTCGTATTTTCTGTGGCTTTACTGTAGAGTGGTCGGAGGTTGTTGGTATGCGTAGTTCGAGGTAATTTCGCGATTTACCTGATTGCTGTAACCCTTTTTCGAGCCTTTGTTTTTGGCATTTTTGTTTTGGTCATATCTCTCTCATTTTAGCTCGGTTTTGGGTGATTCAAAGTCCCACGTGTTGATAATTGTCGAGACTTCGTCGTAAAATATTCAAAGAGTGTTGGGCACCTTTCGATTCTCGTTTATTCCGAGTTTGGACTGTTGCTGCTTTTTTTTTATTAGTTGATTAAAGTGTGGGTTCTTGCTTGTTTGTTTTTGCTATGCTTTAAGCCTGGAAATGTGTTCCATTTTGGAACATAAGTTTAGGGTGTTGTATAGGGTCTCTTGACAGAGTCAAATTTGGACAGTTCGGTGCGGGTACCACGATTCCCATTTTGACTCCAAATTTGACCCGTTTACGTTTGCTGTGATTTTGGTGCCTAAACGATCGTACTAATGTTGTGATCCTATATTTGATAGAGTGACATCGTTCAAAGGTCATTAGGGAAGGAAAATCTTTGGTAAAGTGATTTGGAGCGCGCACGGTTGGCCTTAAGGTAGGCTACAACTTCCTTTCTTTTAGATTTAGCTTAATTGTGTAAGAACATGTCAATTGGACTGAATTGGGGGTAGGTACCAGTTTACAACCTTACTTTGATTAGATACCTCATATTAAGATTTATTGGCCATATTTCGGGTATAGTATCATGTTAACCGGTTTAATAAAGTTGTATTCTTATGTGCTAAATGTTATTGTATGACTTCTTCATCCTTAACCGTAAGCATGATGTCCTTAGTCTAGGTTAGGCTAGCATTGCCTTAGACTGATGACCCGTGTGGGCTGGATAGCCTTGACTTGTTGCCGATGTCGTTCGGATGACTTACCTCCTTGTAGACCGGAATAGCAGACTTGAGTCTGATAGTTTGAGCCTTAGATTAGGCGTTATCTCTATTTGCTTAACTTCTGTATCTTCCCACTCTTATTTTGTGATTCCGATGCATTCTCGAAGGTTTGGTGCTTCACTAGAGGCGTGGGATTGAGATAGTATAGGCTTGGAGCCTTTTCTGTTATTTTTTAGAGTGGACGGCGTTTCGCGGTGGTTGCTGTTGGATTGAATCCTATTGCAGATACCATAACCCCGGGGTCCTTCTTTCTAGCTGGGCTGGGAACGTATCGCTGGCTGGGTAGACTTGGTGATATCGGCGATTTACCCCGGGCCTCTCTTTCTAGCTGGGCTGGGAGTGTTCTGCTGGCTGGGTGTCTCCGGGTCGCTCTTTCTAGCTGGGTTGAGAGCTAACTGCATTGTAGGACGACTCGCGATATCTACCTCACTCACGGATACCTCTATCTAGCTGGGTTGGGAGTGGACTGTTTGGTTAGGTGCCCCCTAGGGTCATTCTTTCGCTGGGAGTGTACTGCTGGCTGGGTGGAGTCTGATGGATTATCTTAGTTACTTTGGGCTGGGAGCCCGATTTTCTTCTTTCTTAGAAGATTTAGCTTTTCTGTGTACCTGTCGGGCTTATGGGGTTTCGCTCAAGTTTTATTTGAGCTTGATCACGAGTGTACCTTCTGGGCATATGCGGTCCAGTTATGTTTAGTTTAGTTGTACTTTCTTTGTTTCTGGTATGCTCGTGTTCTTATTGTTTTCGTATCCACTTTGACCACTCTGTGTCTAGATTCTATCCTTTGTAATTGTTTCTACCCTTTTTGTTTAGTCGGCCTATGATGCCTACTGAGTACCTGTTGAGCTGGTACTCATACTGCGCTCTGCATGTATTTCGTGATGCAGGTCCCAGTACCAGTTACCAGCGGTGATTAATTCCATCCTTCTTTTGCAGCTGTGAATCGGAGACGAGGGCGAGTACTTGGAATTTGGGTTTGTTCTGTCTCCTTCTTTTGTTTTTAGCTAGTCTTGTTGCCTTTGAGACAGGCTCTGTTGTGGTCCACTTTTGGGACTTGTTCTGTTTATTAGATAGCTTTGTACTAGTGGCTTCCAGGTTCTGGGAGAGATTTTTGTATATATTTATTTTGGGTTGCTTCCGCCTTGTTATTCTTGTTTCGATTATTGTTATCGTTAGTTTCTGCCCTTTCACTCATTGCTTGATGTTCTAGGTTACGGGTTGGCTTACCTATTGGTAGGGTATAGTAGGTGCCATCAGGATTCGAGAAATCTGGTCGTAACAAGTTGGTATCAGAGCCTCAGGTTCACCGGTCTCACTTGTACAGAGCTAACGTCTAGTAGAGTCTTGCGGATCAGTGCGGAGACGTCCGTAACTTATCTTCGGGAGGCTAGTGGATGTCCTTAGAGGGATTTCCTCTTTTGTTTCGCTTTCGTGCATCATGTGTTTTATTGGTCCCTTAGGATCTCACTTGTTTCACACTTTCGCAGGATGGCTCGCTCGCGAGGTGACGCGGCCGGGGGTGATGCACCCAGGCCTGTAGACAGAGGCCCAGCTTGGGGTAGACGACGACCCCGTGGTCGAGAGAGGGCCGCAACATCAGTCCAGGAGAGAGAGGAGGATCCAGATCCAGTAGAAGACCCTTTAGCACTTCGTATACCATATCAGCTGGTGGGGCTGGGGCCGGCCTAGCCGTCACCCGGACAAGTTCTGACTCCAGATCGCCAGGCCGCTATTACTCAGCTCTTAGGTGTGCCTAGGGGATGCAACAGCCACCCGCCCAGTTAAAGCAGCACTAGTACCGCATGATCAGCCTACAGTGAGGGCACCTCAGGTCCAGAAGATGCTTGGTGTGTTTCTCAGGTTGACACCACCGAGGTTTTCTGGGGCATTGGGTGACTATCCCCACGAGTTTCTTACTACTTGTCGTTAGAGGCTTCGCACTTTGGGCCTTGTGGAGTCTAGAGGGGCTGACTTCATTGCTTACCGGCTAGATGGGCCAGCCAGGCATTGGTGGCGCACATTCATTTAGACCAGTCCAGTTGGATCTCCACCAGTATCATGGGATGAGTTTTCTGAGGCCTTCTTGGTCGAGTTTATCCCTCGTAGCGTCAAAGACCGCCTCAGGGAGCAGTTCTGCAGGTTGGAGCGGGGCTCCATGTCGGTGTCAGAGTACGAGACTAGGTTCCACGAGCTCTCCCATCATGTCGAGATGATATTACCTACAGAGGATGACCTAC
>NW_006238938.1:3581694-3588874 GCF_000226075.1 Solanum tuberosum | reverse complement strand
GTTGACCATGTCAGTACTATGGAGCATCTTCGTCGCGAGTCCCAAGGGTGCAGCTAGAAGAGGGTTAGGCATGAGGGCAGCTACATTGACTCTCGCCCTAGGTCTAGAGATTATCATGACAAAGCCGGATGACGATTTCGACAGGGTCAGTCTAGTAGACCTACACAGGCCTCTCTTCAGGAATCAGATGGTGGTCGGAGTGGGGCTAGTTCTAGTCAGGACAACGAGGTGTTTCAGTCGGGTTCTTCAGGCCATGGTAGTCATTCTTCTGGGAGTCGCCCTCGACAGGGTTGCTATGAGTGTGGTGAGATGGGTCATTGGGCCTGGGACTGCCCTCAACATAGTGGGATTGCTCCCGCTCCTCATGCAGCTCCCCCAGCTTTACCAGCACCCCTAGTTAGAGGCCGTGGTAAGGGTCAGGACCGTAGAGGTGGTCAGTAGGGTATACGGGGTGGTCCATGAAGAGGGAGGTCAGGTTGTAGGTTTGATGGTCAGGGCAGAGGCACACATAGCCATTTCTACGCAGCTCCAGCGAGGGCGGAGGCTGAGGCATCAGACGATGTGATCACAGGTATGATTCTTTTATGCCAGCAGTCCGTTTTGACTTTATTTGATCTAGGCTCTAGTTTTTCGTATGTTTCTGTTTACTATGGCTCTCGATTGAGTATGATGTCTGAGCCTTTGGTAGCGCTGTTGCGTTTGTCGACCCCCTTGGGTGAGTCTTTAGTACTGGATCAGGTATTTCGATCTTTCTTAGTTACCGTCCAAGGGTGTGACACCCGGGCTGACCTTATATTGCTTGACATGGTTGATGTCGATCTGATTCTGGGCATGGACTAGTTATCCCCTTATGGCGCTATTTTAGATTGCTTTTCTAAGACCGTTACCTTAGCCATTCATGGTATCCCTCCGGTGGTGTGGCAGGGATCTCGTGGTAGCACACAAGTTAGGGTTATCTCTTTTAATCGTGCTAGAAGGTTAGTGGCTAGTGGATGCCTATCCTATTTGGCCTATGTGCGTGATTTGAGTAGGGAGGTTCCTCCGGTTGAGTCAGTTCCTGTTGTTCGTGACTTCTTAGATGTGTTTCCTACTGACCTACCTGGCCTACCCCAGAGCGTGATACTGATTTTCCGATTGAGCTTGAGCCAGGTACTTAGCCTATTTATATTCCGCCATATCCGATGGCTCCTGCAGAGCACAAGGAGCTCAGTGTTCAGCTTCCGAATCTCTTGGGTAAGGGATTTATCAGACCTAGTGTATCACCTTGGGGTGCTCCCGTTCTTTTTTGTTAAGAAGAAGGACGGTACGATGCGCATGTGCATTGACTATAGGAAGTTGAATAAGGTGATAGTAGAGAATCGATATTCTCTGCCTAGGATTGATGACCTATTTGACCAGCTACAATGAGCTTCAGTGTTCTCTCAAATTGATTTGAGGTCCGGTTACCACAAGTTGAGGATTAGGGCAGCGGACATCCCTAAGACTTACATTTAGGACCCGTTATGGCCAATTATCAGTTCTTGGTGATGTCATTTGGGTTGACTAATGCCCCTGCTGCCTTTATGGACTAGATGACGTGCCTGTTCAAATTATGAGTTCTTGGTGATGTCGTTTGGGCTGGCTAATGCCCCTGCCACTTTCATGGACTTGATGACACGTGTGTTCAGGCCATACCTTGATTTATTTGTCATCGTCTTCATTGATGACATACTGGTATACTCGCGGAGCCGGAGTGAGCATGAGCAGCATTTGAGGATAGTGCTCCAGACTTTGAGAGATCAGCGGCTTTATGCCAAGTTCTCAAAGTGCCAGTTTTGGTTAGACTCTGTAGCGTTCTTAGGGCATGTTGTATCCAAGGAGAGCATTATGGTAGATGAGGCGAAGATTGAGGCTATTCGTGATTGGGCTAGACCCATCTCAGTTACTGAGATTCGGAGCTTCGTCGGACTAGCAGGCTACTACAGACTATTTCTGGAGGGTTTCTCTCCCTTGGCAATACCTCTGACCCAGTTGACTCGTGTTGATGTTCCCTTTGTTTGGTCAGAGGAGTGTGAGGCGAGCTTTTTGAGGCTCAGGGAGTTATAGACCACCGCTCCTATATTGACTCTTCCAGTTGAGGGCGAGGGCTTCACGGTTTATTGTGACTTATCCGGCGTTGGTTTAGGTTGTGTATTGATGTAGCAGGGCCAGGTTATTGCTTATGCGTCGAGGCAACTTAAGATTCATGAGCGCAACTACCCCACCCATGACTTAGAGTTGGCGGTGGTAGTTATCGAACTTAAGATTTGTAGGCACTATTTGTATGGAGTTTGATGTGAGATCTATACCGAATCACATGAGTCTTCAGTACATCATGAGCCAGAGGGAACTTAATTCGAGGCAGTGTCATTGGATTGAGCTCTTGAACGACTAGGACCTCTCTATTCTCTATCATTCGGGCAAAGAGAATGTGGTAGTTGACGCCTTGAGCCGAAAGTCGGTGAGTATGGGTAGCCTAGACTTCTTATATGTTGAGGAGCGACCCTTGGTTATGGACATTTAGTTCTTAGCCAATAGCATGGTTCGGTTGGATATCTCAGATCCTAGACGTGTCTTGGCCCATATGGGAGTTCAGTCTTCCTTGCTTGATAGGATCCGTGGTTGTCAGCATTTAGGGTTTCCTCGGACTGCTAGAGGTGTTGACAGCATTTGGGTCATCGTTGATCGATTGACCAAGTCATCACATTTCCTTCCTATTCAATCCCCATTTAGCGCCGAGAGGTTAGCTCGTATCTACATTCGGGAGGTGGTTCGACCTCATGGGGTGTCAGTTTCTAATATATGAGATCGGGGTTCTCAGTTCAAGTAGCGCTTTGGGAGGACCTTTCAATCACTATGGACTTCGTTGTGGGGTTGCCTCAGACTTCTAGGGGTGTTGACAGCATTTGGGTCATCGTTGATCGATTGACCAAGTCAGCACATTTCCTTCCTGTTCAGTGTTCATTTAGCGCCGAGAGGTTGGCTCGTATATACATTCGGGAGGTGGTTCTACTTTATGGGCTACCAATTTCTATTATATAAGATCGGGGTTCTCAGTTCACGTCAATCTTTCGGAGGATTTTTCAGGATGAGTTGGGCACTCGAGTTGACCTTAGCACAGCTTTCCACCCACAGACCGATGGCCAGTTGGAGCATACTATTCAGGTCCTTGAGGATATGTTGCGGGCCTGTGTTATGGATTTTGGAGGTCAATGGGACCCGTTCTTACCTTTGGCGGAGTTTGCGTACAACAACAGCTACCACTCTAGTATTCAGATGGCCCCATTCGAGGCGTTATATGGTACGCATTGTCGCTCTCCAGTTGGTTGGTTTGAGTCTACAGAGCCTAGGCCGCGTTGTACAAATTTGCTTCAGGAGGCCCTGGATCAGGTGATGGTGATTCAGGATAGGCTCAGGACGGCTCAGAGTAGGCACCAGAGTTATGCGGATCGGAGGCGCCGACCTTTGAGATTCTCTGTTGCTGATCGGGTATTCCTCCGTGTGTCGCCCATAAAGGGAGTTATGAGGTTTGGGAGGCGGGGCAAGCTTAGCCCCAGGTACATTAGGCTTTTTGAGATACTCTGGACAGTTGGGAGGTTGCTTATGAGTTGGCCCTACCTCCAGCATTTTCAGCCATCCACCCGGTTTTCCATATCTCGATGTTGCGGCGATATGTTCCTGATGAGTCCCATGTGCTCCAGTATGATGCAGTCGAGTTGGATGATCGTTTGACATTTGTAGAGGAGCCAGTTGCCATTCTAGCCACTGATATGAGGATATTACGCTTAAGAGCCATTCCTTTTGTTAAGGTCCGTTGGAGGCATCGTCCAGTCGAGGAGGCTTCCTAGGAGACCGAGCAGGAGATGCGAGAGCAGTTTCCCGGCTTGTTTTAGCCTGCAGGTACTTCTTGATCCTTTCTTTCGTGGACGAAAGTCCTTTTTAGTACTGGATATTGTAATGATCCTTCAGGTCATTTTTGTGTCTTGCCTTCTGTGTGTAATTTAGAGCGTTCCTGTAGCGACCCCATGTCATTTATGACTTGATGGGACTGACAGTTCGGTCACCTGGTTGTTTGTTTGGTCTTGGTGCGAGTTTTTGTGTTTTGGAGCTTATGAACCTTGAACGATCATTTTCGATCAACAGTTCAAGAAGATGACATCGGAATCCAATTCTGACGATTCCATCAGCTCCGAAAGGGTCATTTTAGGCTGGTAGCATGGTCGACATGACTCTCGAGGTTTTCAGTGTGAGTTGGCGCAATTAGGCGTTTTTACTTTAATTTTAAGCCTAAGTTTGACTTTGGTCAACATTCTGAGTAAACGCGCTCGAATGAGAATTCCATCAGCGCGGTTAGTTCCGAAATGTCGAGTTTGGTCTACATTGACTCCCTTATTTTTTGTCCCGAGGTTTTCGATATCTTTCCGAGCCCTTTTGTGTGTTTTGACTTAAAATGGCCTTTGGAAGTGGGACCCAGTTTTTATCGAGATGACCTCTGATGGAAATTTCGACTACGCCGTTGAGTCCGGAATATCAAATTCGGAATTGTTGCAAATCTCGTTTGTGTGCACGGGGTTCCGAACGAGTTCGAAGAACCCCGTCGAAGTTTTAAGTTTTGGAAAAAAATTGCAGCAATTCTGCTATTTAATGCAGAAAAATAGCAACCTTTTCCAAACCTTCAAACTCTCATAACTCTCTCATCTTTTGTCCGAATTAGGTAATTTGAAGTGCGGGAACTTCGTATTTTCGGTGGCTTTGCTGTAGAGTGGTCAAAAGTTGTTGGTATGCGTAGTTCGAGGTAATTTCGCGATTTACCTGACCGCTGTTAACCTTTTTCGAGCCTTTGTTTTTGGCATTCTTATTTTGGTCATATCTTTCTCATTTTAGCTCGGTCTTGGGTGATTCAAAGTCCCATGTGTTGATAATTGTCGAGACTTCATCGTAGAATATTCAAAGAGTGCTGTTCACCTTTCGATTCTCGTTTATTGCGAGTTTGGACTGCTGCTGCTTTCTTTTTTTAGTTGATTAAAGTGTGGTTTCTTGTTTGTTGGTTTTTGCTATGTTTTGAGCCTGGAAATATGTCCCATTTTGGAACATAAGTTTGGGGTGTTGTTTAGGGTCTCTTGACGGAGTCAAATTTGGACATTTCGGTGTGGGTCCCATGAATCCCATTTTGACTCCAAATTTGACCCGTCTCCGATTGTTATGATTTTTGTGCCTAAACGATCGTACTAACGTTGTGATCCTATATTTGATAGAGTGTCATCGTTCAAAGGTCGTTAGGGAAGGAAAAGCTCCGGTAAAGTGATTTGGAGCGCGCACGGTCGGTCTTAAGGTAGGCTACAACTTCCTTTTTTTTAGATTGAGCTTAATTTGTGTAAGAACATGTCGATTGGAGTAAATTGGGGGTGGGTATGAATTTACTACCTTACTTTGATTAGATACCTCATATTAGGATCTATTGGCCATATTTCAGGTATAGTATCATGTTAACCGGTTTAGTAGAGTTACATTCTTATTTGCTAAATGCTATTGTATGCTTGTATGCTATGTATTGTATTCCTTGTTCATCCTTAACCGTAAGCATGATGTCCTTAGTCTAGGTTAGGCTAGCATTGCCTTAGACTTATGACCCGTGTGGGATGGATAGCCATGACTTGCTGCCGACGTCGTTCAGATGACTTAGTTCCTTGTAGACCGGTATAGAAGACTTGAGTCTGATAGTTTGAGCCTTAGATTAGGCGTTATCTCTACTTGCTTAACTTCTGTATCTTCCCATTCTAATTTTGTGGTTCCGATGCATTCTCGAAGGTTTGGTGCTTCACCAGAGGCGTGGTATTGAGATAGTATAGGCTTGGAGCCTTTTCTGTGATGTCTTAGAGTGGACGGCGTTCCACGGTGGTTTTTGTTGAATTTAATCCTATTATAGATAACATCACCCCCGGGGTCGTTCTTTCTAGCTGGGCTGGGAACGTATCGCTGGCTGGGTAGACTCGGTGTATCGGCGATCTCCCCCGGGCCTCTCTTTCTAGTTGGGCTGGGAGTGTGTTGCTCGCTGGGTGTCCCCGGGTCGCTCTTTCTAGCTCGGCTGAGAGCTAATTGCATACTAGGATGACTCGCGATATCTACCTCACTCACATGTCCATCTTTCTAGCTGGGCTAGGAGTGAACTGTTTGGTTGGGTGCCCCCTAGGGTCACTCTTTCTAGCTGGGCTGGGAGTGCACTGCATGCTGGGTGGAGTCTGATGGATTATCTTAGTTACTTTGGGCTGGGAGACCGATTTTCTTCTTTCTCAGTAGACTTAGCTTTTCTGTGTACCTGTCGGGCTTATGGGGGTTCGCTCAGGTTTTATTTGAGCCTGCGCACGAGTGTACCTTCTGGGCATATGGGGGTCTAGTTATGTTTAGTTTAGTTGTACTTATTTTGTTTCTGGTATGCTCGTGTGCTTTCTTTTCGTATCCACTTTGACTTCTCTGTGTCTAGATTCTATCATTTCTAATTGTTTTTACCCTTTTTGCTCAGTCGGCCTATGATGCCTTCTGAGTACCTGTTGTGTTGGTACTCATTCTACGCTCTGCATCTATTTCGTTGATGCAGGTCCCAGTACCAGTTACCAGCGATGATTAGTTCCAGCCTTCTTTTACAGCTGTGATTCGGAGATGAGGGCGAGCACTTGGCATTTGGGTTTGTTCTCTCTCCTTCTTTTGTTTTTAGCTAGTCTTGTTGCCTTTGAGACACTGTAACGACCCTAAAAACGAACTAGTGAAACTAGAGCCTCATATGTGAGTTTGGAGTTGATAAATTGATGAAATGATCAGAAATGACCGTGACGTCCGGAAACTAGTCATTTGAACTAGTGAGTTGTAAGGGTCAACTTTAAATGGTCATATCGTTTAGCTCAAGATGAATTAGGTGGGCCTTTACCTATCCAATTAAAGGTCTCTGAGTCCTCTTTCCAACGCCACCGAGTTTTCCCAATTCCGACTTTAGAGTAAAAAGTTATGCCGGAAATATGAAGCACTGGCAGGCTGCAACAAAGGGCGAACTAAGACGGGAATGAGCACAATTTTTAAGTCAAGACTTTATGGGTCCTTAGTCCTTTTCCAAAATTGACCCTATGCTATTCTATTCCTTTCCTAGCAATTATAAAACCCTTTTAGACAA
>NW_006238938.1:3579796-3580014 GCF_000226075.1 Solanum tuberosum | reverse complement strand
AAAGTTAAGCATGGGTTGTATATGGATTTATGTTAAGTATGTGTGTGGTTGGCTATGGTCTTATATGTGAATGTTGACTTGTATTATGTCTCATAGACTTGTGTTTTCATGAAGTTTTATCAAATGGCATAAAGCATGTTTCTCCAATAAATGTCCTTTTTAGCATATTTTTGCACGGTTTCCATACTTAGTACTTAATTGTGCTAACCCCTTTCTTT
>NW_006238938.1:3558969-3579284 GCF_000226075.1 Solanum tuberosum | reverse complement strand
TCTGTACTAGTGACTTCCAGGTTCTGGGAGGGATTTCTGTATATATTTATTTTGGGTTGCTTCCGCCTTGTTATTCTTGTTTAGATTATTGTTATCGTTAGTTTCTGCCCTTTTGCTCAATGCTTGATGTTCTGGGTTATGGGTTGGCTTACCTATTAGTAGGGTATAGTTGGTGCCATCATGACTCGAGAAATCTGGTCGTGACAAGTTGGTATCAGAGCCTCAGGTTCACCGGTCTCACTTATACAGAGCTAACGTCTAGTAGAGTCTTGTGGATCGGTGCGGAGACGTCCGTAACTTATCTTCGGAAGGCTACAGGATGTCCTTAGAAAGATTTCCTCTTTGGTTTCTCTTTCGTGCAGCATGTGTCTTATTGGTCCCTTAGGATCTCACTTGTTTCACACTTTCGCAGGATGGCTCTCTCGCGAGGTGGCGTGGCCGGGGGTGATGCACCCAGGCCTGTAAACAGAGCCCCAGCTTGGGGTAGACACCGACCCCGAGGTCGAGAGAGGGCCTCAACATCAGTCCAGGAGAGAGAGGAGGATCCAAAGCCAATAGAAGACCCTTCAGCACTTCGTATACCATATCAGCCGGTGGGGCCGGGACCAGCCCAGCCGTCACCCAGACAAGTTCTGATTCCAGATCTCCAGGCCGTTATTGCTCAGCTCTTAGGTGTGCTTGGGGGGATGAAGCAGCCACCCGCCCCAATTACACCATCACTAGTACCGCATGATCAGCCTACATTGAGGGCACCTCAGGTCCAGGTACCATCCGAGGGACTACAGCCCTTGGCAGCGGACATACCTATGCCTCTTGAGGACCAGAAGATGCTTACCAGCAGATGCTTGGTGTGTTTCTCAGGTTGACACCACCGAGGTTTTCTAGGGCAGTGGGTGAGGATGCCTACGAGTTTCTTACTACTTGTCGTGAGAGGCTTCGCACTTTGGGCCTTGTGGAGTCTAGAGGGGTTGACTTCATTGCTTACCGGCTAGATGGGTCAGCCAGGCAGTGGTGACGCACATTCATTTAGACCAGTCCAGTTGGATCTCCACCAGTATCATGGGATGAGTTTTCTGAGGCCTTCTTGGCCGAGTTTATCACTCGTAGCGTCAGAGACCGCCTCAAGGATCTGTTCAGCAGGTTGAAGCAGGGCTCCATGTAGGTGTCAGAGTATGACACTAGGTTCCACGAGCTCTCCCGTCATGCCGAGATGATCTTACCTACAGAGGAGGAGCGAGTTAGGTGCTTTTTTGTGGGTTGAGATTGTAGCTTCGGCTTGAGACCCAGTCCTTAGTTTCTGCGGGTCGATATTTTTTAGACATAGTTGACCATGTCAATACTATGGAGCATATTCGCGCGAGGCCCAAGGGGGCAGCGAGAAGAGGGTTAGGCATGAGGGCAGCTACAGTGACTCCCGCCCTAGGTCTAGAGAATATCATGACAGAGCTGGATGACGATTTCGACATGGTCAGTCTAGAAGACCTACACAGGCCTCTCTTCAGGAATCAGATGTTGGTCGGAGTGAGGCTAGTTTTAGTCAGGGCCGCGAGGTGTTTCAGACGGGTTCTTCAGGCCATGGTAGTCATTCTTCTGGTAGTCGCCCTCGACAAGGTTACTATGAGTTTAGTGAGATGGGTCATTGGGCCAGGGACTGCCCTCAGCATAGTCGAATTGCTCCTGCTCCTCATACAGCTCCCCCAGCTTTACCAGCACCTCCAGTTAGAGGCCGTGGTAAGGGTCAGGACCGTAGAGGTGGTCAGTAGGGTATACGGGGTAGTCCCCGAGGAGGTAGGTCAGGTTTGATGGTCAGGGCAGAGGCAGACATAGCCATTTCTATGCTGCTCCAGCGAGGGCGGACGCTGAGGCATCAGACGATGTGATCACATGTATGATTCTTTTATGCCAGCAGCCCGCCTTGGCTTTATTTGATCTAGGCTCTACTTTTTCGTATGTGTCTGTTTTGTATGCCTCTCGATTGAGTATGATGTCTGAGCCTTTGGTAGCGCCGTTGCGTGTGTCGACCCCGTGGTGAGTCTTTAGTAGTGGATCAGGTATTTTGATCTTGCTTACTTATCGTCCAGGGGCGTGACACCCGGGCTGACCTTATATTGCTTGACATGGTTGATTTCGATATGATTTTGGGCATGAACTAGTTATCCCCTTATCGCACTATTTTAGAATGCCTTTCTAAGACTGTTACCTTAGCCATTCATGGTATCCCTCCGTTGGTGTGGCAGGTTTTTCATATCTTTCCGAACTCTTTTGTGGGTTTTGACTTAAAATGGCCTTTGGAAGTGGGACTCACTTTTTATTGAGATGACCTCTGATGGAAATTTCGACTACGCCGTTGAGTCCGGAATATTAAATTTGGTATGGTTGCATATCTCGTTTGCGTGCACAAGGTTCCGAACGAGTTCAGAGCATCTCGTCGAAGTTTTTAGTTTTGGAAAAAAAATGCAGCAATTCTGTTATTTATTACAGAAAAACAGCAACCTTTTCCAAACCTTCAAACTCTCATAACTCTCTCATCTTTTGTCCGAATTAGGTGATTCGAAGTGCGGGAGCTTCGTATTTTTGGTGGCTTTGCTGTAAAGTGTTCGAAAGTTGTTGGGTGTGCGTAGTTCGAAGTAACTTCGTGATTTACCTAACTGTTGTACCCCTTTTTCGAGCCTTTGTTTTTGTCATTCTTGTTTTGGTCATATCTCTCTCATTTTAGCTCGGTATTGGGTGATTCAAAGTCCCACATGTTGATAATTGTCGAGACTTCGTCGTAGAGTTATCAAAGAGTGCTGGGCACCTTTCGATTCTCGTTTATTCTGAATTTGGACTGCTGCTGCTTATTTTTTTTAGTTGATTAAAGTGTGGTTTCTTGCTTGTTGGTTTTTGCTATGTTTTGAGCCTGGAATTGTGTTCCATTTTGGAACATAATTTTGGGGTGCTGTTTAGGGTCTCTTGACGGAGTCAAATTCGGACAGATTGGTGCGGGTCCCACGATTCCCATTTTGACTCCAAATTTGACCTGTCTCCGTTTGTTGTGATTTTGGAATCTAAACGATCGTACTAACGTTGTGATCCTATATTTGATAGAGTGACAACATTCAAAGGTCGTTACGGATGGAAAAACTCCGGTAAAGTTATTTGGAGCGCGTATGGTCGGCCTTAAGGTAGGCTACAACTTTCTTACTTTTAGATTGAGCTTAATTCTGTAAGAACATGTCGATTGGAGTGAATTGGGGGTGGGTACCAGTTTACTACCTCACTTTGATTAGATACCTCATATTAGGATCGATTGGCCATATTTCGGGTATAGTATCATGTTAATCAGTTTAGTAGAGTTGCATGCTTATGTGCTAAATGCTATTGTATGCTTGTATGCTATGTATTGTATGCCTTGTTCATCCTTAACCGTAAGCATGATGTCCTTAGTCTAGGTTAGACTTGCATTGCCTTAGACTTATGACCCATGTGGGCTGGATAACCTTGACTTGCTGTCGACGTCGTTAGGATGACTTATCTCCTTGTAGACCGGAATAGCAGACTTGAGTCTGATAGTTTGAGCCTTAGATTAGGCGTTATCTCTACTTGCTTAACTTCTGTATCTTCCCACTCTCATTTTGTGGTTCCGATGCATTCTCGAAGGTTTGGTGCTTCACTAGAGGCGTGGGATTGATATAGTAAAGGCTTGGAGCCATTTCTGTGATGTCGTAGAGTGGACGGCGTTCCACGATGGTTGTTGTTGGATTGAATCCTATTGGAGATACCATCACCCCCGGGGTCGTTCTTTCTAGGTGGACTGGGAATGTATCGCTGGCTGGGTAGACTCGGTGATATCGGCGATCTCCCCCGGGCCTCTCTTTCTAGCTGGGCTGGGAGTGTGCTGCTGGCTGGGTTTCCCCGGGTCGCTCTTCTAGCTGGGCTGGGAGCTAACTGCATGGTAGGATGACTCGCGATATCTACCTCACTCACGGGTCCCTCTTTCTAGCTGGGCTGGGAGTGCACTGCTGGCTGGATGGAGTCTGATGGATTATCTTATTTACTTTGGACTGGGAGCCCGATTTATTTGTTTCTCAGTAGACTTAGCTTTTCTGTGTACCTGTCGGGCTTACTAGGGTTCGTTCAGGTTTTATTTGAGCTTGCGCACGAGTGTACCTTCTTGGCATATGGGGGTCCAGTTAGGTTTAGTTTAGTTGTACTTAGTTTGTTTCTGGTATGCTCGTGTGCTTTCTTTTCGTTTCCACTTTGACCTCTCTGTGTCTAGATTCTATCCTTTCTAATTGTTTTTTAGCCTTTTTTGCTCAGTCGGCCTATGATGCCTACTTAGTACCTGTTGTGTTGGTACTCATGCTACGCTCTGCATCTATTTCGTGATGCAGATCCAGTAACAGTTACCAGCGGTGATTAGTTCCAGCCTTCTTTTGCAGCTGTGATTCGGAGAAGAGGGCGAGCACCGGTCATTTGGGTTTGTTCTGTCTCGTTGTTTTGTTGTTAGCTAGTCTTGTTGCCTTTGAGTCATGCTCTGTTGTGGTTCGCTTTTGGGACTTGTACTATTTATTAAATAGCTCTGTACTAGTGACTTCCAGGTTCTTGGAGGGATTTCTGTATATATCGTTGGTATCAGAGCCTCAGGTTCACCGGTCTCACTTGTACAGAGATAACGTCTAGTATAGTCGTGCGGATCGGTGCGGCGACGTCCGTAACTTATCTTCGGGAGGCTACAGGATGTCCTTAGAAAGATTTCCTCTTTTGTTTCGCTTTCGTGCAGAATGTGTCTTATTGGTTCCTTAAGATCTCACTTGTTTAACACTTTCGCAGGATGGCTCGCACGCGAGTTGGCGTGGCTGGGGGTGATGCACCCAGGCCTGTAGACAGAGCCCCAGCTTGGGGTAGACGCCGACCCCGAGGTCGTAATAGGGCCGTAGCATCAGTCTAGGAGAGAGAGAAGGATCTAGAGCTAGTAGAAGACCCTTCTGCACTTCGTATACCATATCAGCCGGTGGGGCCGGGGCCAGCCCAACCGTCACCAGGACTAGTTCTGACCCCAAATCCCCAGGCCGCTATTGCTCAGCTCTTAGGTGTGCTTGGGGGCATGCAACAGCCACCCTCCCCAGTTACACCAGAACGAGTACCGCATGATCAGCCTATAGTGAGGGCACCTCAGGTCTAGGTACCACCCGAGGGAGTACACCCCTTGGCAGCGGACAGACCTATGCCGCTTGAGGACCAGAAGATGCTTTGTGTGTTTCTCAGGTTGACACCACCGAGGTTTTCTGGGGCAGTGGGTGAGGATTCCCACGAGTTTCTTACTACTTGTCATGAGAGGCTTCGCACTTTGGGCATTGTGGAGTCTAGAGGGGCTGACTTCATTGCTTACCGGTTAGATGGGCCAGCCAAGCAGTGGTGGCCCACATTCGTTTAGACCAGTCCAGTTGGATCTCCCCCAGTATCATGGAATGAGTTTTCAGAGGCCTTCCTGGCCAAGTTTATCCCTTGTAGCGTCACAGACCGCCTCAGGGATCAATTCTGCAGGTTGGAGCAGGGCTCTATGTCGGTGTCAGAGTACGAGACTAGGTTCTTTGTTCGTGGGTTGAGATTACAGCTTCGGCTTAAGACCCAGTCCTTAGTTTCTGCAGGTCGATATTTTTTAGACATAGTTGACCATGTCAGTACTATGGAGCATCTTCGTCGCGAGGCCCAAGGGGGCAGCGACAATCGGGTTAGGCATGAGGGCAGCTACAGTGACTCCCTCCCTAGGTCTAGAGATTATCATGACAGATCTGGACGACGGTTTTGACAGGGTCAGTCTAGCACACCTACACAAGCCTCTTTTCAGGCATCAGATAGTGGTCGGAGTGAGGCTAGTCCTAGTTAGGGCCCCGAGGTGTTTTAGTCGAGTTCTTCAGGCCATAGTACTCGTTCTTCTGGGAGTCACCCTCGACAGGGTTGCTATAAGTGTGGTGAGATGGGTCATTGGGCCAGGGACTACCCTCAGCATAGTCGAATTGATCCTGCTCCTCATTTAGCTCCCCCTAGCTTTAGCAGCACCTCCAGTTAAAGGCCGTGGTAAAGGTCGGGATCGTAGAGGTGGTCAGCAGGGTATACGGGGTGGTCCCCGAGGAGGCAGGTCAGGTGGTAGGTTTGATGGTCAGGGCAGAGGCAGGCATAGCCATTTCTATGCAACTCCAGCGAGGGCGGAGGCTGAGGCATCAGACGATGTGATTACAGGTATGATTCTTTTATGCCAGCTTCCCGCCTTGGCTTTATTTGATCTAGAGTCTACTTTTTTGTATGTTTGTGTTTACTATGCCTCTTGATTGAGTATGATGCCTGAGCCTTTGGTAGCACCGATGCGTGTGTCGACCCCCTGGGTGAGTCGTTAGTAGTGGATCAGGTATTTCGATCTTTCTTAGTTACCGTCCAGGGGCGGGACACCCGGGCTGACCTTATATTACTTGACATGTTCGATTTCGATATGATTCTGGGCATGGACTAGTAATCCCCTCATCGCGCTACTTTAGATTGCTTTTCTAAGACCGTTACCTTAGCCATTCATGGTATACCTCCGGAGGTGTGGCAAGGATCTCGTGGTAGCACACCAGTTGGGGTTATCTCTTTTATTCATGCTAGGAGGATAGTGTCTAGTGGATGCTTATCCTATTTGGCCTATGTGCGTGATGTGAGTAGGGAGGTTCCTCCGATTGAGTCAGTTCCTGTTGTTCGTGACTTCTTAGATGTGTTTCCTACTGACCTACCTAGCCTACCCCTGGAGCGTGATACCCATTTTCCGATTGAGATTGAGCTAGGTACTCGGCCTATTTCTATTCCGCCATATCGGTTAGCTCCTGCAGAGCTCAAGGAGCTCAGTGTTTCGATTCCGAATCTCTTGGGTAAGGGATTTATCAGACATAGTGTATCACCTTGGGGTGCTCCTATTCTTTTTGTTAAGAAGAAGGACAGTACGATGCGCATGTGCATTGACTATAGGCAGTTGAATAAGGTGACAGTGAAGAATCGATATCCTCTGCCTAGGATTGATGACCTATTTGATCAGCTACAAGGTGCTTCAGTGTTTTCTAAGATTGATTTGAGGTCCGGTTACCACAAGTTGAGGATTAGGGCAGCGGACATCCCTAAGACCTCATTTAGGACCCGTTATGGCCATTATGAGTTCTTGGTGATGTCATTAGGGTTGACTAATGCCCCTGCTGCCTTTATGGACTTGATGACACGCATGTTCAGGCTTTATTTTGATTCCTTCGTCATAGTCTTCATTGATGACATTTTGATATACTCGCGGAGTACCGGTGATCATGTGCAACATTTGAGAGTTGTGCTCAAGACTTTGAGGGAACCGCGGCTTTATGCCAAGTTCTCAAAGTGCCAGTTTTGGTTAGACTCTGTAGCGTTCTTAGGGCATGTTGTATCCTAGGAGGGCATTATGGTAGATCCGGTGAAAATTGAGGATATTCGTGATTCGGCTAGGCCCACCTCAGTTACTGAGATTCGGAGTTTCGTCGGACTAGCAGGCTACTACAGACGATTCTGGTGGGTTTCTCTACCTTGGCAGCACCTCTGACCCGGTTGACTCGTGTTGATGTTCCCTTTGTTTGGTCTGAGGAGTGTGAGGCGATCTTTTTGAGGCTCAAGGAGTTATTGACCACCGCTCCTATATTGACTCTTCCAGTTGAGGGCAAGGGCTTCACGGTTTATTGTGACGCATCCGGCGTTGGTTTGGGTTGTGTGTTGATGCAGAAGGGCCAGAGTTATTACATATGCATCGAGGCAGCTTAAGTTTCGTGAGCACAACTACCCCACCCATGACTTAGAGTTGGCGGCGGTAGCTTTCGCACTTAAGATTTGGAGGCACTACTAGTATGGAGTTTGATGTGAGATATATACCGATCATAGGATTCTTCAGTACATCATGAGCCAAAGGGACCTTAATTCGAGGCAGTGTCGTTGGATTGAGCTCCTGAAGGACTGTGACCTATCTATTCTCTATCATTCGGGGAAGGCGAATGTGGTAGCGGACGCCTTGAGCCGAAAGACGGTGAGTATGGGTAGCCCAGCCTTCTTATCTGTTGAGGAGCGACCCTTGGTTATGGACATTCAGTTCTTTGCCAATAGCATGGCTCGATTGGATATCTCAGATCCTAGACGTGTCTTGGCCCATATGGGAGTTCAGTCTTCCTTGCTTGATAGAATCCGTGGTAGTCAGTTTGAGGATGAGGCCTTGGTGGCCCTTAGAGATCGAGTGTTAGCGGGTGATGTTGGTCAGGCTATCTTAGATCCTGATGGAGTGTTGAGATTCGCCGGCCGCATCTGTGTTTCGATAGTTGTTGATTTGATTCAGTTGATACTTTCTGAGGGCCATTAGTCTAGATACTCTATCCATCCGGGCACAGCAAAGATGTATCGTGATTTGAGACAGCATTACTGGTGGAGGGGCATGGGGAGAGATATTGCTAACTTTATTTCCCGTTGCTTGTGCTGCCAGCATGTAAAGGCTGAGCATTTGAGGCCTGGTGGTGATTTTCATATATTACCCATTCCGGAGTGGAAGTGGGAGTGTATCACTATGGACTTCATTGTGGGGTTACCTCAGACTTCTAGAGGTGTTAACAACATTTGGATCATCGTTGATCGATTGACCAAGTCAGCACATTTCCTTCCTGTTCAGTCTTCATTTAGCGTCGAGAGGTTGGCTCGTTTCTACATTCGGGAGGTGGTTCGACCTCATGGGGTGTCCGTTTCTATTATATCAGATCGGGGTTCTCAGTTCACGTCTAGCTTTTGGAGGACCTTTGAGGATGAGTTGGGCACTCGATTTGACCTTAGCACAACTTTCCACCCGCAGACGGATGGCCGGTCGGAATGTACTATTTAGGTCCTTGAGGATATGTTGCGGGCCTGTGTTATGTATTTTGGAGGTCAATGGGACCAGTTCATACCTTTGGTGGAGTTTGCGTACAACAACAGCTACCACTCTAGTATTTAGATGGCCCCATTCGAGGCGTTATATGGTACACATTGTCGCTCTCCAATTGGTTGGTTTGAGTCTACAGAGCCTAGGCCGCGTGGTACAGATTTGCTTCCAGAGGCCCTCGATCAGGTGAGGGTGATTCAGGATAGGCTCCGGACGGCTCAGAGTAGGCACCATAGTTATGCGGATCGGAGGCGCCGACCTTTGAGATTCTCTGTTGGTGATAGGGTATTCCACTGTGTGTCGCCCATGAAGGGCGTTATAAGGTTTGGGAGGCGGGGCAAGCTTAGCCCCAGGTACATTGGGCCTTTTGAGATACTCCAGACAGTTGGGGTGGTTGCCTATGAGTTGGCCCTACCTCCAAAATTTTCAGCCATCCACTCGGTTTTCCATGTCTCGATGTTGCGGTGATATGTTCCTGATGAGTCTTATGTGCTCCATTATGATGCAGTCGAGTTGGATGATCGTTTGACATTTGTAGAGAAACCTGTTGCCATTCTAGCCAGTTATGTGAGGAGATTGCGCTCAAGAGCCATTCCTTTTGTTAAGGTCCGTTGGAAGCATTGTCCAGTCGAGGAGGCTACCTGGGAGATCGAGCAGGAGATGCGAGAGCAGTTTCCCGGCTTGTTTGAGCCTTCAGGTATTTCTTGATCCTTTCTTTCGTGGACGAAAGTTCTGTTTAGTAGTGGATATTGTAGTTACCCTCCAGGTCATTTCTGTGTCTTGCCTTCTGTGTGTCATTTAGAGCCTTCCTGTAGCGACCCCAAGTCATTCATGACTTGCTGGGACTGACAGTTCGGCCACCTGGTTATTTGTTTGGTCTTGGTGCGAGTTTTTTTATTTTGGAGCTTATGAACCTTGAACGTTCATTTTCGATCAAAAGTTCAATAAAATGACATCGGAATCCAATTCTGACGATTCCATCAGCTCCGAAAGGGTTATTTTAGGGTAGTAGCATGGTCGACATTACTGCCGAGGTTTTCAGTGTGAGTCGGCGCGATTAGGCGTTTTAACTTTAAGTTTAAGCCTAAGTTTGACTTTGGTCAACATTCTGAGTAAACGCTCTTGGATGAGAATTCCGTCAGCGCGGTTAATTTCGAAATGTCGATTTTGGTGTTGATTGACCCTTATTTTTTGTCCCGAGGTTTTTCATATCTTTTCGAGCCCTTTTGTGGGTTTTCACTTAAAATGGCCTTTGGAAGTGTGACCCACTTTTTATCGAGATGACCTCTGACGGAAATTTTGACTATGCCTTTGAGTGCGGAATATCAAATTTGGTATAGTTGCATATCTCGTTTGCGTGCACGGGGTTCCGAACGAGTTCGGAGCACCCCTTCGGAGTTTTTCGTTTTGGAAAAAAAATGCAGTAATTCTGCTATTTAAAGCAGAAAATCTGCAACCTTTACCAAACCTTCAAACACTCATAACTCTCTCATCTTTTGTCCGAATTAGGTGATTCGAAGTGCGGGAGCTTCTTATTTTTGGTGGCTTTGCTGTAGAGTGTTTGGAAGTTGTTGGGTGTGCGTAGTTCGAGGTAATTTCGCGATTTACCTGACTGTTGTTCCCATTTTTCGAGCCTTTGTATTTTGGCATTCTTGTTTTGGTCGTATCTCTCTCATTTTAGCTCTATTTTGGGCTGGTATGCTTTCTTTTCGTATCCACTTTGACCTGTCTGTGTCTAGATTCTATCCTTTCTAATTGTTTTTATCCTTTTTGCTAAGTCGGCCTATGATGCCTACTCAGTACCTGTTATGTTGGTACTCATGCTACGCTGTGAATCTATTTCGTGCTGCAGGTCCCAGTACCAGTTACCAGCGGTGATTAGTTTCAGCCTTCTTTTGCAGTTATGATTCGGAGAAGAGGGTGAGCACCTGTCATTCGGGTTTGTTCTGTCTCCTTGCTTTGTTTTTAGCTAGTCTTGTTGCCTTTGATACACGCTCTGTTGTGGTCCACTTTTGGGACTTGTACTCTTTATTAGATAACTCTGTACTAGTGACTTCCAGGTTCTTGGAGGGATTTCTGTATATATTTATTTCAGTTTGGTTCCGCCTTGTTATTCTTGTTTAGATTAGTGTTATCGTTACTTTCTGCCCTTTCGTTCATTGCTTGATGTTCTACGTTACGAGTTGGATCTCTTGGTAGCACACCAGTTGGGGTTATCTCTTTTATTCGTGCTAGGAGGCTAGTGACTAGTGGATGCTTATCCTATTTGTCCTATTTGCATGATATGAGTAGGGGGTTCCTCCGGTTGAGTCAGTTCCTGTTGTTCGTGACTTCTTAGATGTGTTTCCTACTGACCTACCTGGCCTACCCCCGGAGCGTGATACTGATTTTCCGATTGAGCTTGAGCCAGGTACTCGGCCTATTTCTATTCTGCCATATCGGATAGCTCCTACAGAGCTCAAGGAGCTCAGTGTTTTGCTTCCGGATCTCTTGGGTAAGGGATTTATCATACCTAGTGTATCACCTTGTTGTGCTCCCATTCTTTTTGTTAAGAAGAAGGACGGTACGATGCGCATGTGCATTGACTATAGGAAGTTTAATAAGGTGACAGTGAAGAATCGATATCCTCTGCCTAGGATTGATGACCTATTTGACCAGCTACAAGGTGCTTCAGTGTTCTCTAAGATTGATTCGAGGTACGGTTACCACAAGTTGATGATTAGGGCAACGAACATCCCTAAGACTTCATTTAGGACCCATTATGGCCATTATGAGTTCTTGGTGATGTCATTAGTGTTGACTAATGCCCCTGCAGCCTTTATGGACTTGATGACGCGTGTTTTCAGGCTTTATCTTGATTCTTTCGTCATAGTCTTCATTGATGACATTTTGATATACTCGCGGAGTAGGGGTGATCATGAGCAGTTTTTGAGAGTTGTGCCCAAGACTTTGAGAGACTAGCGGCTTTACGTCAAGTTCTCAAAGTGCCAGTTTTGGTTAGACTCTTTAGCGTTCTTGGGGCATGTTGTATCCAAGGAGGGCATTATGGTAGATCCGGCGAAGATTGAGGCTATTCGTGATTGGGCTAGGCCCACCTCAGTTACTGAGATTCGGAGCTTCGTCGGACTAGCAGGCTACTACAGATGATTTCTGGAGGGTTTCTCTACCTTGGCAGGGACTCGTGTTTATGTTCCCTTTGTTTGGTCAGAGGAGTGTGAGGCGAGCTTTTTGAGGCTCAAGGAGTTATTGACCACAGCTCCTATATTTACCCTTCCAGTTTAGGGCGAGGGCTTCACAGTTTATTGTTACGCATCTGACGTTGGTTTGGGTTGTGTATTGATGCAGTAGGGCCAGTGTTATTACTTATGCGTCGAGGCAGCTTAAGATTCATAAGCGCAACTACCCCACCCATGACTTAGAGTTGGAGGCGGTAGTTTTCGCACTTAAGATTTTGAGGGACCTTAATTCGAGGCAGCGTTGTTAGATTGAGCTCCTGAAGGACTATGACCTATCTATTCTCTATCATTCGGGCAAGGCGAATGTGGTAGCGGATGCCTTGAGACGATGGGTGGTAAGTATGGGTAGCCTAGCCTTCTTATGTGTTAAGGAGCGACCCTTGGTTATGGACATTCAGTCCTTAGCCAATAGCGTGGTTCAGTTGGATATCTCAGATCCTAGAGGTGTCTTAGCCCATTTGGGAGTTCAGTCTTCCTTGCTTGATGTGAGTAGGGAAGTTCCTCCGGTTGAGTCAGTTCCTGTTGTTTGTGACTTCTTGGATGTGTTTCCTACTGACCTACCTGGCCTACTCCCGGAGCGTGATACTAATTTTCTGATTGAGCTTGAGCCAGGTACTCGACCTATTTCTATTGCGCCATATCGGATAGCTCCTGCAGAGCTCAAGGAGCTCAGTGTTTTGCTTTCGGATCTCTTGGGTAAGGGATTTATCAGACCTACTGTATCACCTTGGGGTGCTCTTATTCTTTTTGTTAAGAAGAAGGACGGTACGATGCGCATGTGCATTGACTATAGACAGTTGAATAAGGTGACATTGAAGAATTGATATCCTCTGCCTAGGATTGATGACCTATTTGACCAGCTACAAGTTGCCTCAGTGTTTTCTAAGATTGATTTGAGGTCCGGTTACCACAAGTTGAGGATTAGGGAAGCGGACATCCCTAAGACCTCATTTAGGACCCATTATGGCCATTATGAATTTTTGGTGATGTCATTAGGGTTGACTAATGCCCCTGCTGCCTTAATGGACTTGATGACGCGCGTGTTCAGGCTTTATCTTGATTCCTTCGTCATAGTCTTCATTGATGACATTTTGATATACTCGCGGAGTAAGGGTGATCATGAGCGGCATTTGAGAGTTGTGCTCCATACTTTGAGAGATCAGCAGCTTTATGCCAAGTTCTCAAAGTGCCAGTTTTGGTTAGACTCTATAGCGTTCTTGGGGCATGTTGTATCCAAGGAGGGCATTATGGTAGATCTGGCGAAGATTGAGGCTATTCGTGATTGGGCTAGGCCCACCTCAGTTACTGAGATTCGGAGCTTCATCGGACTAGCAGGCTACTACAGACGATTTCCTGAGGGTTTCTCTATCTTGGCAGCACCTCTGACCCGGTTGACTCGTGTTGATGTTCCATTTGTTTGGTCAGAGGAGTGTGAGGCGAGCTTTTTGAGGCTCAAGGAGTTATTGACCACCGCTCCTATATTGACTCTTCCAGTTGAGGGCGAGGGCTTCACGGTTTATTGTGACGCATCCGGCATTGGTTTAGGTTGTGTATTGATGCAGCAGGGCCAAGGCTATTGCTTATGCGTCGAGTCAGCTTAAGATTCATGAACGCAACTACCCCACCCATGGCTTAGAGTTGGCGGCGATAGTTTTCGCACTTAAGATTTGGAGGCACTACTTGTATAGAGTTCGATGTGAGATCTATACCGATCATAGGAGTCTTCAGTACATAATAAGCCAGAGGGACCTTAATTCGAGGTAGCGTCGTTGGATTGAGCTCCTGAAGGACTATCACTTATCTATTCTCTATCATTCGGGAAAGGCGAATGTGGTAGTGGACGCCTTGAGCCGAAAGGCGGTGAGTATGTGTAGCCTAGCCTTCTTATCTGTTGAGGAGCGACCCTTGGTTATGGATATTCAGTTCTTTGCCAATAGCATGGTTCGGTTGGATATCTCATATCCTAGATGTGTCTTGGCCCATATGGGAGTTCAGTCTTCCTTGCTTGATAGAATCCGTGGTAGTCAGTTTGAGGATGAGGCCTTGGTGGCCCTTAAAGGTCTAGTGTTAGCGGGTGATGGTGGTCAGGCTATCTTAGATCTTGATGGAGTGTTATGATTCGTCGCCCGCATCTGTGTTCCGATAGTTGGAGATTTGATTCAGTTGACACTTTCTGAGGGCCATTAGTATAGATACTCTATCCATCCGGGCACAACGAAGATGTATCGTGA
This sequence comes from Solanum tuberosum, assembly GCF_000226075.1. Taxonomy (NCBI): domain Eukaryota; kingdom Viridiplantae; phylum Streptophyta; class Magnoliopsida; order Solanales; family Solanaceae; genus Solanum; species Solanum tuberosum. The sequence continues at coordinate 3,564,894 of NW_006238938.1, read as the reverse complement.
TTTGAGACAGCATTACTGGTGGAGGGGCATGAGGAGAGATATTGCTGACTTTGTTTCCCGTTGCTTGTGCTGCCAGTAGGTAAAGGGTGAGCATTTGAGGCCTGGTGGTGAGTTTCAGAGATTACCCATTCCGGAGTGGAAATGGGAGCGTATCACTATGGACTTCATTATGGGGTTGCCTCGGACTTCTAGAGGTGCTGACAGCATTTGGATCATCGTTGATCGATTGACCAATTCAGCACATTTCCTTCCTGTTCAGTCTTCATTTAGCGGCGAGAGGTTGGCTCGTATCTACATTCGGGAGGTGGTTCGACCTCACGGGGTGTCAGTTTCTATTATATCAGATCGGGGTTCTCAGTTCACGTCTAGATTTTGGAGGACCTTTGAGGATGAGTTGGGCACTCGAGTTGACCTTAGCACAGCTTTCCACCCGCAGACGGATGGCCAGTCGGAGCGTACTGTTCAGGTACTTGAGGATATGTTGTGGGCCTGTGCTATAGATTTTTGAAGTCAGTGGGACCAACTCTTACCTTTGACGGAGTTTGCGTACAACAACAGCTACCAATCTAGTATTTAGATGGCCCCATTCGAGGCGTTATATATGGTACGAATTGTCGCTCTCCAATTGGTTGGTTTGAGTCTACACAGCCTAGGCCGCTGGTACAGATTTGCTTCCAGAGGCCCTGGATCAGGTGAGGGTGATTCAGGATAGGCTCAGGACGGCTCAGAGTAGGCACCAGAGTTATGCGGATCAGAGGGGCCGACCTTTGAGATTCTCTGTTGGTGATCGGGTATTCCTCCGTGTGTCGCACATGAATGGCGTTATGAGGTATGGGAGGCGGGGAAAGCTTAGCCCCAGGTACATTGGGCCTTTTGAGATACTCCGGACAGTTGGGGAGGTTTCTTATGAGTTGGCCCTACCTCCAGAATTTTCAGCCATCCACCCGGTTTTCCATGTCTGATGTTGCGGTGATATCTTCCTAATGAGTCCCATGTTCTCTAGTATGATGCAGTCGAGTTGGATGATCATTTGACATTTGTAGAGGAGCCATTTGCCATTCTAGCCGATGATGTGAGGAGATTGCGCTCAAGAGCCATTCCTTTTGTTAAGGTCCGTAGGAGGCATCGTCCAGTCGAGGAGGCTACCTGGGAGACCAAGCAGGAGATGCGAGAGCTGTTTCCCGGCTTGTTTGAGTCTTTCAGGTACTTCTTGATCCTTTCTTTCGTGGACGAAAGTCCTTTTTAGTAGTGGATATTGCAATTACCCTCCAGGTCATTTCTGTGTCTTGCTTTCTGTGTGTCATTTAGGGCGTTCCTGTAGTGACCCCAAGTCATTTATGAGTTGCTTGGACTAACAGTTCGGTCACCTGCTCGTTTGTTTGGTCTTGGTGCGAGTTTTTGTGTTTTGGAGCTTATGAACTTTGAACGATCATTTCCAATCAAAAGTTCAAGAAAATGACATCAGAATCCAATTCTGATGATTCCATCAGCTCCGGAAGGGTCATTTTAGGCTAGTAGCATGGTCGACATTACTCCCGAGATTTTCAGTGTGAGTCGGCGCGATTAGGCGTTTTAAGTTTAAGCCTAAGTTTGACTTTGGTCAACATTCTGAGTAAACGCGCTCGGATGAGAATTCCGTCAGCGCGGTTAGTTCTGGAATGTCTATTTTGGTCTAGATTGACCCTTATTTTGTGTCCCGAGGTTTTTCATATCTTTCCGAGCCCTTTTGTGGGATTTCACTTATAATTGTCTTTGGAAGTGGGACCCACTTTTTATCGAGATGACCTCTGATGGAATTTTCAACTACGCCGTTGAATCCGAAACATCAAATTTGGTATGGTTGCACATCTCGTTTGCGTGCACGGGGTTGCTAACAAGTTCAGAGCACCCCGTCGGAGTTTTTAGTTTTGGAAAAAAAATACAGCAATTCTACTATTTAATGCAGAAAAACAGCAACCTTTTGCAAACCTTCAAACTCTCATAACTCTCTTATATTTTGTCTGAATTAGGTGATTCGAAGTGAGGGAGCTTCGTATATTCGGTGGCTTTACTGTAAAGTGTTCGGAAATTGTTGGGTGTGCGTAGTTCGGAGTAACTTCGCGATTTACCTGACTGTTGTACCCCTTTTTCGAGCCTTTGTTTTTGGCATTCTTGTTTTGGTCATATCTCTCTCATTTTAGCTCGGTTTTGGATGATTCAAAGTCCCACGTGTTGATAATTGTCGAGACTTCGTCTTAGAGTTATCAAAGATTGCTGGGCACCTTTTGATTCTCGTTTATTCCGAGTTTGGACTACTGCTGCTTACTTTTTTTTAGTTGATTATACTGTGGTTTCTTGTTTTTTGGTTTTTGCTCTCTTGTTTCGCTTTCGTGCAGCATGTGTCTTATTGGTTCCTTAAGATCTCACTTGTTTCACACTTTCGCAGGATGGCTCGCACGCGAGGTGGCGTGGCCGGGGGTGACGCACCCAGGCCTGTAGACAGAGCCCAGCTTGGGGTTGACGCCAACCCCGAGGTCGAGACAGGGCCGTAGCATCAGTCTAGGAGAGAGAGGAGGATCTAGAGCTAGTAGAAGACCCTTCAGCACTTCGTATACCATATCAGCCGGTGGAGCCGGGGCCAGCCCGCCGTCATCTGGACTAGTTCTGACCCCAGATCTCCAGGCCGCTATTGCTTAGCTCTTAGGTGTGCTTGGGGGAATGCAGCAGCCACCATCCCAAGTTACACCAGAACTTGTACCGCATGATCAGCCCACAGTGCGGGCACCTCAGCTCCAGGTACCACCCGAGGGAGTACAACCCTTGGAAGCGAACAAACCTATGCCACTTGAGGACCAGAAGATGCTTGGTGTGTTTCTCAGGTTGACACCACCGAGGTTTTCTGGGGCAGTGGGTTAGGATGCCCACGAGTTTCTTACTACTTGTGATGAGAGGCTTCGTACTTTGGGACTTGTGGAGTCCAGAGGGGCTAACTTCATTGCTTACCGGCTAGATGGGCCAGCCAGCCAGTGGTGGCGCACATTTATTTAGACCAGTCCAGTTGGATCTCCACCAGTATCAGTGGTGGCGCACATTCATTTATACCAGTCCAGTTCGGAAGTTGGTGGGAGCGTATCACTATGGACTTCATTGTGGGGTTGCCTCAGAATTCTAGAGGTGTTGACAGCATTTGGATCATCATTGATCGATTGACCAATTCAGCACATTTCCTTCCTGTTCAGTCTTCATTTAGTGCCGAGAGGTTGCCTCGTATCTACAATCGGGAGGTGGTTCGACCTCTTGGGGTGTCAGTTTCTATTATATCAGATCGGGGTACTCAGTTCACGTCTAACTTTTAGAGGACCTTTGGGGATGAGTTGGGCACTCGAGTTGACCTTAGCACAGCTTTCCCCCCGCAGACGGATGGCCAGTCGGAGCGTACTATTTAGGTCCTTGAGGATATGTTGCGGGCCTGTGTTATGGATTTTGGAGGTCAGTGGGATCAGTTCTTACCTTTGGCGGAGTTTGCCTACAACAACAGCTACCACTCTAGTATTTAGATGGCCCCATTCGAGGCGTTATATGGTACGCATTGTCGCTCTCCAATTGGTTGGTTTGAGTCTAGAGAGCCTATGCCGCATGGTACAGATTTGCTTCAAGAGGCCCTGGATCAGGTGAGGGTGATTCAGGATAGGTTCAGGATGGCTTAGAGTAGGCACCAGAGTTATGGGGATCGGAGGCGCCGACCATTGAGATTCTCTGTTGATGATCTGGTATTCCTTCGTGTGTCGCCCTTGAAGGGCGTTATGATGTTTGGGAGGCGGGGCAAGCTTAGCCCCAGGTACATTGGGCCTTTTGAGATACTCCGGACAGTTGGGGAGGTTGCATATGAGTTGGCCCTACCTCCAGCATTTTCAGCCATCCACCCGGTTTTCCATATGTCGATGGTGCGGCGATATGTTCGTGATGAGTCCCATGTGCTCCACTATGATGCAGTCGAGTTGGATGATCGTTTGACATTTGTAGAGGAGCCAGTTGTCATTCTAGCCAGTGATGTGAAGAGATTGCGCTCAAGAGCATTTCCTTTCGTTAAGGTCCGTTGGTGGCATCGTCCAGTCGAGGAGGCTACCTGGGAGGCCGAGCAGTAGATGCGAGAGCAGTTTCCCGGCTTGTTTGAGCCTTCAGGTACTTCGTGATCCTTTCTTTCGTGGACGAAAGTCCTTTTTAGTTGTGGATATTGTAATGACCCTCCAGGTCATTTCTGCGTCTTGCCTGCTGTGTGTCATTTAGAGCATTCTTGTAGCGACCTCAAGTCATTTATGACTTGCTGAGACTGACAATTCGGTCACCTGGTCGTTTGTTTGGTCTTGGTGCGAGTTTTTTGTGTTGTCGAGCTTATGAACCTCGAACGATCATTTTCGATCAAAAGTTCACGAAAATGACATCGGAATCCAATTCTGATGAATCCATCAGCTTCGAAAGGGTCATTTTAGGCTAGTAGCATGGTCGACATTACTCTCGAGGTTTTCAGTGTGAGTCGGCGCGATTAGGCGTTTTAACCGTTGATGAGAATTCCGTCAGCGCGGTTAGTTTCGGAATGTCGATTTTGGTCTAGATTGACCCTTATTTTGTGTCCCAAGGTGTTTAATATCTTTTCGAGCCCTTTGTGATTCGAAGTGCGGGAGCTTCGTATTTTCGGTGGCTTTGGTTTAGAATGTTTGGCCATATCTCTCTCATTTTAGCTCGGTTTTAGGTGATTCAAAGTCCCACGTGTTGATAATTGTCGAGACTTCATCGTAGAGTTATCAAAGAGTGCTGGGCACCTTTCGATTCTCGTTTATTCCGAGTTTGGACTTCTACTGCTTACGTTTTTTTAGTTGATTAAAGTGTGGTTTTTTGCTTGTTGGTTTTTGCTATGTTTTGAACCTGGAATTGTGTTCCATTTTCGAACATATGTTTGGGGTTCTGTTTAGGGTCTTTTGACGGAGTCAAATTCGGACAGTTCAGTGCGGGTCCTACGATTCCCGTTTTGACTCCAAATTTGACCCGTCTCCGTTTATTGTGATTTTGGTGTCTAAACGATCATACTAACATTGTGATCCTATATTTGATAGAGTGACAGCGTTCAAAGGTCGTTAGGGAAGGAAAAACTCCGGTAAAGTGATTTGGAGTGTGCGTGGTCGGCCTTAAGGTAGGCAACAACTTCCTTTCTTTTAGATTGAGCTTAATTGTGTAAGAACATGTCGATTGGACTGAATTGGGGGAGGGTACCAGTTTACTACCTTACTTTGATTAGATACCTCATATTAGGATCGATTGGCCATAATTCGGGTATAGTATCATGTTAACCGGTTTAGTAGAGTTGCATGCTTATGCGCTAAATGCTATTGTATGCTTGTATGCTATGTATTGTATGCCTTGTTCATCCTTAACCGTAAGCATGATGTCCTTAGTTTAGGTTAGGCTAGCTTTGCCTTAGACTTATGACCCGTGTGGGCTGGATAGCCTTGACTTGTTGTCGACGTCGTTAGGATGACTTAGCTCCTTGTAGACCGGAATATCAGACTTGAGTCTGATAGTTTGAGCCTTAGATTAGGCGTCATCTCTACTTGCTTAACTTATGTATCTTCCCACTCTCATTTTGTGGTTCCGATGCAATCTCGAAGGTTTGGTGCTTCACTAGAGGCGTGGGATTGAGAGCGTAAAGGCTTGGAGCCGTTTCTGTGTTGTCTTAGAGTGGACCGCGTTCCACGGTGGTTGTTGTTGGATTGAATCCTATTGGAGATACCATTATCCCTGGGGTCGTTCTTTCTAGCTGGTTTGGTGCTTCACTAGAGGCGTGGGATTGAGATAGTAAAGGCTTGGAGCCGTTTCTGTGTTGTCTTAGAGTGGACCGCGTTCCACGGTGGTTGTTGTTGGATTGAATCCTATTGAAGATACCATCACCCC
>NW_006238938.1:3558608-3558943 GCF_000226075.1 Solanum tuberosum | reverse complement strand
TCACTGGCTGGGTAGACTCGGTGATATCGGCGATCTCCCCCGGGCCTCTCTTTCTAGGTGGGTTGGGAGTGTGCTGCTGGCTGGGTTTCCACGGCTCTCTCTTTCTAGGTGGGCTGGAAACTAACTGCATCGTAGGACGACTCACGATATCTACCTCACTCACGGGTCCCTCTTTCTAGCTGGGCTGGGAGTGTACTGCTGGCTGGGTGGAGTCTGATGGATTATCTTAGTTACTTTGGACTGGGAGCCCGATTTATTTCTTTCTCAATAGACTTAGTTTTTCTGTGTACCTGTCGGGCTTATGGGGGTCCGTTCAGGTTTTATTTAAACTTGCG
>NW_006238938.1:3553240-3557801 GCF_000226075.1 Solanum tuberosum | reverse complement strand
GAGCCAGATTGACCTTAATTCGAGGCAGCGTCGTTGGATTGAGCTCCTGAAGGACTATGACCTCTCTATTCTCTATCATCCGGGCAAGGCGAATGTGGTAGCGGACGCCTTGAGACGGAAGGCAGTGAGTATGGGTAGTCTAGCCTTCTTATCTGTTGAGGATTGACCTTTAGCTTTGGACATTCAGTCCTTAGCTAATAGCATGGTTCGGTTGGATATCTCAGATTCTAGACGCGTCTTGGCCTTTATGGGAGTTCAGTCTTCTTTGCTTGATAGGATTCGTGGTTGCCAGTTTGAGGATGATACCTTGGTGGCGCTTAGAGATCGAGTGTTAGCGGGTGATGGTGGTCAGGCTACCTTAGATCCTGCTGGAGTATTGAAATTCGCCGGCCGCATCTGTGTTCCGAGAGTTGGAGATTTGATACAGTTGATACTTTCTGAGGCCCATGAGTCTAGATACTCTATCCATCCGGGCACAGCGAAGATGTATCGTGATTTGAGGCAGCATTACTGGTGGAGTGGCATGAGGAGAGATATTGCTGACTTTGTTTCCCGTTGCTTGTGCTGCCAGCAGGTAAAGGCCGAGCATTTGAGGCCTGGTGGCGAGTTCCAGAGATTACCCATTCCGGAGTGGAAGTGGGAGCGTATCACTATGGACTTCGTTGTGGGGTTACCTCGGACTTCTAGAGGTGTTGACAGCATTTGGGTCATCGTGGATCGATTGACCAAGTCAGCACACTTCCTTCCTGTTCATACTACCTTCAGTGCTGAGAGGTTGGCTCGTATCTATATTCGGGAGGTAGTTCGTCTTCATGGTGTGCCTGTTTCCATCATCTCAGATCGGGGCCCACAGTTCACATCTAGCTTCTGGAGGACCTTCCAGGATGAGTTGGGTACCCGTGTTGACCTTAGCACAGCTTTCCACCCGCAGACTGATGGTCAGTCGGAGCGCACGATTCAGGTTCTTGAGGACATGTTGCGGGCTTGTGTTATGGATTTTGGAGGTCAGTGGGACCAGTTCTTGCCTTTGGCGGAGTTTGCGTACAACAACAGCTACCACTCTAGTATTCAGATGGCCCCGTTTGAGGCCTTATATGGTAGGCGTTGTTGCTCTCCAGTTGGTTGGTTTGAGTCTACAGAGCCTAGGCCGCGTGGTTCAGATTTGCTTCAGGAGATCCTGGATCAGGTGAGGGTGATTCAGGATAGGCTCAGGACGGCTCAGAGTAGGCACCAGAGTTATGCGGATCGGAGGCGCTGACCTTTGAGATTCTCTATTGATGATCTGGTATTCCTCCGTGTGTCGCCCTTGAAGGGCGTTATGAGGTTTGGGAGGCGGGGCAAGCTTAGCCCCAGGTACATTGGGCCTTTTGAGATACTTCGGACAGTTGGGGAGGTTGCATATGAGTTGGCCCTACCTCCATCATTTTCAGCCATCCACCCAGTTTTCCATATCTCGATGGTGCGGCGATATGTTCGTGATGAGTCCCATGTGCTCCAGTATGATGCAGTCGAGTTGGATGATCGTTTGACATTTGTAGAGGAGCCAGTTGCCATTCTAGCCAGAGATGCGAGGAGATTACGCTCGAGAGCCATTCATTCTAGCCAAAGATGTGAGGAGATTGCGCTCAAGAGCCATTCCTTTTGTTAAGGTCCGTTGGAGGCATCGTCCAGTCGAGGAGGCTACCTGGGAGACCGAGCAGGAGATGCGAGAGCAGTTTCCCAGCTTGTTTGAGCCTTCAGGTACTTCTTGATCCTTTCTTTCGTGGACGAAAGTCCTTTTTAGTAGTGGATATTGTAATGACCCTCCAGGTCATTTTTGTGTCTTGCCTGCTGTGTGTCATTTAGAGCATTCCTGTAGCGACCTCAAGTCATTTATGACATGCTGGGACTGACAGTTCGGTCACCTGGTCGTTTGTTTGGTCTTGGTGCGAGTTTTTGTGTTGTGGAGCTTATGAACCTTGAACGATCATTTTCGATCAAAAGTTCAAGAAAATGACATCGGAATCCAATTCTGACGAATCCATCAGCTCCGGAAGGGTCATTTTAGGCTAGTAGCATAATCGACATTACTCCCGAGGTTTTTAGTGTGAGTCGGCGCGATTAGGCGTTTTAACCGTTGATGAGAATTCCGTCAGCGCGGTTAGTTCCGGAATGTCGATTTTGGTCTAGATTGACCCTTATTTTATGTCCCAAGGTGTTCCATATTTTTCCGAGCCCTTTGTGGGTTTTGACTTAAAATGGCCTTTCGAAGTGGGACCCACTTTTTATCGAGATGACCTCTGATGGAAATTTCGACTACGCCGTTGAGTCCGGAATATCAAATTTGGTATGGTTGCATATCTCGTTTGCGTTCACGGGGTTGCGAACGAGTTCGGAGCACCCCGTCGGAGTTTTTAGTTTTGGAAAAAAATGCAGCAATTCTGCTATTTAATGCAGAAAAACAGCAACCTTTTCCAAACCTTCAAACTCTCATAACTCCCTCATCTTTTGTCCGAATTAGGTGATTCGAAGTGCGGGAGCTTCGTATTTTCGGTGGCTTTGCTGTAGAGTGTTTGGTCATATCTCTCTCATTTTATCTCGGTTTTGGGTGATTCAAAGTCCGACATGTTGATAATTGTCGAGACTTCGTCGTAGAGTTATCAAAGAGTGCTGGGCACCTTTCGATTCTCATTTATTCCGAGTTTGGACTTCTACTGCTTACTTTTTTTTAGTTGATTAAAGTGTGGTTTTTTGCTTGTTGGTTTTTGCTATGTTTTGAGCCTGGGATTGTGTTCCATTTTGGAACATAAGTTCGGGGTGCTGTTTACGGTCTTTTGACGGAGTCAAATTCGGATAGTTCAGTGCGGGTCCTACGATTCCCATTTTGACTCCAAATTTGACCCGTCTCCGTTTATTGTGATTTTTGGTGTCTAAACGATCGTACTAACATTGTGATCCTATATTTGATAGAGTGACAGCGTTCAAAGGTCGTTAGGGAAGGAAAAGCTCCGGTAAAGTGATTTGGAGCGCGCATGGTCGGCCTTAAGGTAGGCAACAACTTCCTTTCTTTTAGATTGAGCTTAATTGTGTAAGAACATGTCGATTGGAGTGAATTGGGGATGGGTACCAGTTTACTACCTTACTTTGATTAGATACCTCATATTAGGATCGATTGGCCATAATTCGGGTATAGTATCATCTCTTGTTTCGCTTTCGTGCAGCATGTGTCTTATTGGTTCCTTAAGATCTCAGTTGTTTAACACTTTCGCAGGATGGCTCGCACGCGAGGTGGCGTGGCCGGGGGTGACGCACCCAGGCTTGTAGATTGAGCCCCAACTTAGGGTTGACGCCGACACCGAGGTCGAGACAGGGCCGTAGCATCAGTCTAGGATTGAGAGGAGGATCTAGAGTCAGTAGAGGACGCTTCAGCACTTCGTATACCATATCAGCCGGTGGAGCCGGGGCCAGCCTAGCCGTCATCTGGACAAGTTCTGACCCCAGATCTCCAGGCCGCTATTGCTCAGCTCTTGGGTGTGCTTGGGGGAATGCAGCAGCCAGCCTCCCCAGTTACGCCAGAACTAGTACCGCATGATCAGCCTACAGTGAGGGCACCTCAGCTCCAGGTACCACCCGAGGGAGTACAACCCTTGGCAGCGAACAGACCTATGCCGCTTGAGGACCAGAAGATGCTTGGTGTGTTTCTCAGGTTGACACCACCGAGGTTTTCAGGTGTAGTGGGTTAGGATGCCCACGAGTTTCTTACTACTTGTCATGAGAGGCTTCGCACTTTGGGCATTGTGGAGTCCAGAGGGGCTGACTTCATTGCTTACCGGCTAGATGGACCAGTCAGCCAGTGGTGGCGCACATTCATTTAGACCAGTCCAGTTCGGAAGTTGGTGGGAGCGTGTCACTATGGACTTCATTGTGGGGTTGCCTAAGAGTTCTAGAGGTGTTGACAGCATATGGATCATCATTGATCTATTGACAAAGTCAGCACATTTCCTTCCTGTTCAGTCTTCATTTAGTGCCGAGAGGTTGGCTCGTATCTACAATCGGGAGGTGGTTCGACCTCATTGGGTGTCAGTTTCTATTATATCAGATCGGGATTCTCAATTCACGTCTAGCTTTTGGAGGACCTTTGAGGATGAGTTGGGCACTCGAGTTGACCTTAGCAAAGCTTTCCACCCGCAGACGGATGGCCAGTCGGAGCGTACTATTCAGGTCCTTCAGGATATGTTGCGGGCCTGTGTTATGGATTTTGGAGGTCAGTGGGACCAGTTCTTACCTTTGGAGGAGTTTGCGTACAACAACTGCTACCACTCTAGTATTTAGATGGCCCCATTCGAGGCATTATATGGTACGCATTGTCGCTCTCTAATTGGTTGGTTTGAGTCTACAGAGCCTATGTCGCGCGGTACAGATTTGCTTCAAGAGGCCCTGGATCAGATGAGGGTGATTCAGGATAGGCTCAGGATGGCTTAGAGTAGGCACCAGAGTTATGCGGATCGGAGGCGCCGACCTTTGAGATACTCTGTTGATGATCCGGTATTCCTCCGTGTGTCGCCCTTGAAGGGCGTTATGA
>NW_006238938.1:3551614-3552780 GCF_000226075.1 Solanum tuberosum | reverse complement strand
AGGGTCATTTTAGGCTAGTAGCATGGTCGACATTACTCCCGAGGTTTTCAGTGTGAGTCAGCGCGATTAGGCGTTTTAACCGTTGATGAGAATTCCGTCAGCGCGGTTGGTTCCGAAATGTCGATTTTGGTCTAGATTGACCCTTTTTTGTGTCCCCAAGGTGTTTCATATACTTCCGAGCCCTTTGTGGGTTTTGACTTAAAATGGTCTTTGGAAGTGGGACCCACTTTTTATCGAGATGACCTCTGATGGAAATTTCGACTACGCAGTTGAGTCCGGAATAATCAAAATTTGGTATGGTTGCATATCTCGTTTGCGTTCACAGGGTTGCGAACGAGTTCGGAGCACCCCGTCGGAGTTTTTTGTTTTGGAAAAAAAATGCTTCAAATTTGGTATGGTTGCATATCTCGTTTGCGTTCACAGGGTTGCGAACGAGTTCGGAGCACCCCGTCGGAGTTTTTTGTTTTGGAAAAAAAATGCTGCAATTCTGCTATTTAATGCAGAAAAACAGCAACCTTTTCCAAACCTTCAAACTCTCATTACTCTCTCATCTTTTGTCCGAATTAGGTGATTCAAAGTGCGGGGGCTTCGTATTTTCGGTGGCTTTGCTGTAGAGTGTTTGGTCATATCTCTCTCATTTTAGCTCGATTTTGGGTGATTCAAAGTCCCACGTGTTGATAATTGTCGAGACTTCGTCGTAGAGTTATCAAAGAGTGCTGGGCAGCTTTCGACTCTCATTTATTCCGAGTTTGGACTTCTACTACTTACTTTTTTTTAGTTGATTAAAGTGTGGTTTTTTGCTTGTTGGTTTTTGCTATGTTTTGAGCCTGGAATTGTGTTCCATTTTGGAACATATGTTTGGGGTGCTGTTTAGGGTCTTTTGACGGAGTCAAATTCGGACAGTTCGGTGCGGGACCTACGATTCCTGTTTTGACTACAAATTTGACCCGTCTCAGTTTATTGTGATTTTGGTGTCTAAACTATCGTACTAACATTGTGATCCTGTATTTGATAGAGTGACAGCGTTCAAAGGTCATTAGGGAAGGAAAAGCTCCGGTAAAGTGATTTGGAGCTCGCATGGTCGGCCTTAAGGTAGGCAACAACTTTCTTTCTTTTAGACTGAGCTTAATTGTGTAAGAACATGTCGATTGGAGTGAATTGGGGGT
>NW_006238938.1:3549268-3551529 GCF_000226075.1 Solanum tuberosum | reverse complement strand
TTATGTGCTAAATGTTATTGTATGCTTGTATGCTTTGTATTGTATGCCTTGTTCATCCTTAACCGTAAGCATGATGTCCTTAGTCTAGGTTAGGCTAGCATTGCCTTAGACTTATGACCCGTGTGGGCTGGATAGCATTGACTTGCTGACTTTCTGCCGACTTAGCTCCTTGTAGACTGGAATAGCAGACTTGAGTCTGATAGTTTGAGCCTTAGATTAGGCGTTATCTCTACTTGCTTAACTTATGTATCTTCCCACTTTCATTTTGTGGTTCCGATGCAATCTCGAAGGTTTGGTGCTTCACTAGAGGCGTCAGATTGAGATAGTAAAGGCTTGGAGCCGTTTCTGTGATGTCTTAGAGTGGACGGCGTTCCACAGTGGTTGTTGTTGGATTGAATCCTATTGGAGATACCATCACCCCCGGGGTCGTTCTTTCTAGCTGGGCTGGGAATGTATCGCTGGTTGGGCAGACTCGGTGATATCGGCGATCTCCCCCAGGCCTCTCTTTCTAGCTGGGCCGGGACTGTGCTGCTGGCTGGGTTTCCCCGGGTCGCTCTTTCTAGGTGGGCTGGAAACTAACTGCATCGTAGGACGACTCACGATATCTACCTCACTCACGGGTCCCTCTTTCTAGCTGGGCTGGGAGTGCACTGCTGGCTGGGTGGAGTCTGATGGATTATCTTAGTTACTTTGGACTGGGAGAACGATTTATTTCTTTCTCAGTAGACTTAGTTTTTTTGTGTACCTGTCGGGCTTATGGGGGTTCGTTCAGGTTTTATTTGAGCTTGCACACGAGTGTACATTCTGGGCATATGGGGTCCAGTTAGGTTTAGTTTAGTTGTACCTAGTTTGTTTCTGGTATGCTCGTGTGCTTTCTTTTCGTATCCACTTTGACCTCTCTATGTCTAGATTCTACCTTTTCTAATTGTTTTTATCCTTTTTGCTCAGTCGGCCTTTGATGCCTACTGAGTACCTGTTGTGTTGGTACTCATGCTACGCTCTACATCTAATTCTTGATGCAGGTCCCAGTACCAGTTACCAGCGGTGCTTAGTTCCAGCCTTCTTTTGCAGCTGTGATTCGGAGAAGAGGGCGAGCACCTGTCATTTGGGTTTGTTCTGTCTCCTTATTTTGTTTTTGGCTAGTCTTGTTGCCTTTGAGACACGCTCTGTTGTGGTCCACTTTTGGAACTTGTACTCTTTATTAGATAGCTCTGTACTAGTGACTTCCAGGTTCTGGGAGGGATTTCTGTATCTATTTATTTTGGGTTGCTTCCGCCTTGTTATACTTGTTTAGATTATTGTTATTGTTAGTTTCTGCCCTTTCGCTCATTGCTTGATGTTCTGGGTTACGAGTTGGCTTATCTATTGCTAGGGTATAGTAGCTGCCATCATGACTCGAGAAATCGAGTCGTGACAACTTGGAATCAGATCCTCAGGTTCACCGGTCTCACTTGTACAGAGATAACGTCTAGTATAGTCTTGCGGATCGGTGCGGAGACGTCCGTAACATATCTTCGGGAGGCTACAGGATGTCCTTAGAAAGATTTCCTCTCTTGTTTCGCTTTCGTGCAGCATGTGTCATATTGGTTCCTTAAGATGTCACTTGTTACACACTTTCGCAGGATGGCTCACAGGCGAGGTGGCGTGGCCGGGGGTGATGCACCCAGGCCTGTAGACAGAGCCCCAGCTTGGGGTTGACGCCGACCCCGAGGTCGAGAGAGGGCCGAAGCATTAGTCTAGGAGAGAGAGGAGGATCCAAAGCCAGTAGAAGACCCTTTAGCACTTCGTATACCATATCAGCAGGTGGGGCCGGGGCCAGTCCAGCCGTCACCCAGACTAGTTCTGACCCCAGATCTACAGGTCGCTATTGCTCAGCTCTTAAGTGTGCTTGGAGGGATGCAGCAGCCAGCCTCCCCAGTTACCCCAGAACTAGTACCGCCTGATCAGCCTACAGTGAGGGCACCTCAGGCCCAGGTACCACCCGAGGGAGTATAGCCCTAGGCAGCGGACAGACCTATGCCGCTTGAGGACCAGAAGATGCTTGGTGTGTTTCTCAGGTTGACACCACCGAGGTTTTCTGGGGCAGTGGGTTAGGATGCCCATGAGTTTCTTACTACTTGTCGTGAGAGTCTTCAATCTTTTGGACTTGTGGAGTCTAGAGGGGCCGACTTCATGGCTTACTAGCTAAATGGGCCAGCCAGGCAATGGTGGCACACATTCATTCAGACCAGGCCAGTTGGATCTCCACTAGTATCATGGGA
>NW_006238938.1:3545565-3548970 GCF_000226075.1 Solanum tuberosum | reverse complement strand
TCCTACTGACCTACCTGGCCTACCCCCAGAGCGTGATATTGATTCTTTGATTGAGCTTGAGCCGGGTACTCAGCCTATTTCTATTCTTCCATATCATATGGCTTCTGCAGAGCTCAAGGAGCTCAGTGTTCAGCTTCAGGATCTCTTGGGTAAGGGATTTATCAAACCTAGTGTTTCACCTTGAGGCGTTCCCGTATTTTTGTTATGAAAAAGAACGGTACGATGCGCATGTGCATTGACTATAGGCAGTTGAATAAGGTTAGAATGAAGAATCGATATCCTCTGCCTAAGATTGATGACCTATTTGAGCTGCTACAAGGATCTTCAGTATTCTCTAAGATTGATTTGAGGTCCGGTTACCACCAGTTGAGGATTAGGGCATCGGACATCCCTAAGACTGCATTTAGGACCCGTTATGGTCATTATGAGTTCTTGGTGATGTCATTAGGGTTGACTAATGCCCTTGCTGCCTTTATGGACTTGATGACGCGCGTCGTCAAACTTTATCTTGATTCCTTCGTCATAGTCTTCAATGATGACATTTTGATATACTCGCGGAGTAGGGGTGATCATGAGCAGCATTTGAGAGTTGTGCTCCAGACTTTGAGAGATCAGTGGCTTTATGCCAAGTTCTCAAAGTGCCAATTTTGGTTAGACTCTGTAGCGTTCTTGGGGCATGTTGTATCCAAGGAGGGCATTATGGTAGATCCGGCGAAGATTGAGGCTATTCGTGATTGGGCTAGGCCCACCTCAGTTACTGAGATTCGGAGCTTCGTCGGACTAGCAGGCTACTACAAACGATTTCTGGAGGGTTTCTGTACCTTGGCAGCACCTCCATGTCGGTGTCAGTGTACGAGATTAGGTTCCATGAGCTCTCCCATCATGTCGAGATGATATGACCTACAGAGGAGGAGCGAGTTAGGTGCTTTGTTCGTGGGTTAAGATTGCAGCTTCGGCTTAAGACCCAGCCCTTAGTTTCTGCGGGTCGATATTTTTTAGACCTAGTTGACCATGTCAGTACTATGGAGCATCTTCGTCGCGAGGCCCAAGGGGCAGCGAGAAGAGGGTTAGGCATGAGGGCAGCTACAGTTACTCCCGCCCTAGGTCTAGAGATTATCATGACAGATCCGGACGACGGTTTTGACAGGGTCAGTTTAGCAGACCTACACAGGCTCTCTTCAGGCATCAGATGGTGGTCGGTGTGAGGCTAGTCCTAGTCAGGGCCGCGAGTTGTTTCAGTCGGGTTCTTCAGGCCACGGTACTCGTTCTTCTGGGAATCGCCCTCGATAGGGTTGCTATGAGTGTGCTGAGATGGGTCATTGGGCCAGGGACTGCCCTCAGCATAGTCAGATTGATCCCGCTCCTCATGCAGCTCCCCCAGGTTTACCAGCACCTCCAGTTAGAGGCCGTTGAAAGGGTCAGGACCGTAGAGTTGGTCAGCAGGGTATACGGGGTGGTCCCCGAGGAGGCAGGTCAGGTGGTAGGTTTGATGGTCAGGGCAGAGGCAGACATAGTCATTTCTATGCAGCTCCAGCGAGGGCGGAGGCTGAGGCATCAGACGATGTGATCACAGGTATGATTCTTTTATGCCAGCAGCCCGCCTTGGCTTTATTTTTACCTAGGCTCTACTATTTTGTATGTTTCTGTTTACTATGCCTCTCGATTGAGTATGATGTCTGAGCCTTTGGTAGTGCCGTTGCGTGTGTCGACCCCCGTGGGTGAGTCTTTAGTAGTGGATCAGGTATTTTGATCTTTCTTAGTTACCGTACAGGGGCGGGAGACCCGGGCTGACCTTATATTACTTGACATGGTTGATTTCGATATGATTCTGGGCATGGACTAGTTATTCCCTTATCGTGCTACTTTAGATTTGTTTTCTAAGACCGTTACCTTAGCCATTCATGGTATCCCTCCGGAGGTGTGGCAGGAATCTCGTGGTAGCATACCAGTTGGGGTTATCTCTTTTATTCGTGCTAGGAGGCTAGTAGCTAGTGGATGCTTAACCTATTTGGCCTATGTGCGTGATGTGAGTATGGAGGTTCCTCCGGTTGAGTCAGTTCCTATTGTTCGTGACTTCTTAGATGTGTTTCCTACTGACCTACCTGGCGTACCCCCGGAGCGTGATACTGATTTTCCGATTGAGCTTGAGCCAGGTACTCGGCCTATTTCTATTCCGCCATATCTGATAGCTCCTGCACAGCTTAAGGAACTCAGTGTTTTGCTTCCGAATCTCTTGGGTAAGGGATTTATCAGACCTAGTGTATCACCTTGTTGTGCTCCCATTCTTTTTGTTAAGAAGAAGGACGGTCCGATGCACATGTGCATTGACTATAGGCAGTTGAATAAAGTGACAGTGAAGAATCGATATTCTCTGCCTAGGATTGATGACCTATTTGACCAGCTACAAGGTGCTTCAGTGTTCTCTAAGATTGATTTGAGGTCCGGTTACCACAAGTTGATGATTAGGGCAGTGGATATCCCTAAGACTTCATTTAGGACCCGTTATTGCCATTATGAGTTCTTGGTGATGTCATTAGGGTTAACTAATTCCCTTGTTGCCTTTATGGACTTGATGACGCGCGTGTTCAGGCTTTATCTTGATTCCTTCGTCATAGTCTTCTTTGATGACATTTTGATATACTCACGGAGTAGGGGTGATCATGAGCAGCATTTGAGAGTTGTGCTCCAGACTTTGAGAGATTAGCTGCTTTATGCCATGTTCTCAAAGTGCCAGTTTTGGTTAGACTCTGTATTGTTCTTGGGGCATGTTGTATCAAAGGAGGGCATTATGGTAGATCCGGCGAATATTGAGGCTATTCGTGATTGGGCTAGGCCCACCTCAGTTACTGAGATTCGGAGCTTCGTAGGACTAGCAAGCTACCACTGATGATTTCTGGAGGGTTTCTCTACCTTGGCAGCACCTCTGACCCGGTTGACTCGTGTTGATGTTCCCTTTGTTTGGTCAGAGGAGTGTGAGGCGAGCTTTTTGAGGCTCAAAGAGTTATTGACCACCGCTCCTATATTTACTCTTCAAGTTGAGGCGAGGGTTTCATGGTTTGTTGTGACGCATCCGGCATTGGTTTGTGTTGTGTATTGATGCAGCAGGGCCAGGGTTATTGCTTATGCGTCGAGGCAGCTTAAGATTCATGAGCGCAACTACCTCACCCATGACTTAGAGTTGGCGGCGATAGTTTTCACACTTAAGATTTGGAGGCACTACTTGTATGGAGTTCGATGTGAGTTCTATACCGATCACAGGAGTCTTCAGTACATCATGAGCCAGAGGGACCTTAATTCGAGGCAGCGTCATTGGATTGAGCTCCTGAAGGACTATGACCTATCTATTCTCTATGATTCGGGCAAGGCGAATGTGGTAGCGGATGCCTTGAGCCGATGGGCGGTGAA
>NW_006238938.1:3540934-3541656 GCF_000226075.1 Solanum tuberosum | reverse complement strand
GATACCTCAATGCAGAATGG
Organism: Solanum tuberosum; assembly: GCF_000226075.1. Taxonomy (NCBI): domain Eukaryota; kingdom Viridiplantae; phylum Streptophyta; class Magnoliopsida; order Solanales; family Solanaceae; genus Solanum; species Solanum tuberosum. The sequence continues at coordinate 3,541,636 of NW_006238938.1, read as the reverse complement.
TCAGTATGCACTATGACCTTAGTACCAAGCAAGTGGGATCCAAATTTCTCGAATGCAAAAACCACCGCAAGAAGTTTTTGTTCGGTCACAGTATAATTCTTCTGGGCCATTGTAACGACTTGGAAAATGATAGGTTAAGCAAGAGCCTATGACTTTGTGTTGACTTTATAATGAGGTTCTATGAGGGGTTTATATGTAATTTCATTTTAATTGTGTAACTCCGACAATTTAAAATGAATATGAAGAAGCTTGAAATTGGAAGTAGTCATTTTTGGAAAAAAATTTCAGAATCTGGAAATTCGGCCAAGTGTGGAAATCAGTGAGTTTTTGGCCAACTTTGAGCAGTCATAACTCCTAGCTCAGGATGATTCAGGAGTAGTTCTAGTTATGTTTAGAAATCCCTTGGAACGATCTTTCCAACACCACTGAGTTTGCTCAATTCCGAGTTCGTATGAGCGAGTTATGCTCGTTGAAAGTTGGGCAGTTGGCAGGGAATCCGTCCGGAAAATTTAAGGGCATTTTGGTCTTTTCACAAATCTTTTCTTTTGAGGTTATATTGTTGTGTTAGGTTGTTTGTGGATCATTTTTGTTCCATTTTAAAAGAGTAAGAGTTAGGGTTCTTGAGTGAATAAGAGAAGAAGAGAGGAAGAAGAAGAACTTGGAGTTAGGGCTTGGTTTGAAGACGTTTTCTTCATCAAATTT
>NW_006238938.1:3534936-3540834 GCF_000226075.1 Solanum tuberosum | reverse complement strand
AGCTTCACATAAAACTCATTTACATCATACCTTCACACATAGCTTCACATAAAACTTTAAGCCGTCCGTATAGTGCAGGAGCGCTCACATTTTTTTGCTTACACTTTCACTTTCATTTCTCAATCCGGCTCACTCCCGGCTATGGTTTGGTTATTCACATCATACCTTCACATATAGCTTCACATAAAACTTTACATATAGCTTTATATAGGACTTTACATATAGCCTCATTCATATATAATAATATAACAATATAATAACACTCATATAATGCCCTTCATGGCCTCAATTCACAATAATACAATATTCCAACATTATGCAACGACTTCCCCAATGCATTCATTGCTACAATTCACAATAATACCACAGAAGAACAAGATATAACACTTCCACCAAAGGTAGATTCAACCTACCAACAACAATTAATTCAATAAAGAGAGTTCAAGCTTTCTTACCATAATTCAAAGTCATAGCCAAGATCACCAAAAATCCAAGCAATCACCAATACTTCACTCATCAGGCTAACCACCCTTAATTCACCCATTATCAACAATTAATCATGAATAAAAATTTAACAACAAAAGAGATAGCAATACAATTCACTTTACACATAATTCCATGAACTTTGAATTTATAGAAATAGAACCACTTCATAAACACATTTTGGAGTTTTGTAGAATACAAGGATTCATGGAGTTTTTCATTAAGGGTGCCTTAAGCCTGCCGGTCCAAGGTTCATCGTTTCACAAATGAGAAGGGCTACCACCATTAGGTCTACCGATTTCATAGTTTTACATTTACTTAGGAAAGCTAGACTTATGAAAGGGCACCATTTCTTAGTTTTGACGATTCCAGTCTTGGCCTAGAATTCATCTTCTAGCATTTATAGAAAGGACACCATTTCTTAGTTCTGCCCATTTCACACATTCATGCATTCAAGACTTTAAGTAACAAGGAGGGACACTTTAGTCTACCAACCAAGTCACAACATTTTCATTTAAGGATACTTCATAATCCAACATCATTTCATATATACATCATGAGAAATCATACTTTAACTCACAATGCTATCCACTTTACATAGGATCATCACAAGATCACATAAACTCATTCACATCATACCTTCACATATAGCTTCACATAAAACTCATTCACATCATTCCTTCACATATAGCTTCACATAAAACTCATTCACATCATTCCTTCACATATAGCTTCACATAAAACTCATTCACATCATTCCTTCACATATAGCTTCACATAAAACTCATTCACATCATTCCTTCACATATAGCTTCACATAAAACTCATTCACATCATTCCTTCACATATAGCTTCACATAAAACTCATTCACATCATTCCTTCACATATAGCTTCACATAAAACTCATTCACATCATTCCTTCACATATAGCTTCACATAAAACTCATTCACATCATTCCTTCACATATAGCTTCACATAAAACTCATTCACATCATTCCTTCACATATAGCTTCACATAAAACTCATTCACATCATTCCTTCACATATAGCTTCACATAAAACTCATTCACATCATTCCTTCACATATAGCTTCACATAAAACTCATTCACATCATTCCTTCACATATAGCTTCACATAAAACTCATTCACATCATTCCTTCACATATAGCTTCACATAAAACTCATTCACATCATTCCTTCACATATAGCTTCACATAAAACTCATTCACATCATTCCTTCACATATAGCTTCACATAAAACTCATTCACATCATTCCTTCACATATAGCTTCACATAAAACTCATTCACATCATACCTTCACATATAGCTTCACATAAAACTCATTCACATCATTCCTTCACATATAGCTTCACATAAAACTCATTCACATCATACCTTCACATATAGCTTCATATAGGACTTTACATATAGCCTCATTCATATATAATAATATAACAATACAATAACACTCATATAATGCCTTCAAGGCCATAATCAATACACATTCAATAAGTACACACCTCCACCATAAGTGGATCAATCCAAACAAGAACAATTTCAATATAGCATGAAAGTAGGTCAACTTACCATTCTCCAAAGCCATAATCACCATTATCCAATTCTCAACAATTCTAACATCACAAGAGAATTTACCCATGACTTGCCTACAAGGCCATAATTCTCAACTCATCCATACACCAACAATCCACCAACAATAGATATAGATAACAATAGGAATCAATAATACAATTCAATCTAAGTACAATTCCATCAATACCCAAGCATTATCATAAAACCCACTTCATAAGCCAAACTTAGAGATTTAAGGAGATCATGGGTCCATGGAGTTTTTCACCTAAAAACATCAATTAAACCATAATATAATCATAATAGATTGTTTGAAACCATTTAATGCAAGAACCCATGAGTTTGAGGAAGAATTGGGGTTTTTCATAACCTTTGAAAACCTTGAAAACCATTTTGAGATTTGGCTCTAGGGCGAAAACTAGCCCTAAATAAAGAACTCCCATACCTTTACTAAGATTCCCCAAGAAATTTGATGAAGAAAACGTCTTCAAACCAAGCCCTAGCTCCAAGTTCTTCTTCTTCTTCACTCTCAAGAACCCTAACTCTTACTCTTTTAAAATGGAACAAAAATGATCCACAAACAGCCTAACACAACAATATAACCTCAAAAGAAAAGATTTGTGAAAAGACCAAAATGCCCTTAAATTTTCCGGACGGATTCCCTGCCAACTGCCCAACTTTCAACGAGCATAACTCGCTCATACGAACTCGGAATTGAGCAAACTCAGTGGCGTTGGAAAGATCGTTCCAAGGGCTTTCCAAACATAACTGGAACTACTCCTGGATCATCCTGAGCTAGGAGTTATGACCGCTCAAAGTTTTTTTCATGAAGTTTTACCAAATGGCATAAAAGCATGTTTCTCCAATAAACGTCCTTTTTAGCATGTTTTTGCATGGCTTCCATACTTAATACTTAATTGTGCTAACCTATTTTTTTCCCTTTTTGACTAAAGTGTAGGGATTTGGAGATGGTGACATGTCATGGCTATTTGATAGGTTTCTAAGTGTTGAAGATGAAGACTTGGTGAGTCCTTATATATTCGAAGACAATACCCCATATGTTCTTTTATGTCTTTTTAAGTATTGTTTAAGTTGTGTATGGGATTGGTCCCGAATTTTGTACTCTAAAGTATTAGATGGTTATGAGATATCACGTATAAAGTCTAATGGATTGAGCTCCTGAAGGACTATGACCTCTCTATTCTCTATCATCCGGGCAAGGCGAATGTGGTAGCGGACGCCTTGAGACGGAAGGCAGTGAGTATGGGTAGTCTAGCCTTCTTATCTGTTGAGGAGCGACCCTTGGCTATGGACATTCAGTTCTTAGCCAATAGCATGGTTCGGTTGGATATCTCGGATTCTAGACGTGTCTTGGCCCATATGGGAGTTCAGTCTTCCTTGCTTGATAGAATATGTGGTACTCTGTTTGAGGATGAGGCCTTGGTGGCCCTTAGAGATCGAGTGTTAGCGGGTGATGGTGGTCAGGCTACCTTAAATCCTGATGGAGTGTTAAGATTTGCCGGCCGCATCTATGTTCCGAAAGTTGAAATTTTATTAAGTTGATACTTTCTGAGGGCCATTAGTCTAGATACTCTATTCGTCTGGGCACAGCGAAGATGTATCGTGATTTGAGACACCATTACTAGTGGAGGGGCATGAGGACAGATATTGCTAACTTTGTTTCCCGTTCCTTGTGCTGCCAGCAGGTAAAGGCTGAGCATTTGAGGACTGGTGGTGAGTTTCAGAGAGTACCCATTCCGGAGTGGATGTGGGAGCGTATCACTATGGATTTCATTGTGGGGTTGCCTAGGACTTCTAGAGGTGTTGACAGCATTTGGATCATCGTTGATCGATTGACCAAGTCAGCACATTTCCTTCCTATTCAGTCTTCATTTAGTGCCGAGAGGTTGGCTCGTATCTACATTCGGGAGGTGGTTTGACCTCATGGGGTGTCACTTTTTATTATATTAGATCGGGGTTCTCAGTTCACGTCTAGCTTTTGGAGGACCTTTGAGGATGAGTTGGGAACTCGAGTTGACCTTAGCACAGCTTTCCACCTGCAGACGGATGGCCAGTCAGAGCGTACTATTCAGGTCCTTGAGGATATGTTGCGGGCCTGTGTTATGGATTTTGGAGGTCAGTGGTACCAGTTCTTACCTTTGGCGGAGTTTGCGTAGAACAACAGCAACCACTCTAGTATTCAGATGATCCCATTCGAGGCATTATACGGTACGCATTGTCTCTCTCCAATTGGTTGGTTTGAGTCTACAGAGCCTAGGCCGCGTGGTACAAATTTGCTTCAAGAGGCCCTGGATCAGGTGAGGGTGATTCGGGATAGGCTCAGGACGGCTCAGAGTAGACACCAGAGTTATGAGGTTTGGGAGGCGGAGCAAGCTTAGCCCCAGGTACATTGGTCCTTTCGAGATACTCCGGACAGTTGGGGAGGTTGCTTATGAGTTGGCCCTACCTCCAGCATTTTCAGCCATCCACCTGGTTTTCCATGTCTCAATGTTGCGGCGATATGTTTCTGATGAGTCCCATGTGCTCCAGTATGATGCAGTCGAGTTGGATGATCGTTTGACATTTGTAGAGGAACTAGTTACCATTTTAGCCAGTGGTGTGAGGAGATTGCTCTCAAGAGCAATTCCTTTTGTTAAGGTCCATTGGAGGCATTGTCCAGTCGAGGAGGCTACCTGGGAGACCGAGCAGGAGATTTGAGAGCAGTTTCCCGGCTTCTTTGAGCCTTCAAGTACTTCTTGATCCTTTTTTTCATGGACGAAAGTCCTTTTTAGTAGTGGATATTTTAATGACCCTCCAGGACATACCTATGCCGCTTGAGGACTAGAAGATGCTTGGCGTGTTTCTCAAGTTGACACCACAGAGGTTTTCTGGGGCAGTGGGTTAGGATGCCCACGAGTTTCTTACTATTTGTCGTGAGAGGCTTCGCACTTTGGGCCTTGTGGAGTCTAGAGGGGCTGACTTCATTGCTTACCGGCTAGATGGGCCAGCCAGGCAGTGGTGGCGCACATTCATTTAGACCAGTCCAGTTGGATCTCCACCAGTATCATGACATAATTTTTCTGAGGCCTTCTTGGCCAAGTTTATCCCTCGTAGCGTCACAGACCGCTACAGGGATCTGTTCTGCAGGTTGGAGCAGGGCTCCATGTCGGTGTCAGAGTACGAGACTAGGTTCCACGAGCTCTCCCGTCATGTCGAGATGATATTGCCTATAGAGTAGGAGCGAGTTAGGTGCTTTATTAGTGGGTTGAGATTGCAGCTTCGGCTTAAGACCCAGTCCTTAGTTTCTGCGGGTCGATATTTTTTAGACCTAGTTGACCATGACAGTACTATGGAGCATCTTCGTCGCGAGGCCCAATTGGGCAGCGAGAAGAGGGTTAGGCATGAGGGCAGCTACAGTGACTCCCGCCCTAGGTCTAGAGACTATCATGATAGATCCGGACGACGGTTTTGACAGGGTCAGTCTAGCAGACCTACACAGGCATCTCTTCAGACATCAGATGGTGGTCGGAGTGAGGCTAGTCCTAGTCAGGGCCGCAAGGTGATTCAGTCGGGTTCATCAGGCCATGGAACTCGTTCTTCTGGGAGTCGCCTTCGACAGGGTTGCTATGAGTGTGGTGAGATGGGTCATTGGGCCAGGGACTGCCCTCAGTATAGTCGGATTGATCCCGCTCCTCATGCAGCTCCCCCAGCTTTACCAGCACCTCCAGTTACAGGCCCTGGTAAGGGTCAGGACCGTAGAGTTGGTCAGCATGGTATACGGGGTGGTCCCCGAGGAGGCAGGTCAGGCGGTAAGTTATCCCCTT
>NW_006238938.1:3520720-3534922 GCF_000226075.1 Solanum tuberosum | reverse complement strand
TTTAGATTGCTTTTCTAAGACCGTTACCTTAGCCATTCATGGTATCCCTCCGGAGGTGTGGCACGGATCTCGTGGTAACACACCAGTTGGGGTTATCTCTTTTATTCGTGCTAGGAGGCTATTGGCTAGTGGATGCTTATCCTATTTGGCCTATCCCGAGGTTTTTCATATCTTTCCGAGCCCTTTTGTGGGTTTTGACTTAAAATTGCCTTTGGAAGTGGGACCCACTTTTTATCGAGAAGACCTCTGATGGGATTTTCAACTACGCCGTTGAGTCCGAAATATCAAATTTGGTATGGTTGCATATCTCGTTTGCGTGCACGGGGTTGCGAACGAGTTCGGAGCACCCCGTCGGAGTTTTTAGTTTTGGAAAAAAAAATGCAGCAATTCTGCTATTTAATGCAGAAAAACAGCAACCTTTTGCAAACCTTCAAACTCTCATAACTCTCTCATATTTTGTCCGAATTAGGTGATTCAAAGTGAGGGAGCTTCGTATATTCGGTGGCTTTGCTATAAAGTGTTCAGAAGTTGTTGGGTGTGCGTAGTTCGTAGTAACTTCGCGATTTACCTGACTGTTGTACCCCTTTTTCGAGCCTTTGTTTTTGGCATTCTTGTTTTGGTCATATCTCTCTCATTTTAGCTCGATTTTGGATGATTCAAAGTCCCACGTGTTGATAATTGTCGAGACTTCGTCTTAGAGTTATCAAAGATTGCTGGGCACCTTTCGATTCCCGTTTATTCCGAGTTTGGACTGCTGCTGCTTACTTTTTTTTAGTTGATTATAGTGTGGTTTCTTGCTTGTTGGTTTTTGCTCTCTTGTTTCGCTTTCGTGCAGCATGTGTCTTATTGGTTCCTTAAGATCTCACTTGTTTCACACTTTTCGGAGGGATTTCTGTATATATTTATTTTGGGTTGCTTCCGCCTTGTTATTCTTGTTTAGATTATTATTATCGTTAGTTTCTGCCCTTTCTCTCATTGCTTGATGTTCTGGGTTATGAGTTGACTTACCTATTGGTAGGGTATAGGAGCTGCCATCATGACTCGAGAAATCGGGTCGTGAAAAGTTGGTATCAGAGCCTCAGGTTCACCGGTCTCACTTGTACAGAGATAACATCTAGTATACTCTTGCGGATCGGTGCGGAGACGTCCGTAACTTATCTTCGGGAGGCTACAGGATGTCCTTAGAAAGATTTCCTCTTTTGTTTCGCTTTCGTGCAGCAAGTGTCTTATTGGTTCCTTAAGATCTCAGTTGTTTCACACTTTCGCAGGATGGCTCGCACGGGGGGTGGCGTGGCCGGGGGTGACGCACCTAGGCCTGTAGACAGAGCCCCAGCTTGGGGTAGACGCTGACCCCGAGGTCGAGAAAGGGCCACAGCATTAATCTAGGAGAGAGAGAAGGATCCTGAGCCAGTAGAAGACCCTTCAGGACTTCGTATACCATATCGGCCGGTGGGGCCGGGGCCAACCCAGCCGTCAGCTGGACTAGTTCTGACCCCAGATCAACAGGTCGCTATTGCACAACTCTTAAGTGTGCTTGGGGGGATGCAGCAGCCAGCCTCCCCAGTTACACCAGAACTAGTACCGCCTAATCAGCCTACAGTGAGGGCACCTCAGGTCCAGGTACCACCCGAGGGAGTACAACCCTTGGCAGCGGACAGACCTATGCCGCTTGAGGACCAGAAGATGCTTGGAGTGTTTCTCAGGCTGACACCACCGAGGTTTTCTTGGACAATGGGTTAGGAGGCGCACAAGTTTCTTACTACTTGTCATGAGAGGCTTCGCACTTTGGGCCTTGTGGAGTCTAGAGGGGCTGACTTCATTGCTTACCGGCTAGATGGGCCAGCTAGGAAGTGGTGGCGCACATTCATTTAGACCAGTCCAGTTGGATCTCCACCAGTATCATGGGATGAGTTTTCTGAGGCCTTCTTGGCCAAGCTTATCCTTCGTAGCATCATAGACCGCTTCAGGGATCAGTTCTGCAGGTTGGAGCAGGGCTGCATGTTGGTGTCAGAGTACCAGACTAGGTTTCACGAGCTCTCCCGTCATGTCGAGATGATATTACCTACAGAGAAGGAGCGAGTTAGGTGCTTTGTTTGTGGGTTGAGATTGCAAATTTGGGTAGCACACCAGTTGGGGTTATCTCTTTTATTCGTGCTAAGAGGCTAGTGGCTAGTGGATGCTTATCCTATTTGGCCTATGTGCGTGATGTCAGTAGGGGGTTCCTCCGGTTGAGTCAGTTCCTGTTGTTCGTGACTTCTTAGATGTGTTTCCTACTGACCTACCTGGCCTACCCCCGGAGCGTGATACTGATTTTCCGATTGAGCTTGAGCCAGGTACTCGACCTATTTCTATTCCGCCATATCGGATAGCTCCTGCTGAGCTCAAGGAGCTCAGTGTTTTTCTTCCGGATCTCTTGGGTAAGGGATTTATCAAACCTAGTGTATCACCTTGTTGTGCTCCCATTCTTTTTGTTAAGAAGAAGGACGGTACGATGCGCATGCGCATTGACTATAGGCAGTTAAATAAGGTGACAGTGAAGAATCGATATCCTCTGCCTAGGATTGATGACCTATTTGACCAGATACAAGGTGCTTCAGTGTTTTATAAGATTGATTTGAAGTCCGGTTACCACAAGTTGATGATTAGGGCAGCGGATATCCCTAAGACTTCATTTAGGACCCGTTATAGCCATTATGAGTTCTTGGTGATGTCATTAGGGTTGACTAATGCCCTTGCTGCCTTTATGGACATGATGACACGCATGGTCAGGCTTTATCTTGATTCCTTCGTCATAGTCTTCAATGGTGACATTTTGATATACTCGCGGAGTAGGGGTGATCATGAGCAGCATTTGAGAGTTGTGCTCCAGACTTTGAGAGATCAGTGGCTTTATGCCAAGTTCTCAAAGTGCCAATTTTGGTTAGACTCTGTAGCATTCTTGGGGCATATTGTATCCAAGGAGGGCATTATGGTAGATCCGGCGAAGATTGAGGCTATTCGTGATTGGGCTAGGCCCACCTCAGTTACTGAGATTCGGAGCTTCGTCGGACTAGCAGGCTACTACAGACGATTTCTGGAGGGTTTCTGTACCTTGGCAGCACCTCTGACCCTGTTGACTCGTATTGATGTTCCCTTTGTTTGGTCAGAGGAGTATGAGGCGAGCTTTCTGAGGCTCAAAGAGTTATTGACCACCGCTCCTATATTTACTGTTCCAGTTGAGGGCGAGGGCTTCACGGTTTATTGTGACGCATCCGGCTTTGGTTTGGGTTGTGTATTGATGCAGCAGGGCCAGGGTTATTGCTTATGCGTCGAGGCAGCTTAAGATTGATGAGCGCAACTACCCCACCCATGACTTAGAGTTGGGGGCGGTAGTTTTCGCACTTAGGATTTGGAGGCACTACTTGTATGGAGTTCGATGTGAGATCTATACCGATCATAGGAGTCTTCAGTACATCATGAGCCAGAGGAACCTTAATTCGAGGCAGCGTCATTGGATTGAGCTCCTTAAGGCTATGACCTATCTATTCTCTATGATTCGGGCAAGGCGAATGTGGTAGCGGATGCCTTGAGCTGATGGGCGGTGAGTATGGGTAGCCTAGCCTTCTTATCTGTTGAGGAGCGACCATTGGTTATGGACATTCAGTTCTTAGCCACTAGCATGGTTCGGTTGGATATCTCAGATCCTAGACGTGTCTCGGCCCATTAGGGAGTTCAGTCTTCCTTGATTGATAGAATCTGTGGTAGTCCGTTTGAGGATGAGGCCTTGGTGGCCCTTAGAGATTGAGTGTTAGCGGGTGATGGTGGTCAGGCTACCTTAGATCCTGATGGAGTGTTGAGATTTGCCGGCCGCATCTGTGTTCCGAAAGTTGAAATTTGATCAAGTCGATACTTTCTGAGGGCCATTAGTCTAGATACTCTATTCATTTGGGTACAGCGAATATGTATCGTGATTTGAGACAACATTACTGGTGGAGGGGCATGAGGAGAGATATTGCTAACTTTGTTTCCCGTTAGTGGCATGGCGGAGTTTGCGTACAACAACCGCTACCACTCTAGTATACAGATGGTCCCATTCGAGGCATTATATGGTACGCATTGTCGCTCTCCAATTGGTTGGTTTGAGTCTACAGAGCCTAGGCCGCGTGGTACAGATTTGCTTCAAGAGGCCCTGGATCAGGTGAGGGTGATTCGGGATAGGCTCAGGACGGCTCAGAGTAGACACCAGAGTTATGAGGTTTGGGAGGCGGAGCAAGCTTAGCTCCAGGTACATTGGGCCTTTTGAGATACTCCGGACAGTTGGGGAGGTTGCTTATGAGTTGGCCCTACCTCCAGCATTTTCAGCCATCCACCTTGTTCTCCATGTCTCGATGTTGCGGCGATATGTTTCTGATGTGTTCCATGTGCTCCAGTATGATGCAGTCGAGTTGGATGATCGTTTGACATTTATAGAGGAGCCAGTTGCCATTCTAGCCAGTGATGTAAGGAGATTGCGCTCAAGAGCAATTTCTTTTTCTAAGGTCCGTTGGAGGCATTGTCCAGTCGAGGAGGCTACCTGGGGAGACCCGAGCCAGGAGATGCGAGAGCAGTTTCCCGGCTTCTTGAGCCTTCAGGTACTTCTTGATCCTTTCTTTCGTGGACGAAAGTCCTTTTTAGTAGTGTATATTGTAATGACCCTCCAGGTCATTTCTTTGTCTTGCTTTCTGTGTTTCATTTAGAGCGTTCCTATAGCGACCCCAAGTCATTCATGACTTGCTGGGCCTGACAGTTCGGTCACCTGGTCGTTTGTTTGGTCTTGCTGCGAGTTTATTTGTTTTGGACCTTATGAACATTGAACGACCATTTTTTATCAAAAGTTCAAGAAAATGACATCGGCATCCAATTCTGACAATTCCATCAGCTTCAGAAGGGTGATTTTAGGTTAGTCGCATGGTCGACATTACTCCCGAGGTTTTCAGTGTGAGTCGGCGCGATTAGGCGTTTTAACTTTAAGTTTAAGCCTAAGTTTGACTTTGGCCAACATTCTGAGTAAACGCCCTCGGATGAGAATTCCGTCAGCGCGGTTAATTCTGGAATGTCGATTTTGGTCTAGATTGACCCTTATTTTGTGTCCCGAAGTTTTTCATATCTTTCCGATCCCTTTTGTGGGTTTTGACTTAAAATGGCCTTTAGAAGCGGGACCCACTTTTTATCGAGATGACCTCTGATGGAAATTTTGACTACGCCTTTGAGTCTGGAATATCAAATTTGGTATGGTTGCATATGTGGTTTGCGTGCACGGTGTTCCGAACGAGTTCGGAGCACCCCGTCGGAGTTTTTAGTTTTGGAAAAAAAATGCAGCAATTCTGCTATTTAATGCAGAAAAACAGCAACCTTTACCAAACCTTCAAACTCTCATAACTCTCTCATCTTTTGTCCAAATTAGGTGATTCGAAGTGTGGGAGCTTCGTATTTTCGGTGGCTTTGCTGTAGAGTGTTCGGAAGTTGTTGGGTGTGCGTAGTTCGAGGTGATTTCGCGATTTACCTGACTGTTGTACCCATTTTTCAAGCCTTTGTTATTGGCAATCTTGTTTTGGTCATATCTCTCTCATTTTAGCTCGGTTGTGGGCTGGTACGCTTTCTTTTCGTATCCACTTTGACCTGTCTGTGTCTAGATTCTATCCTTTCTAATTGTTTTTATCCTTTTTGCTATGTCGGCCTATGATGCCTACTGAGTACCTGTTGTGTTGGTACTCATGCTACGCTGTGCATCTATTTCGTGATGCAGGTCCCAGTACCAGTTACCAGCGGTGATTTGTTCCAGCCTTCTTTTGCAGTTGTGATTCGGAGAAGAGGGCGAGCACCTATCATTTGGGTTTGTTCTGTCTCCTTGTTTTGTTTTTAGCTAGTCTTGTTGCCTTTGATACACGCTCTGTTGTGGTCCACTTTTGGGACTCGTACTCTTTATTAGATAGCTCTGTACTAGTAACTTCCAGGTTTTGGGAAGGATTTCTGTATATATTTATTTTGGGTTGCTTCTGTCTTGTTATTCTTGTTTAGATTATTGTTATCGTTAGTTTCTGTCCTTTCGTTCATTGCTTGATGTTCTGGGTTACGAGTTGGCATACCTATTGGTAGGGTATAGTAGCTGCCATCATAACTCGAGAAATCGGGTCGTGACAAGTTGGTATCAGAGCCTCAGGTTCACCGGTCTCACTTGTGCAGAGATAACGTCTAATATAGTCGTGCGGATCGGTGCGGAGACGTCTGTAACTTATCTTCGGGAGGCTACAGGATGTCCTTAGAAAGATTTCCTCTTTTGTTTTTCTTTCGTGCAGCATGTGTCTTATTGGTTCCTTAAGATCTCACTTATTTGACACTTTCGCAGGATGGCTCGCACGCGTGGTGGCGTGGCCCGGGGTGATGCACCCAGACCTGTAGACAGAGCCCAGCTTGGGGTAGACGCCGACCCTGAGGTCGAGAGAGGGCCGCAACATCATTCTAGGAGAGAGAGGAGGATCCAGAGCCAGTAGAAGACCCTTCAGAACTTCGTATAACATATCAGCCGGTGGGGCCGGGGCCAGCGCAGCCGTCACCCGGATTAGTTCTGACCCTAGATCTCTATGCCGCTATTGCTCAGCTCTTAGGTTTGCTTAGGGGGATGCAACAGCCACCCTCCCCAGTTACACCAGAACTAGTACCGCATGATCAACCTACAGTGAGGGAACCTCAGGTCCAGGTACCACCCGAGGGAGTACAGCCCTTAGCAGCGGACAGACCTATGCCTCTTGAGGACCAGAAGATGCTTGGTGTGTTTCTCAGGTTGACACCACCTAGGTTTTCTGGGGCAGTGGGTTAGGATGCCCACGAGTTTCTTACTACTTGTCGTGAGAGGCTTCGCACTTTGGGCTTTGTGGAGTCTAGAGGGGTTGACTTCATTGCTTACCGGCTAGATGGGCCAGCTAGGAAGTGGTGGCGCACATTCATTTAGACCAGTCCAGTTGGATCTCCACCAGTATCATGGGATGACTTTTCTGAGGCCTTCTTGGCCAAGTTTATCCCTCGTAGTATCACAGACCGCCTCAGGGATCAGTTCTGCAGGTTGGAGCAGGGCTCCATGTCGGTGTCAGAGTACGTGACTAGGTTCCACGAGCTTTCCCGTCATGTCGAGATGATATTACCTATAGAGGAAGAGCGAGTTAGGTGCTTTGTTCGTGGGTTGAGATTGCAGCTTCGGCTTAAGACCCAGTCCTTAGTTTCTGCGGGTCGATCTTTTTTAGACCTAGTTGACTATGTCAGTACTATGGAGCATCTTCGTCGCGAGGCCCAAGCGGGCAGCGAGAAAAGGGTTTGGCAAGAGGGCCACTCCAGTGACTCCCGCTCTAGGTCTAGAGATTATCATGACAGATCCGAAAGACGGTTTCGACAGGGTCAGTCTAGCAGACCTACACAGGCCTCTCTTCAGGCATCAGATGGTGGTCGGAGTGAGGCTAGTCCTATTCAGGGACGCGAGGTGTTTCAGTTGGGTGCTTCAGGCCATGGTACTCGTTCTTCTAGTAGTCGCCCTCGACAGTGTTGCTATGAGTGTGGTGAGATGGGTCATTGGGCCAGGGACTGCCCTAAGCATAGTCGGATTGATCCCGCTCCTCATGCAGCTCCCCCACCTTTAGCAGCACCTCCAGTTAGAGGCCGTGGTAAGGGTCAGGACCGTACAGTTGGTCAGCAGGGTATACGGGGTGGTCCCCGAGGAGGCAGGTCAGGTGGTAGGTTTGATGGTCAGGGCAGAGGCAGACTTAGCCATTTCTATGCAGCTCCAGCGAGGGCGGAGGCTGAGGCATCAGACGATGTGATCACATGTATGATTCTTTTATGCCAGCAGCCCGCCTTGTCTTTATTTTTATCTAGGCTCCACTTTTTTGTATGTTTCTGTTTACTATGCCTCTCGATTGAGTATGATGTCTGAGCCTTTGGTAGTGTCGTTGCGTGTGTCGACCCCCGTGGGTGAGTCTTTAGTAGTGGTTCAGGTATTTTGATCTTGCTTAATTACCATCCAGGGGCGGGACACCCGGGCTGACCTTATATTACTTGACATGGTTGATTTCGATATGATTTTGGGCATGGACTAGTTATCCCCTTATCGCGGTAATTTAGATTTCTTTTCTAAGACCGTTACCTTAGCCATTCATGGTATCCCTCCGGAGGTGTGGCAGGGATCTCGTGGTAGCACACAAGTTGGGGTTATCTCTTTTATTCGTGCTAGGAAGCTAGTGGCTAGTGGATGCTTATCCTATTTGGCCTATGTGCGTGATGTGAGTATGGAGGTTCCTCAGGTTGAGTCAGTTCCTGTTGTTCGTGACTTCTTAGATGTGTTTCCTACTGACCTACCTGGCCTACCCCCGGAGCGTGATACTCATTTTTCGATTGACCTTGAGACAGGTACTCGGCCTATTTCAATTCCGTCATATCGGATAGCTCCTTCAGAGCTCAAGGAGCTCAGTGTTTTGCTTTCGGACCTCTTGGGTAAGGGATTTATCAGACCTAGTGTATCACCTTGGGGTGCTCCCATTCTTTTTGTTAAGAAGAAGGACGGTACGATACGCATGTGCATTGACTATAGGCAGTTGAATAAGGTGACAGTGAAGAATAGATATCCTCTGCCTAGGATTGATGACCTATTTGACCAGCTACAAGGTGCTTCAGTGTTCTCTAAGATTGATTTGAGGTCCGGTTACCTAAAGTTGATGATTAGGGCAGCGGACATCCCTAAGACTTCATTTCGGACCCGTTATGGCCATTATGAGTTCTTGGTGATGTCATTAGGGTTGACTAATGCCCCTGCTGCCTTTATGGACTTGATGAAGCGCGTGTTCAGGCTTTATCTTGATTACTTCGTCATAGTCTTCATTGATGACATTTTGATATACTCGCGGAGTAGGGGTGATCATGAGCAGCATTTGAGAGTTGTGCTCCAGACTTTGAGAGATCAGCGGCTCTATGCCAAGTTCTGAAAGTGCCAGTTTTTGTTAGACTCTGTAGCTTTCTCGGGGCATGTCGTATCCAAGGAGGGCATTATGGTAGATCCGGCGAAGATTGAAGCTATTCGTGATTGGGCTAGGCACACCTTAGTTACTCAGATTCGGAGCTTCGTTGGACTAGCAGGCTACTACAGACGATTTCTGGAGGGTTTCTCTACCTTGGCAGCACCTCTGACCCGGTTGACTCGTGTTGATGTTCCCTTTGTTTCGTCAGAGGAGTGTAAGGCGAGCTTTTTGAGGCTCAAGGAGTTATTGACCACAGCTCCTATATTTACCCTTCCAGTTTAGGGCGAGGGCTTCACAGTTTATTGTTACGCATCTGGCGTTGGTTTGGGTTGTGTATTGATGCAGCAGGGCCAGGGTTATTGCTTATACGTCGAGGCAGCTTGAGATTCATGAGCGCAACTACCCCACCCATGACTTAGAGTTGGCGGCGGTAGTTTTCGCACTTAGTATTTGGAGGCACTACTTGTATGGAGTTCGATGTGAGATCTATATCGATCACTATAGTCTTCAGTACATCATGAGCCAGAGGGACCTTAATGCGAGGCAGCGTCGTTGGATTGAGCTCCTGAAGGACTATGATCTATCTATTCTCTATCATTCGGGCAAGGCGAATGTGGTAGCGGATGCCTTGAGCCTAAAGGCAGTGAGTATGGGTAGCCTAGTCTTCTTATCTGTTGAGGAGCGACCCTTGGTTATGGACATTCAGTTCTTAGCCAATAGCATGGTTCGGTTCGATATCTCAGATCTTAGACGTGTCTTGACCTATTTGGGAGTTAAGTCTTCCTTGCTCGATAGAATCCATAGTAGTCAGTTCGTGGATGAGGCCTTGGTGGCCCACAGAGATTGAGTGTTAGCGGGTGATGCTGGTCAGGCTACCTTAGATCCTGATAGAGTGTTGAGATTCGCCACCGCATCTGTGTTCTGATAGTTGGAGATTTGATTCAGTTGATACTTTCTGAGGGCCATTAGTCTAGATGCTCTATTCATCCGGGCACAACGAAAATGTATCGTGATTTGAGACAACATTACCGGTGGAAGGGCATTAGGAGAGATATTGCTGACTTTGTTTCCTGTTGTTTGTGCTGCCAGCAGGTAAAGGCTGAGCATTTGAGGCCTAGTGGTGAGTTTCAGAGATTACCCATTCCAGAGTGGAAGTGGGAGCGTATCACTATGGACTTCATTTTGGGGTTGCCTCGGACTTCTAGAGGTGTTGACACCATTCGGATCATCGTTGATCGATTGACCAAGTCAGCACATTTCCTTCCTATTCAGTCTTCATTTAGTGCCGAGAGGTTGGCTCGTATCTACATTCGGGAGGTGGTTCGACCTCATGGGGTGTCAGTTTTTATTATATTAGATCGGGGTTCTCAGTTCACGTCTAGCTTTTGGAGGACCTTTGAGGATGAGTTAGGAACTTGAGTTGACCTTAGCACAGCTTTCCACCCGCAGACGGATGGCCAGTCGGAGCGTACTATTCAGGTCCTTGAGGATATGTTGCGGGCCTGTGTTATGGATTTTGGAGGTTAGTGGTACTAGTTCTTACCTTTGGCGGAGTTTGCGTGCAACAACAGCTACCACTCTAGTATTCAGATGGCCCCATTCGAGGCGTTATATGGTACGCATTGTCACTCTCCAATTGGTTGGTTTGAGTCTACAGAGCCTAGGCCGCGTGGTACAGATTTGCTTCAAGAGGCCCTGGATCAGGTGAGGGTGATTCAGGATCGGCTCAAGACGGCTCAGAGTAGGCACCAGAGTTATGATGTTTGGGAGGTGGTGCAAGCTTAGCCCCAGGTACATTGGGCCTTTTGAGAAACTCCGGACAGTTGGGAAGGTTGCTTATGAGTTGGCCCTAGCTCCAGCATTTTCAGCCATCCACCCGGTTTTCCATGTCTCGATGTTGCGGCGATATGTTTCTGATGAGTCCCATGTTCTCCAGTATGATACAGTCGAGTTGGATGATCGTTTGACATTTGTAGAGAAGCCAGTTGCCATTCTAGCCAGTGATGTGAGGAAATTGCGCTCAAGAGCAATTCCTTTTGTTAAGGTCCATTGGAGGCATTGTCCAGTCGAGGAGGCTACCTGGGAGACCGAGCAGGAGATGCGAGAGTAGTTTCCCGGCTTCTTTAAGCCTTTAGGTACTTCTTGATCCTTTCTTTTGTGACCGAAAGTCCTTTTTGTTTGGTCTTGGTCTGGGAATGACAGTTCGGTCACCTGGTCGTTTGTTTGGTCTTGGTGCGAGTTTTTTTGTTTTGGAGCTTATGAACCTTGAACGACCATTTTCGATCAAAAGTTCAAGAAAATGACATCGGCATCCAATTCTGACGATTCCATCAGCTTCGGAAGGGTGATTTTAGGCTAGTAGCACGGTCGACATTACTCCCGAGGTTTTCAGTGTGAGTTGGCGCGATTAGGCGTTTTTACTTTAAGTTTAAGTCTAAGGTTGACTTTGGTCAACAATCTGAGTTAACGCGATCTGATGAGAATTCCGTCTGCGCGGTTAATTCCGGAATGTCGATTTTGGTCTAGATTGACCCTTATTTTGTGTCCCGAGGTTTTTCATATCTTTCCGAGCCCTTTTGTGGGTTTTGACTTAAAATGGCCTTTGGAAGTGGGACCCACTTTTTATCGAGATGACCTCTGATGGAAATTTCGACTACGCCTTTGAGTCCGGAATATTAAAATTTGGTATGGTCGCATATCTCGTTTGCATGCACGGGGTTCCGAACGAGTTCAGAGCACCCCGTTGGAGTTTTTAGTTTTGGAAAAAAAATGCAGCAATTCTACTATTTAATGCAGAAAAACAACAACCTTTTCCAAACTCTCATAACTCTCTCATCTTTTGTCCGAATTAGGTGATTCAAAGTGCGGGAGCTTAGTATTTTCAGTGGATTTGCTGTAGAGTGTTCGGAAGTTGTTGGGTGTACGTAGTTCGAGGTAATTTCGCAATTTACTTGACTGTTGTACCCCTTTTTCGAGCCTTCGTTTTTGGCATTCTTGTTTTGGTCATATCTCTCTCATTTTAGCTCGGTTTTGGGCTGGTATGCTTTCTTATCGTATCCACTTTGACCTGTCTGTGTCTCGATTCTATCCTTTCTAATTGTTTTTATCCTTTTTGCTCAGTCGGCCTATGATGCCTACTGAGTACCTGTTGTGTTGGTACTCACGCTACGCTCTGCATCTATTTCGTGATGCAGGTCCCAGTACCAGTTACCAGCGGTGATTAGTTCCAGCCTTGTTTTGCAACTGTGATTCGGAGAAGAGGGAGAGCACCTGTCATTTGGGTTTGTTATGTCTCCTTGTTTTGTTTTTAGCTAGTCTTGTTGCCTTTGATACACGCTCTGTTGTGATCCACTTTTGGGACTCGTACTCTTTATTAGATAGCTCTGTACTAGTGACCTCCAGGTTCTGGGAGGGATTTCTGTATATATTTATTTTGGATTGCTTCCGCCTTGTTATTCTTGTTTAGATTATTGTTATCGTTAGTTTCTGCCCTTTCGTTCATTGCTTGATGTTCTGGGTTACGAGTTGGCATACCTATTGGTAGGGTATAGTAGCTGTCATCATGACTCGAGAAATCGGGTCGAGATAAGTTGGTATCAGAGCCTCAGGTTCACCGGTCTCACTTGTACAGAGATAACGTCTAGTATAGTCTTGCGGATCGGTGCGGAGACGTCCGTAACTTTTCTTCGGGAGGGTACAGGATGTCCTTAGAAAGATTTCCTATTTTGTTTCGCTTTCGTGCAGCATGTGTATTTGTCCTTTTTGAACATTAATTTTATAAATTGTGCTAAATAGTGTATTTTATTTGTGGGAGTAAATTGACGTGAAGCTGAAGAAGTTTGGAGCTAAAACAAATTAAAGATGGAAGGTTGAAGAAGGAAATCAAGCAGACAGCTTAATGGATTAAATTTATTAAACTAATATATTTCTATATATGGTGCAAGGAAGGACTTTCCAATTCAATTTAAATGTGGTTTGCAGCTGCCACGTGTCACCAGATGACCAGCCCTTGCCGCCAAGAATTTCCATAAATTGCGGCCACACGGAAAACCCAATTTAATTGGGTTTTGTTTTCCTAATTTGTATTGAACTTAATTATTTTATTTAGGGTTTTCTACATCTATAAAGAGTATAGAGTAATAATTATTTGGGGGAGGAGCCCAAGAACCAAGATACAAGACATAATATAAATTTTATTCTAGCTTAGGAACTTTGGAAGAGCCGCCGTGGAGGCCGGAGAATTGTGGTTTATTCTTTCTTCTCCTTTATTATTTATTTGTATTCGTGATTAATAAAATATAGTTTAGCTATTGTTCTTAACTTTTTATGATTAACACAAGCATATTTATTTTAATAAATTTTGATTGTGTTTTTGAGATAATGAGTAGCTAACTTTCATAACCAAGGTTGTGGGAACCATGAACGATTAACAAAGTATGAATAGTAAATAAACAATTCTTGAATAGTGTTTTGCATGCATTGATAATTCTTTCGTTTAAAAGTCTTTTTAACGAGTGCACGCGTTAGAACTCGCCTTGTTGCTACTTGCCGGACCAAGGAGGTAATCAACAAGAAAAGAATTATCAACATAGATTTAGTGTGATACTATCTAATAGGCTAGTGTCGATTGGTGCGAAGTAATAACTAAGCCAAACATCGATTATGATGTCTAATATGAGGTAAAAGTAAGGGTTAGTAAATTATACACACGTAGCCGGACCAAGGTGCGGGGTGAAATTCTCTAGATGCCGGACCAAGGATTTAGAGATACCTAACTTATCACTTTGCATGTAACACACTAGGAAAGGATTGCGATTACTAGAATTACTGCGTTATGAGCTTGTGGTGAACACATATACCCTAGTTAATTTTCTCATCTTGATAACAACAAAAAAAATTGACTTTTGTTTACTGATTACTTACTGAATTCTTACAAGTTGTTTCACAAATCCCCCCTTTTATTTCTTGTTTCTGGAAGTACTTTGGCTAATTGAATATAATTGTTGGTTAAAGTAAAGTCTAAACCATTTTCCTCGTGGGATCGACCCCAACCTACAAGTTGGGTTCTTTACTTAATAACGATCGCTTATACTTCTTTAGGGAGGTGTAATTTGAGCGTATCAAATTTTGGCGCCGCTGCCGGGGAAATTGGCTTTTAGATTAACTTTTAACTACATTATTGAAC
>NW_006238938.1:3519912-3520107 GCF_000226075.1 Solanum tuberosum | reverse complement strand
GTAACTTCTTATTTTATTTTATTTTTATTTTATTAGT
Organism: Solanum tuberosum; assembly: GCF_000226075.1. Classification (NCBI taxonomy): domain Eukaryota; kingdom Viridiplantae; phylum Streptophyta; class Magnoliopsida; order Solanales; family Solanaceae; genus Solanum; species Solanum tuberosum. The sequence continues at coordinate 3,520,070 of NW_006238938.1, read as the reverse complement.
ATCACTTTTTTTTTCTTTTCTTTTTTTTACAGATTAGGGGAAGTCTGAGTACAAAAATAAAATAAAATGGAGCATGTTTGAGCTTAATTGTGGGGTGCTTTCGACCCTTGATGAAAATAAAGAGGACATGCTACTAGCTAGGTCATGAGACCTCAGGG
>NW_006238938.1:3518384-3518953 GCF_000226075.1 Solanum tuberosum | reverse complement strand
AGGGCTGAAAATAAAGAGAAGAAAATAATGGGTTATGAAGTCTAAAATTGCAAAGTGCTTAAGGAAGTGTAAGTCACTATTATATAGTTTTCCTACCCATCCCCTAGCCTACAGTACAATCCATTAAAGTCCTATTTGATTCTATTCAAGCATGCTTAATTAGTGGAGATGTACATAATGGGCAAGCATATGGTTCTTTGTGCATACATGTGAATTTTCTTTGTGAGTGTGAGAGTGTTCTTTGATGCTAAGTCCTTAATTTATATTCAATCTTTTGATTTTCGTGTGTGGACTATTTCTTCTTGTGAGGGCACTTGTTTCATGATAGATAGGTGATTTTATTAACTTTCTTTGATGAGAGTAGGAGAGTAAACTTAAATTTGATGAATTCAAAGTCCTTCCTCGAGGTTAGGAGGTTAGTAGGTTTGTTGTTTATTTGGATGACTTGCATAATGATTGAGAAGTCTACTTGATGTTTCGAAATTGGTCCATGGCCTAATTGTTTGTATTAACCAAAGTGATGACATTGCTAGTATAAATTTTTTTTGGGATGAGCTTTAATGTTTGTC
>NW_006238938.1:3501307-3517454 GCF_000226075.1 Solanum tuberosum | reverse complement strand
CACTAGGAAAGAATTGCGGTTACTAGAATTACTGCGTTATGAGCTTATGGGGAACACATTCCTAGTTACTTTTAATAATCTGAATATAAATAAATACTTAGTTCAAAGCTATCTTTTTTATTGTTTTTATTTTATTTCAATTTAAATCACCCCATTTTTATATAACGACTATCGAGTTAAATATTTGCTATTGACAATATTCTTCCATATTCTCTGTAGGATCGACCCCGACTCATAGTTGGGTAAATATATTGCATACGATCGTTTATATTTCTTTCCAAGAGGTATATTTGAACGTTAGCAACGTTTTTTGTATTTTTTTTATGTAGTTTTCTTATTTTTCAGCCATTTAGGGGAATTTACGTAATATTCGGCCATTTTCGGATAGTTACGAAAAGAAGTAAAGTTTTTTTATTATTCGTCACGATATTCTAAGGTCATTGGTGCAAAGTCAAAAAAAATTCGAGACGTTGTTTTTATTGTTTATGAAGATTTCTTAATTTTTTTTGGCAATTTAAGGGAATTTACGTAATATTTGGCCATTTTCGAACAATTACAAACAGAATTAAAGTTTTGTTCTTTTATTCTTTACAATATTCTAAGGTCATTGGTGCAAGTCGAAATTTTTTGAGGCATTTTTTGTATTGTTTATGTAGTTTTCTTGAGTTTTCGGCCAGTTAGGGGCATTTACATAAAGTTTGGCCATATTTGGACAGTTAGGAAAAGAAATAAAGTTTTGTTCTTTTATTCGTCATGATATTCTAAGGTCATTGGTGCAAGTCAAAAAAATTCTGAGTCACTTTGTATATTGTTTATGTAGTTTTCTTGATTTTTTGAACATATAGGGTAATTTACGTAATATTTGGCCATTTTCGGATAGTTATGAAAAGAAGTAAAGTTTTGTTCTTTTATTCGTCACGATATTCTAAGGTCATTGGTGCAAGTCGGATTTTTTAATGCATTTTTGTATTGTTTATGTAGTTTTCTTGATTTTTAGGCCATTTACGGGTATTTATGTAATATTCGAACAGTTACGAACAAAACTAAATTTTTGTTCTTTTATTCGACACGATATTCTAAGGTCATTGGTGCAATTTGAAATTTTTCTAAGGCGTTTTCTGTATTGTTTATGTAGTTTTCTTAATTTTTCGACATTTAGGGGCATTTACGTGATATTTGGCCATTTTCGGACAGTTGCAAAAGGAAGTAAAGTTTTGTTCTTTTATTCATCACGATATTCTAAGGTCATTGGTACAACTCAAAAAAAAATTGAGGTGTTTTTTGTATTATTTATGTTGTTTTCTTCATTTTTCAGCCATTTAGGGGCATTTAAGTAATATTCAGCCATTTTCGGACAGTTACGAAAAGATGTAAAGTTTTATTTTTTTATTTGTTACGATATTCTAAGGTAATTGATGCAAGTCGAAATTTTTTTGAGGCTTTTTTGTATTGTTTAGTAGTTTTCTTAATTTTTCGACCATTTAAGGGCATTTATGTAATATTCGGCCATTTTCGGACAGTTACGAAAAGAAGTAAAGTTTTGTTCTTTTATTTGTCACAATATTCTAAGGTCATTGTTGCAAATCAAAAAAAATTGAGACGTTTTTTGTATTGTTTATGTAGTTTTCTTGATTTTTCGGCCATTTAGGGGTATTTATGTAATATTCGGTCATTTTCGAACAGTTACGAAAAGAAGTAAAGTTTTGTTCTTTTATTCTTCATGATATTCTAAGGTCATTGGTGCACGTCGAAATTTTTTTGAGGTATTTTTTGAATTGTTTATGTAGTTTTCTTGACTTTTCGGCCATTTAAGGGCATTTACGTGATATTCGGCCATTTTCGGACAGTAACAAAAGAAAGTAATACTTTGTTCTTTTATTCGTCACGATATTTTAAGGTCATTGGTGTAAGTCGAAATTTTTTTGAGGCATTTTTTGTATTGTTTATGTAGTTTTTTTAATTTTTCGGCCATTTAGGGGAGTTAACATGATATTCGGCCATTTTCGGACGGTTACGAAAATAAATAAAGTTTTGTTCTTTTATTTCTCATGGTCACTGGTGCATGTCGAAATTTTTCATATGCGTTTTTGTATTGTTTATGTAGTTGTTTTTATTTTTCAGCCAATTAGGTGCATTTATGTAATATTCGACAATTTTCGAATAGTTACGAAATGAAGTTAAGTTTTGTTCTTTTATATGTCACAATATTCTGAGGTCATTGGTGCAAGTTGAATATTTTTTGAGGCGTTTTTGTATTGTTTGTGTAGTTTTCTTCATTTTTCGGCCATTTAGGGCATTTACGTAATATTCGGCCATTTTCGAATGGTTACAAAAAGAAGTAAGGTTTTGTTTTTTTATTCGTCATGATATTCTAAGGTCATTGGTGCAAGTCGAAATTTTTTTGAGGCGTTTTTTGTATTGTTTATGTAATTTTCTCGATTTTTTGACCATTTAGCGGCATTTACGTGATACTCATCCATTTTCGGACAGTTACAAAATGAAATTAAGTTTTTTTCTTTTATTCTTCACAATTTTCTAAGGTCATTGGTGCAAGTCGAAATTTTTTTGAGGCATTTTTTGTATTGTTTATGTAATTTTCTTGATTTTTTGGTCATTTCTAGATATTTACGTAATATTTAGCCATTTTCGGACAGCTACAAAAAGAAGAGAAGTTTTGTTCTTTTATTCGTCACGATATTCTAAGGTTATTGGTGCAAGTCGAATTTTTTTTGAAGCATTTTGTTATTGTTTATGTAGTTTTCTTGATTTTTCGACCATTTTCGGACAGTTACGATAAGAAGTAAAGTTTTGTTTTAATTCCTCAAGATATTCTAAGGTCATTCGTGCAAGTCAAAAAAAATTCGAGGCGTTGTTTGTATAGTTTATGTAGTTTTCTTGACTTTTCGGCCATTTAGGGGAATTTACGTGATATTCAGCCATTTTCGGATAATAACGAAAAGAAGTAAAGATTTGTTCTTTTAGTCTTCACGATATTGTAAGGTCATTTGTACTAGTAAAAAAATGAGGCATTTTTTGTATTGTTAATGTAGTTTTCTTGATTTTTTAGCTATTTAGGGGAATTTACGTAATATTCAGTCATTTTCGGACAGTTACGAAAAGAAGTAAAGTTTTGTTCTTTAATTCGTCACAATATTCTAAGGTCATTGGTGCAAGTCAAAAAAATTTTGAGTCGTTTTTCCTTATTGCTTATATAGTTTTCTTGTTTTTTTCGGCCATTTAGAGGCATTTACGTAATATTCAATCATTTACGGACAGGTACAAAAAGAAGTAAAGTTTTGTTCTTTTATTCATCTCGATATTTTAGGCTCATTGGTGCAAGTCGTGATTGTTTTGAGGCATTTTTTGTTTTTTTTTGTAGTTTTCCCGATTTTCGGATAGTAACGAAAAGAAGTAAAGTTTCGTTCTTTCATTCGTCACAATATTCTAAGGTCATTAGTCCAAGTTGAAATTGTTTTGAGGCGTTCTATGTATTGTTTATGTAGTTTTCTTGATTTTTCGGCCATTTAGGGGTATTTACGTAATATTCGGCCATTTTCAGTCCATTACAAAAAAAAGTAAAGTTTTGTTCTTTTATTCGTCACAATAGTCTAAGTTTATTGGTGCAAGGCAAAAAATTTTTGATGCATTTTTTTGTATTGTTTATGTAGATTACTTGATTTACGGCCATTTAGGGGCATTTACGTAATATTCAGAAATTTTCGGATACTTATGAAAAGAAGTAAAGTTTTGTTCTTTTATTCGTCACAATATTCTAAGGTCATTGGTGCAAGTCGAAATTTTTTTGAGGCCTTTTTTGTATTATTTAAGTAGTTTTCTTGAATTTTTGGCCATTTAGGGGAATTTACGTAATATTTAGCCTATTTCGGACAGTTACAAAAAGAAATAAAGCTTTGTTCTTTTATTCCTCATGATATTCTAAAGTCATTGGTGCTAGTCGAAATTTTTTTGAAGCGTTTTTTGTATTGTTTATGTAGTTTTCTTGAATTTTTGGCAATTTTGGTGAATTTGCGTAATATTTGGCTATTTTCGGACAATTACGAAAAGAAATAAAGTTTCGTTCTTTAATTCCTCACGATAGTTTATGGTCATTGGTGCAAGTCAAAAAAAATTTGAGGGGTTTTTGTATTTTTTTTTATGTAGTTTTCTTTATTTTTTCGGCCATTTATGGGCATTTACGTGATATTCAACATTTTTCAGACAATTACGAAAAGAAATAAAGTTTTGTTCTTTTGTTCGTCAAGATATTCTAAGGTCATTGGTGTATGTAAAAACTTTTGAGGCTTTTTTATATTGTTTTTGTAGTTTTCTTGATTTTTCAGCAATTTACGGGCATTTACGTAATATTCGACTATTTTCGGACAGTTATAAAAAGAAGTCAAGTTTTGTTCTTTTATTCGTCACGATATTCTAAGGTCATTGGTGCAAGTCGAATTTTTTTAAGGCTTTTTTGTATTGTTTATGTAGTTTTCCTGATTTTTCGGCCATATAGGGGCATTTATGTAATATTCAGCCATTTTCAAAAAGTTACGAAAAAAAGTAAAGTTTTGTTCTTTTATTCGACACGATATTCTAAGGTAGTTGGTGCAAGTCGAAATTTTTCTGTGGCATTTTTTGTATTGTTTATGTAGTTTTCTTCATTTAAGGGCATTACGTGATATTCGGCCATTTTCGGAAAGTCGCAAAAAGAAGTAAAGTTATTCAAAAAAAAAATTGAGGCGTTATTTGTATTATTTATGTAGTTTTCTTGATTTTTCGGCCATTTAGGGGCATTTACGTAATATTCGGCCATTTTCGGACAGTTACAAAAAGAAGTAAAGTTTTGTTCTTTTATTTGTCACGATATTCTAAGGTCATTGATGCAAGTCTAAAAAAATTTGAGGCGTTTTTGTATTGTTTATTAGTTTTCTTGATTTTTCGGCCATTTAAGGGCATTTATGTAATATTCGGCCATTTTCGGACAGTTACGAAAAGAAGTAATTTTTTTTATTTGTCACGATATTCTAAGGTCATTGATGCAAGTCAAAAAGAAATTGAGACATTTTTTGTATTGTTTATGTAGTTTTCTTGATTTTTCGGCCATTTAGAGGCATTTATGTATTATTCGGTCATTTTCGTACACTTACGACAAGAAGTAAAGTTTTATTCTTTTATTCTTTACGATATTCCATGGTCTTTGGTTCAAGTCAAATTTTTGTTAACGTGCTTTTTAATTTGTTTATGTAGATTTCTTGATTTTTTGGACATTTAAGGGAATTTACGTGATATTCCGCCATTTTTGGACAATAACAAAAAGAAGTAATGCTTTGTTCTTTTATTCGTCACGATATTTTAAGGTCATTGGTGCAAGTTGAAATTTTTTTGAGGTGTATTTTGTATTGTTTATGTAGTTTTCTTGATTTTTTGGCCATTTAGGGGAATTAACATGATATTCGGCCATTTTCGGACAGTTACAAAAAGAAATAAAGTTTTATTCTTTTATTTCTCATGTTCACTGGAGCATGTCGAAATTTTTCTAATGCGTTTTTGTGTTCTCTATGTAGTTCTTTTTATTTTTTGACCATTTAGGGCATTTATGTAATATTCGGCCATTTTCAGACAGTTGCGAAATGAAGTAAATTTTGTTTTTTTGTATGTCACAATATTCTAAGGTCATTGATGCAAGTCAAATATTTTTTGAGGCATTTTTTGTATTGTTTATGTAGTTTTCTTGATTTTTTGGCTATTTAGGGGCATTTACGTAATATTTCGCCATTTTTGGATAGTTATGAAAACAAGTAAAGTTTTGTTCTTTTATTCGTCATGATATTCTAAGGCCATTGGTGCAAGTCAAAAAAATTTTGAGGCGTTGTTTGTATTTTTTTTATGTAACTTTCTTGATTTTTCGACCATTTAGCTGCATTTATGTGATATTCGGACATTTTCGGACAGTTACAAAAAGAAATAAAGTTTTTTTCTTTTATTCGTCACGATATTCTAAGGTCATTAGTGCAAGTCGAAATTTTTTTGAGGCGTTTTTTGTATTGTTTATGTAGTTTTCTTCATTTTGTGGCCATTTAGGGATATTTACGTAATATTTAGCCATTTTCAGACAGTTATGAAAATAAGTAAAGTTTTGTTCTTTTATTCGTCACGATATTCTAAAGTTATTGGTGCAAGTCGAATTTTTTTTGTAGTGTTTTTTTATTGTTTATGTAGTTTTCTTGATTTTTCGGTCGTTTTCGGATAGTTACGAAAAGAAGTAAAGTTTTGTTTTTTAATTCGTCACGATATTCTATGATCATTGGTGCCAGTAAAAAATTTGGAGGCATTTTTTGTATAGTTTATATAGTTTTCTTGACTTTTCGGCCATTTAGGGGAATTTACGTGATATTCGGCCTTTTTCGGACAATTACGAAAAGAAGTAAAGATTTGTTCTTTTAGCCTTCACGATATTGTAAGGTCATTTGTACTAGTCAAAAAAAATTTGAGGCATTTTTGTTTCTTCAGTTTTTTGGCCATTTAGGGGCACTTACGTAATATTCAGCCATTTTCGAACAGTTACGAAAAGAAGTAAAGTTTTGTTCTTTTATTCGTCACAATATTCTATGGTCATTGGTGCAAGTGGAAATTTTTTTGAGTCATTTTTTTTTATTGTTTATGTAGTTTTCTTGATTTTTCGGCCATTTAGGGGCATTTACGTAATATTTGATCATTTTCAGACAGTTACAAAAAGAAGTAAAGTTTTGTTCTTTTATTCGTTATGATATTCTAAGTTCATTGGTGCAAGTCGTAATTTTTTTGAGGCATTTTTTGTATTGTTTATGTAGTTTTCCTGATTTTTCGCCCATTTTCAGATGGTAACGAAAAGAAGTAAACTTTTGTTCTTTCATTCGTAACGATATTCTAGGGTCATTGGTCCAAGTCAAAATTGTTTTGAGGTGTTCTATGTATTGTTTATGTAGTTTTCTTGATTTTTCGGTCATTTAGGGGCATTTACGTAATATTTGCCAATTTTTAGTCAATTACGAAAAGAAGTAAAGTTTTGTTTTTTTATTCATCACGATATTCTAAGTTCATTGGTGGAAGCCAAAACAATTTTGAGACGTTTTTTTGTATTGTTTATGTAGTTTTCTTGATATTTCGGCCATTTAAGTGCATTTACGTAATATTCAGCAATTTTCGGATACTTATGAAAAAATTAAAGTTTTGTTCTTTTATTCGTCACGATAATCTAAGGTCATTGGTGCTAGTCGAATTTTTTTTGAAGCGTTTTTTGTATTGTTTATGTAGTTTTTTGATTTTTCGGCTATTTTGGGGCATTTACCAATATTCGGTTATTTTCGGAAATTTACGAAAAGAAGTAATGTTTCACGATATTCTAAGGTTATTGGTGCAAGTCAAAAAAAATTTGAGACATTTTTTGTATTGTTTATGTAGTTTTCTTGATTTTTCGGCCATTTAGTGACATTTACGTAATATTCGGCCATTTTTGAACAATTATGAAAAGAAGTAAAGTTTTGTTCTTTTATTCATCACGATATTCTAATGCAATTTGTGCAAGTCGAAATTTTTTGAGGCGTTTTTTGTATTGTTTATGTAGTCTTCTTCATTTTTCGGCTATTTTGGGGGATTTACATGATAATCAGCCTTTTTTGGACATTTAAGAAAATAAGTGAAGTTTTGTTCTTTTATTCGTCACGATATTTTAAGGTCATTGGTGCAAGTCAAAAAACAATTGAGGCATTTTTTGTATTGTTTAAGTAGTTTTCTTTATTTTTCGTCCATTTAGGGGAATATAAGTAAAATTCCACCATTTTTGGATAGTTATGAAAAGAAGTAAAGTTGTGTGCTTTTATTCGTCACGATATTCTAAGGTCATTGGTGCAAGTCAAAATTTTGAGGCGTTTTTTGTATTGTTTATGTAGTTTTCTTGATTTTTCAGCTATTTAGGGGAAATTACGTGATATTTGGCCATTTTTGGACATTTACGAAAAGAAGTAAAGTATTGTTCTTTTATTCGTCACGATATTCCAAGGTCATTGGTGCAAGTCGAAATTTTTTTGAGGCGTTTTTTGTATTGTGTATGTAGTTTTCCTTATTTTTCGTCCATTTAGGGTCATTTACGTGATATTTGGTCATTTACGAAAAGAAATAAAGTTTTGTTATTTTATTCGTCACGATATCTAAGGTTATTGGTGCAAGTCAAAATTTTATTGATGTGTTTTTTGTATTGTTTATATAGTTTTCATGATTTTCGGCCATTAAGGGGCATTTATGTGATATTCGGCGATTTACGAAAAGAAGTAAAGTTTTGATCTTTTATTCGTCACGATATTCTAATGTCATTGGTGCAAGTCAAATTTTTTGAGGCATTTTTTGTATTGTTGATGTAGTTTTCTTGATTTTTCGTCCCTTTAGGGGGCATTTACGTAATATTCGACCATTTTCGGACAGTTACAAAATGAAGTAAAGTTTTGTTCTTTTTTTCGACACGATATTCTAAGAACACTGGTGCAAGTCTAAAAAAGTTTGAGGCGTGTTTTGTATTGTTTATGTAGTTTGCTTGATTTTTCGGCCATTTAGGGGCCTTTACGTAATAATCGGTCATTTTCGGATAGTTACGAAAAGAAGTAAAGTTTGTTCTTTTATTCGTCAAGATTTTCTAAGGTCATTGGTGCAAGTCGAAGTTCTTTTAGGCAATTTTTGTATTGTGATGTAATTTTCTTGATTTTTCGGCCATTTAGGGGCATTTACGTAATATTTGGTTATTTTTGGACAATTATGAAAAGAAATAAAGTTTTGTTCTATTATTCGCCACGATACTCTAAGATCATTAGTGCAAGTCAAAAAACTTTTGAGGCATTTTTTGTATTTTTTATGTAGTTTTCTTGATTTCTCGTACATCAAGGGGCATTTCGTAATATTCGGCCATTTTCGGATTGTAACAAAAAGAACTAAAGTTTTGTTCTTTTATTTGTCACGATATTCTAAGGTCATTAGTGCAAGTCAAAAAAATTTGAGGCGTTTTTTGTATTGTTTATGTAGTTTCTTGAATTTTCAGCCATTTAGAGGTATTTACTTAATATTCGGCCATTTTCGAACAGTTACAAAAAGAAGTAAAGTTTTGTTCTTTTATTCATCATGATATTATAAGTTCATTGGTGCAAGTTGAAATGTTTTGAAGTAAAGTTTTGTTCTTTTATTCATCATGATATTATAAGGTTATTGGTGCAAGTTGAAATTTTTTGAGGCGTTCCTTTATATTGTTTATGTAGTTTTCTTAATTTTTTAGCCATTTAGGGAAATTTACGTATATTCGGCCGTTTTAGGACAATTACGAAAAGAAGTAAAACTTTATTTTTTTATTCGTGACAATATTCTATGGTCATTGGTGCAAGTCGAAATATTTTTGAGGCGTTTTTTGTATTGTTTATATAGTTTTCTTGATTTTTCGGCCATATAGGGGCATTTACTTAATATTCGGCCATTTTCGGACAGTTACAAAGAGTAGTAAAGTTTTGTTCTTTTATTCGTCACGATATTCTAAGGTCATTTGTCCAATTCAAATTTTTTTTTGAGGCGTTTTTTCTTTTGTATATATAGTTTTCTTGATTTTTCGGCCATTTAGGTGCATTTACGTAATATTTGGTCATTTTTGGACAATTACGAAAAGAAGCAAAGTTTTGTTCATTTATTCGTCACGATATTCTAAGGTCATTGGTGCAAGTCAAAATTTTATTAAGGCGTTTTAAGTATTGTTTATGTAGTTTTCTTGATTTTTCGGTCAGTTAGAGGCATTTACATAATACTCGGCCGTTTTCAGATAGTTACGAAAAGAAGAAAAGTTTTGTTCTTTAATTCGTCACAATATTCTAAGATCATTGGTGCAATTCAAAAAAAATTGAGGCATTTTTTGTATTGCTTATGTAGTTTTCTTGATTTTTGGCCATTTAGGTGCATTTACGTAATATTCGGCCAATTTGGGACTATTACGAAAAGAAGTAAAGTTTTGTTCTTTTGTTCGTCACGATTTTCTAAGGTCATTGGTGCAAGTCAAAATTTTATTAAGGCGTTTTAAGTATTGTTTATGTAGTTTTCTTGATTTTTCGGTCAGTTAGAGGCATTTACATAATACTCGGCCGTTTTCAGATAGTTACGAAATGAAGAAAAGTTTTGTTCTTTAATTCGTCACAATATTCTAAGATCATTGGTGCAATTCAAAAAAAAATTGAGGCATTTTTTGTATTGCTTATGTAGTTTTCTTGATTTTCGGCCATTTAGGTGCATTTACGTAATATTCGGCCATTTTGGGACTATTACGAAAAGAAGTAAAGTTTTGTTCTTTTGTTCGTCACGATATTCTAAGGTCATTGGTGCAAGTAAAAAAAAATTAAGGCATTTTTTGTATTCTTTATGTTGTTTTCTTAATTTTTCAGTCATTTAGGGGTCCTTACATAATATTCGGACATTTTCGAACAACTATGACAAGAAGTAAAGTTTTGTTCTTTTATTCGTCACGATATTCTAAGGTCAGTGGTGCAAGTCAAAAAAAATTTGAGGCTTTTTTTATATTGTTTATGTAGTTTTCTTGATTTTCGGCCATTTAGGGGTATTTATGTAATATTCGGCAATTTTTGGACAGTTACGAAAAGAAGTAAAGCTTTGTTCTTTTATTCGTCACGATATTCTAAGGTCATTGGTGCAAGTTGAAATTTTTTTGAGGCATTTTTTTGTATTGTTTATGTTGTTTTCTTATTTTTCGGTCATTTAGGGGCATTTATGTACTATTCAGCCATTTTCAGACAGTTATGAAAAGAATTAATATTTTACTCTTTTATTCGTCGCGATATTCTAAGGTCATTGATGCTGTCAAAAAAATATTGAGGCCTTTTTTTGAATTGTTTATGGAGTTTTTTCTATTTTTCAGCCATTGAGGGGCATTTACGTAATATTCGAACAGTTACGAAAAGAAGTAAAGTTTTGTTATTTTATTCGTCATGATATTCTAAGGTCATTGGTGCATGTTGAAATTTATTTGAGGCATTTTTTATATAGTTTATGTAGTTTTCATGATTTTTCGGCCATTTAGGGGCATTTACGTAATATTCGGCCATTTTCAGACAGTTACGTAAAGAAGTAAAATTTTGTTCTATTATTCGTCACGATATTCTAAGGTAATTGGTGCAAGTCAAAAATTTATTAAGGCATTTTTTTGTATTTTTTGTGTAACACCCTAGAAAATTTTTGACGTTAGACTCGAACCGTTCTTCGAAGTTAGTGAGATTTCACCAAGGAATTTAAAATTTTCCTAAGTGTTAAGGTCACTACATGTAGCACCTTGAGTTCCAAGAAAAACTAAATAGAGTTCATTCAAATCATTTTTAAGTTCCTTTAAGTTTTGGGTCAACTGCAAATGACCATAATCTTCAGCTTGCCAAATTTTGAGCTCATATGAGGGAGATATGCGTGTTTGAAGTTTGGTTGTCCAAATAAGGAAAGTTACCCGAAAATAGTAAGAGGTATTTTGGTCTTTTTCTTACCCAATCAGATTTGATTCGTTTTTAGTAACGTTTTAGGGGTCTAATCTGATTAAGTTCAATTTTTTAATCTTAATATATGCCTAGGGTTTTAGTTAAGAGTTCAAAAGAGAAAATAAGAGAAAATAGAAGAAAAGAGGAAAGGATCAAGGCGTTCATCGAGGTTCTTGAGTTTTGTTGCTGATTTTTGCCATGGGTTTGATCCGTAAGAGGTATGTAAGCTTCCATAGTGGTTGGTTTGTTCACCCACACGTCAATCATGTTAATTTTAGCGAAATTTGTTCTAGAAGGTCGAAAGTTTGGTGTTGTTGAATTGTTTTCTTGAAATTGGCTGTCGTTTATAATAGATGAGATTGATGAGTTCTTGAGGAAATCGTGTCGATTTTAGGGTTGTGTTTGATTAGATTCTTGTGTACATGTAGTGGGTATCTGAATCTGAAGAGAAATTAAAAAAAAGAATCGAATTTAGGAGAATTGAGGTTAGAAAACGAAGAAGGAAAAAGTCAGGAAAATCTAGGTATCAAGTCTGAGTCGCGTACGTGTTCCTCAGAAATAGAACTTTGCTCTCCGCGTAACGGAGAGGTCACGGACCCTTCAACCTCAAAATTTATTTCTCGACCAAATAATAAAATGCATCTCCGTGTCGCGGACTTGCTTCCAGACAGTTATTTCTTGATCGTTTCTCATGTTTAACTATCTAAAAACACTCCTAAACATCATAAGATCTTTCCTATAACAAATACAACCTTGAATTCATATATGAAGTTCAAGGTAGAGTTGAGAGTCAAGTCTTGAGAGTTCTTTCGAGTCTTTTGAGAAAGTCCTTTTGAGTCTTTTTTAGGAGTCTTCTACAATTTCTAATAACTTGTTTCAAGACTCGAGCAAGTGAGTATGAGAGTTAGTAGAATGTATTCATGAGTCTAATTTATCATCACGAGATCCTTCATATCATGAATCATAACTATTGAATTCATAATTCAAATTCAAGAGAGAGTTAAGAGTAGAGTTCAAGAAAGTCTTTGAGTTCAATTGTGAATCCTTTGAGATCAACTATCATTCGAGATAAGTTTTGAGGAAGTAAGTATCAGAATGAAAAGAGTCGTGTACATCAGTTCCATAATGTTCTTTAAACCCTTGAGTCGAGTCGTTGACGCCCATAACTTCTGCATGAACTCCATAAGATGAGTATCTTCGAGAGGAGTAGTATCTTCAAGTTCTAAATCTTGAGTATTGAGTTCCTAACCTTTTGCGATTGTACTTCTAATCATGGGAGTACTACATGTTACCCATGAAGCGCTTGAGTTGAGTTGTTCATGCCCATAACTCCGCATGAACCCAATAAGTCGAGCAGTCTTGAGATGAGAAGTCTCTTTAAGTCCTTCAGTTGAGTAATTCCTGCTCATAATTCCGCATGAACCCTCTGAGTTGAGCATTCTTGAAATGAGTAGTATCATTGAAGTTCTTGAGTTCCAAGTATTGAGTTCTATCTGTGGTTATTGAAAACCTTGAATTGATTCGTTCACGTCCATAATTCGGCATGAACTGTTGCTACTGCATACAAACTGAGTTGCTATTGTATTTTTCAATACATTGAGTTGATTTCTACTATTTTAAAATATTTCCATATATTGCATATGTATTGTTGCTTTATATGGAGTTGAGTATCGAGAGTTGAGTACCCAGAGTCTAGTATCTTATTATTGTGTTGAGCTTTATTTCACTGAGTTGAATACCTTATAATTGAGTTGAGCCTTATTTCACTGAGTTGAATATCTTATTGTTGAGATTGAGCCTTATTTAACTGAATTGAATACCTTATCATTGAGTTGAGCCCTATTTTTTCTAAGTTGAGTTGAACTCTATTCCTTTGAGTTGAGTTGAGTTGAGTGAGTTGAGAAGAGGTAAGAATGTTTCTTTTTATCAAGTTCAAGCTTATGTTATACTTTAGAATTCCCCTTACATACTCGTACATTCCATGTATTGAGCCATTTGGCCTGCATCATTTCATGATGGAGATACATATATTCAGGATCATCAACAGGCGCTTCATTCATACCACATACAGTCCGAGTTAGCTATGGTAAGCCTCTTTGCTTCCGGAGGGTTCCACTTGTACTTTCAATTATATCAGTTGTTAGGATGTTGTGGGTCTTGTCCCGACTTTCATATTTGTCAGTTATAGGCTTCATAAATAGACAGTAGAGTTTGAGAAGTCTATTTCATTTATCTTATTAAATGTTTTAAAGACTTGAGTTGCCTATTGTTGGCTAGTTGAATATTCAATTTATATTCAGAGTAAATCATTTGAGTTAATGCTTTGTAATTAAGTTTCATGAATTTTATTCAGTTTATAAGCTTTTGTATGCTTGGGTTAGTCTTCCGCTTGTAGTCAGCTAGGATGAGGGTTCGCTTGGGGACCAACAATGGTTCTCGAGTGCCGGCCACGTCCAGGGTGTAGACTCGGGTCGTGACAAACTTGGTATTAGAGCCCAAAGTTCAAGTGTCCTAAGGTGTCTATGAAGCCGTGTCGGTAGGATGTTATTTATGGTTGTGAGGGCCCCACTTCTATAAATGAGGGACTACAGACATTTAAGAAAAGTTTCCCATCTTTCATACTCTAAATCATGCAATAGAGCTATGTCATAGAGACTTATTCTAACTCGTGCGTTCTCACATCCATTCGGCTACCCCCTCCCCCTCATACTAGAGGTGGTTGAAAAGCAAAGTTTGTCTTTTATCGATGAGTTTCTCTTAGCAAAAATCTTGAGGAAGTCATAAGACTCAAGAGGGACTTGAGAGAAGCCCAGGAGTGAGTTAAGTGTTGAGTTTCAAAGAAATGTTCATATGAATCATGCATTTGAGCTAAAAGCGAGTTGTACTCTTTTCTTTAAGCCTTGTTTCAACTGAGATCCATTTGAAGAAGTATGTTCATAGTTTGGGTAAGATTTTCACCCGAAAAGGTAGCTTGAGTTACGAGATCATAAGCAGTAGTAGTGAAAGAGCCCAGACTTAGAGGAAAGTATGTAGAGAGATAGTGATTGGGCAGATTATGTTATTGAAATCGTGTACCTAGTCGGTTATAAGTGATGAGTTCCTTATGAGTAGAATAAAGAATAGTAATGTTGTAGAGAGTTCTTGATAGAAGGAAGAAGAATAGTTACTAGTCGAGATAAGTTAGAGTGTATTGTTAACCAGAATAGAGTTGATGTCGATGTGTCATCGTGTTAAAGGAGACTAAGTATAAGTGTGGAATCAGATAGTAGCAGAGTATTCATGAAGTGATAGATCCAAGCTAGGCCTATGAATTTTGAAAGGAGAACCCCATGGTATTCAGAGGACGATAGAACTATTTGAGAGATAATGCGCAGTAAGTGAGTAAGTAGTACTTAAGTTATGGAGTGGAATGTGATGGTAATTGGTGAGTATGGAGACTGAAAGGTAAAGATTGACTACTTTTCATAAGGTCCTATTGGACGAGTGTTTCTACAATTGTGCATAGAAGTTGTGAGTTTGTGTAGTAGGAAAGCAATCATGTTGATATTCAAATTTAGTAATAAACATTAAGCTCGAATTTGAGATAAGTGTTATGATCGACAAAATTGCAACATGAGAGTGATGATTTTAGTCTTGAGATTTGATCTAGAAGACTTGACATAGAGTAGGTGAGGAATTGGGGTGATTAGCTGCAATAAATATGAGTGGTATAAGTGAGAGACCCTAACCCTTAGATAAGGGCAGTGAATTGTGGCTAAGTCACAAGATTAACTAGAGCATTAAGATATGTACTGAGGTGGTATGTAATCTAAAGAGATTAATAGAAATACCTTAGAAAGAGGTCTTAGTACTTGCTTATGGAGACTTCGGTAGTCATGAGATATGCTTCTCCCGAGTATTAGAGTAAAAGAGGATGTAGAGCAGTTGGGGGATGATGGAATAGGTCCATAGCTTTCAAGTGCCAGCTGCAGACCTAAGGGGGAGATCATAAGAAGAGAAATCAAGTCAAGTGCTTGAGAATAAGATAGTAATGAGTTCCAAAGAGTTTGGGGAATATCTTTTTAGAGGTACTTTTAGTAATGGAGTGATGTTAGAAAGAGAAGGTTAATGAGAAACAGCTAAATGAGAGCTCTTAGTTGGTTCTGAATAGTAATGTGGGTAAATTCTAGTTGGTATGGCAGAGATGATAAGAGTAACCCCGTTCCATACCCAGTCCAGTCGTCAATCAAGGACGAATGTTCCCAAGGGGAGATATTGTAACACCAATTTTTTGAGCTAAGACTCGAACCGTTCTTCATAGTGAGTGAGGTTTCACTAAGGAATTGAAATTTTTCCTAAGTGTTAAGGTCACTAGATGTATCACCTTGAGTTCCAAGAAGAACTAAAGAGAGTTCATTCAAATCATTCCTAAGTTCCTTTAAGTTTTGGGTCAAATTCAAACGACCATAACCTTCAGTACAAGATGAATTAGGTGGACCATAAGATATCAAATGAAAGGTCTTTGAATTATCTTTCCAACGCCACTGAGTTTGCTAAATTTCAAGCTTGTATGAGGGAGATATGCCTGTTTGAAGTCGGTCTGTCCAAATAAGGAAAGTTACCCGAAAATAGTAAGG